>NW_027254446.1:0-300000 GCF_044704955.1 Pristiophorus japonicus | reverse complement strand
CCTCGAAATCGAGGAAGACTTGCTTCCACTCTAAAAGTGAGTTCTCAGGTGGCTGTTCAGTCCAATACAGGAATTACAGTCTCTGTCACAGCTGGGGCAGACAGTGGTTAAAGGAAAGGGTGGGTGGGGAGTCTGGTTTGCCGCACGCTCCTTCCGCTGCCTGCGCTTGTTTTCTGCATGTTCTCGGCGGCGAGACTCGAGGTGCTCAGCGCCCTCCCGGATGCTCTTCCTCCACTTAGGGCGCTCTTTGGCAAGAGATTCCCAGGTGTCGGTGGGGATGTTGCACTTTATCAAGGAGGCTTTGAGGATGTGCTTGAAACGTTTCCTCTGCCCACCTGCGGCTCACTTGCCGTGTAGGATTCCTAGTAGAGCGCTTGTTTTGGGAGTCTTGTGTCGAGAATGCGGACAATGTGGCCCGCCCAATGGAGCTGGTCGAGTGTGGTCAGTGCTTCGATGCTGGGGATGTTGGCTTGATCGAGAGCACTGACGTTGAAGCGTCTATCCTCCCAGGGGATTTGCAGGATGTTGTGGTATTTCTCCAGCGATTTGAGGTGATTGCTGTATATGGTCCATTTCTCTGAGCCACCCAGGAGGCCAGATATCACTACAGCCCTGTATACCATGAGCTTGGTGCCAGATTTGAAGGCCTGATCTTGGAACACTGTCTTCCTCCGGCGGCCGAAGGCCCAACAGCCTGTATCCTGCAATATTTACAGGACATCCTCTCTCGTCAACACTAACATTGAACTTAACCAATACTGCCACCTCAACTGCTACCATTCATGTACACCCGATATCCAGCTATATTTACGGCCCACGCCTGCCCTTTGAGCCAGATCCCAATTATTGCCACAGCATCATAATCCGATTTGCTTGCAGATAAGCAAACTTATTTAGTAAAAGAAGAGGAAACAATAAGACTTTTAATATCAAGCTCATATTTTATGAGTGTGCTCTCTCAGCCAAAGCTCCTCAAATTAATTGAAAGAGAATGATTTTGGAGATGCATCCTTGTCAAGGCTGGGATTAGTTGCAGTGCAAGTGTTGGCTGCAACCACATTAAAAGTTGCCTTTAGCAGAGGATGGTTTCGATCCATCGACCTCTGGGTTATGGGCCCAGCACGCTTCCGCTGCGCCACTCTGCTGCTGGTGTTGGAACTGATGAATTGCACCTCCTTGTGCTTGGACATGGCTGGCTGCGGTTGCGTGTGATTGACAGCTGCTCTAGTGAGCGGATTGGGCCGCGGGGTCACGTGGTGGATGGGCGTGATTAACCACTGCTCCAGTCATCACCAGAGGCAGCCCCTCGAAATCGAGGAAGACTTGCTTCCACTCTAAAAGTGAGTTCTCAGGTGGCTGTTCAGTCCAATACAGGAATTACAGTCTCTGTCACAGCTGGGGCAGAGAGTGGTTAAAGGAAAGGGTGGGTGGGGAGTCTGGTTTGCCGCACGCTCCTTCCGCTGCCTGCGCTTGTTTTCTGCATGTTCTCGGCGGCGAGACTCGAGGTGCTCAGCGCCCTCCCGGATGCTCTTCCTCCACTTAGGGCGCTCTTTGGCAAGAGATTCCCAGGTGTCGGTGGGGATGTTGCACTTTATCAAGGAGGCTTTGAGGATGTCCTTGAAACGTTCCCTCTGCCCACCTGCGGCTCACTTGCCGTGTAGGATTCCTAGTAGAGCGCTTGTTTTGGGAGTCTTGTGTCGAGAATGCGGACAATGTGGCCCGCCCAATGGAGCTGGTCGAGTGTGGTCAGTGCTTCGATGCTGGGGATGTTGGCTTGATCGAGAGCACTGACGTTGAAGCGTCTATCCTCCCAGGGGATTTGCAGGATGTTGTGGTATTTCTCCAGCGATTTGAGGTGATTGCTGTATATGGTCCATGTCTCTGAGCCACCCAGGAGGCCGGATATCACTACAGCCCTGTATACCATGAGCTTGGTGCCAGATTTGAAGGCCTGATCTTGGAACACTGTCTTCCTCCGGCGGCCGAAGGCCCAACAGCCTGTATCCTGCAATATTTACAGGACATCCTCTCTCGTCAACACTAACATTGTCCTTAACCAATACTGCCACCCCAACTGCTACCATTCATGTACACCCGATATCCAGCTATTTTAACGGCCCACGCCTGCCCTTTGAGCCAGATCCCAGTTATTGCCACAGCATCATAATCCGATTTGCTTGCAGATAAGCAAACTGATTTAGTAAAAGAAGAGGAAACAATAAGACTTTTAATATCAAGCTCATATTTTATGAGTGTGCTCTATCAGCCAAAGCTCCTCAAATTAATTGAAAGAGAATGATTTTGGAGATGCATCCTTGTCAAGGCTGGGATTAGTTGCAGTGCAAGTGTTGGCTGCAACCACATTAAAAGTTGCCTTTAGCAGAGGATGGTTTCGATCCATCGACCTCTGGGTTATGGGCCCAGCACGCTTCCGCTGCGCCACTCTGCTGCTGGTGTTGGAACTGATGAATTGCACCTCCTTGTGCTTGGACATGGCTGGCTGCGGTTGCGTGTGATTGACAGCTGCTCTAGTGAGCGGATTGGGCCGCGGGGTCACGTGGTGGATGGGCGTGATTAACCACTGCTCCAGTCATCACCAGAGGCAGCCCCTCGAAATCGAGGAAGACTTGCTTCCACTCTAAAAGTGAGTTCTCAGGTGGCTGTTCAGTCCAATACAGGAATTACAGTCTCTGTCACAGCTGGGGCAGACAGTGGTTAAAGGAAAGGGTGGGTGGGGAGTCTGGTTTGCCGCACGCTCCTTCCGCTGCCTGCGCTTGTTTTCTGCATGTTCTCGGCGGCGAGACTCGAGGTGCTCAGCGCCCTCCCGGATGCTCTTCCTCCACTTAGGGCGCTCTTTGGCAAGAGATTCCCAGGTGTCGGTGGGGATGTTGCACTTTATCAAGGAGGCTTTGAGGATGTCCTTGAAACGTTCCCTCTGCCCACCTGCGGCTCACTTGCCGTGTAGGATTCCTAGTAGAGCGCTTGTTTTGGGAGTCTTGTGTCGAGAATGCGGACAATGTGGCCCGCCCAATGGAGCTGGTCGAGTGTGGTCAGTGCTTCGATGCTGGGGATGTTGGCTTGATCGAGAGCACTGACGTTGAAGCGTCTATCCTCCCAGGGGATTTGCAGGATGTTGTGGTATTTCTCCAGCGATTTGAGGTGATTGCTGTATATGGTCCATGTCTCTGAGCCACCCAGGAGGCCGGATATCACTACAGCCCTGTATACCATGAGCTTGGTGCCAGATTTGAAGGCCTGATCTTGGAACACTGTCTTCCTCCGGCGGCCGAAGGCCCAACAGCCTGTATCCTGCAATATTTACAGGACATCCTCTCTCGTCAACACTAACATTGAACTTAACCAATACTGCCACCTCAACTGCTACCATTCATGTACACCCGATATCCAGCTATATTTACGGCCCACGCCTGCCCTTTGAGCCAGATCCCAATTATTGCCACAGCATCATAATCCGATTTGCTTGCAGATAAGCAAACTTATTTAGTAAAAGAAGAGGAAACAATAAGACTTTTAATATCAAGCTCATATTTTATGAGTGTGCTCTCTCAGCCAAAGCTCCTCAAATTAATTGAAAGAGAATGATTTTGGAGATGCATCCTTGTCAAGGCTGGGATTAGTTGCAGTGCAAGTGTTGGCTGCAACCACATTAAAAGTTGCCTTTAGCAGAGGATGGTTTCGATCCATCGACCTCTGGGTTATGGGCCCAGCACGCTTCCGCTGCGCCACTCTGCTGCTGGTGTTGGAACTGATGAATTGCACCTCCTTGTGCTTGGACATGGCTGGCTGCGGTTGCGTGTGATTGACAGCTGCTCGAGTGAGCGGATTGGGCCGCGGGGTCACGTGGTGGATGGGCGTGATTAACCACTGCTCCAGTCATCACCAGAGGCAGCCCCTCGAAATCGAGGAAGACTTGCTTCCACTCTAAAAGTGAGTTCTCAGGTGGCTGTTCAGTCCAATACAGGAATTACAGTCTCTGTCACAGCTGGGGCAGACAGTGGTTAAAGGAAAGGGTGGGTGGGGAGTCTGGTTTGCCTCACGCTCCTTCCGCTGCCTGCGCTTGTTTTCTGCATGTTCTCGGCGGCGAGACTCGAGGTACTCAGCGCCCTCCCGGATGCTCTTCCTCCACTTAGGGCGCTCTTTGGCAAGAGATTCCCAGGTGTCGGTGGGGATGTTGCACTTTATCAAGGAGGCTTTGAGGATGTGCTTGAAACGTTTCCTCTGCCCACCTGCGGCTCACTTGCCGTGTAGGATTCCTAGTAGAGCGCTTGTTTTGGGAGTCTTGTGTCGAGAATGCGGACAATGTGGCCCGCCCAATGGAGCTGGTCGAGTGTGGTCAGTGCTTCGATGCTGGGGATGTTGGCTTGATCGAGAGCACTGACGTTGAAGCGTCTATCCTCCCAGGGGATTTGCAGGATGTTGTGGTATTTCTCCAGCGATTTGAGGTGATTGCTGTATATGGTCCATGTCTCTGAGCCACCCAGGAGGCCGGATATCACTACAGCCCTGTATACCATGAGCTTGGTGCCAGATTTGAAGGCCTGATCTTGGAACACTGTCTTCCTCCGGCGGCCGAAGGCCCAACAGCCTGTATCCTGCAATATTTACAGGACATCCTCTCTCGTCAACACTAACATTGTCCTTAACCAATACTGCCACCCCAACTGCTACCATTCATGTACACCCGATATCCAGCTATTTTAACGGCCCACGCCTGCCCTTTGAGCCAGATCCCAATTATTGCCACAGCATCATATTCCGATTTGCTTGCAGATAAGCAAACTTATTTAGTAAAAGAAGAGGAAACAATAAGACTTTTAATATCAAGCTCATATTTTATGAGTGTGCTCTCTCAGCCAAAGCTCCTCAAATTAATTGAAAGAGAATGATTTTGGAGATGCATCCTTGTCAAGGCTGGGATTAGTTGCAGTGCAAGTGTTGGCTGCAACCACATTAAAAGTTGCCTTTAGCAGAGGATGGTTTCGATCCATCGACCTCTGGGTTATGGGCCCAGCACGCTTCCGCTGCGCCACTCTGCTGCTGGTGTTGGAACTGATGAATTGCACCTCCTTGTGCTTGGACATGGCTGGCTGCGGTTGCGTGTGATTGACAGCTGCTCTAGTGAGCGGATTGGGCCGCGGGGTCACGTGGTGGATGGGCGTGATTAACCACTGCTCCAGTCATCACCAGAGGCAGCCCCTCGAAATCGAGGAAGACTTGCTTCCACTCTAAAAGTGAGTTCTCAGGTGGCTGTTCAGTCCAATACAGGAATTACAGTCTCTGTCACAGCTGGGGCAGACAGTGGTTAAAGGAAAGGGTGGGTGGGGAGTCTGGTTTGCCGCACGCTCCTTCCGCTGCCTGCGCTTGTTTTCTGCATGTTCTCGGCGGCGAGACTCGAGGTGCTCAGCGCCCTCCCGGATGCTCTTCCTCCACTTAGGGCGCTCTTTGGCAAGAGATTCCCAGGTGTCGGTGGGGATGTTGCACTTTATCAAGGAGGCTTTGAGGATGTGCTTGAAACGTTTCCTCTGCCCACCTGCGGCTCACTTGCCGTGTAGGATTCCTAGTAGAGCGCTTGTTTTGGGAGTCTTGTGTCGAGAATGCGGACAATGTGGCCCGCCCAATGGAGCTGGTCGAGTGTGGTCAGTGCTTCGATGCTGGGGATGTTGGCTTGATCGAGAGCACTGACGTTGAAGCGTCTATCCTCCCAGGGGATTTGCAGGATGTTGTGGTATTTCTCCAGCGATTTGAGGTGATTGCTGTATATGGTCCATGTCTCTGAGCCACCCAGGAGGCCGGATATCACTACAGCCCTGTATACCATGAGCTTGGTGCCAGATTTGAAGGCCTGATCTTGGAACACTGTCTTCCTCCGGCGGCCGAAGGCCCAACAGCCTGTATCCTGCAATATTTACAGGACATCCTCTCTCGTCAACACTAACATTGTCCTTAACCAATACTGCCACCCCAACTGCTACCATTCATGTACACCCGATATCCAGCTATTTTAACGGCCCACGCCTGCCCTTTGAGCCAGATCCCAGTTATTGCCACAGCATCATAATCCGATTTGCTTGCAGATAAGCAAACTGATTTAGTAAAAGAAGAGGAAACAATAAGACTTTTAATATCAAGCTCATATTTTATGAGTGTGCTCTATCAGCCAAAGCTCCTCAAATTAATTGAAAGAGAATGATTTTGGAGATGCATCCTTGTCAAGGCTGGGATTAGTTGCAGTGCAAGTGTTGGCTGCAACCACATTAAAAGTTGCCTTTAGCAGAGGATGGTTTCGATCCATCGACCTCTGGGTTATGGGCCCAGCACGCTTCCGCTGCGCCACTCTGCTGCTGGTGTTGGAACTGATGAATTGCACCTCCTTGTGCTTGGACATGGCTGGCTGCGGTTGCGTGTGATTGACAGCTGCTCTAGTGAGCGGATTGGGCCGCGGGGTCACGTGGTGGATGGGCGTGATTAACCACTGCTCCAGTCATCACCAGAGGCAGCCCCTCGAAATCGAGGAAGACTTGCTTCCACTCTAAAAGTGAGTTCTCAGGTGGCTGTTCAGTCCAATACAGGAATTACAGTCTCTGTCACAGCTGGGGCAGACAGTGGTTAAAGGAAAGGGTGGGTGGGGAGTCTGGTTTGCCGCACGCTCCTTCCGCTGCCTGCGCTTGTTTTCTGCATGTTCTCGGCGGCGAGACTCGAGGTGCTCAGCGCCCTCCCGGATGCTCTTCCTCCACTTAGGGCGCTCTTTGGCAAGAGATTCCCAGGTGTCGGTGGGGATGTTGCACTTTATCAAGGAGGCTTTGAGGATGTCCTTGAAACGTTCCCTCTGCCCACCTGCGGCTCACTTGCCGTGTAGGATTCCTAGTAGAGCGCTTGTTTTGGGAGTCTTGTGTCGAGAATGCGGACAATGTGGCCCGCCCAATGGAGCTGGTCGAGTGTGGTCAGTGCTTCGATGCTGGGGATGTTGGCTTGATCGAGAGCACTGACGTTGAAGCGTCTATCCTCCCAGGGGATTTGCAGGATGTTGTGGTATTTCTCCAGCGATTTGAGGTGATTGCTGTATATGGTCCATGTCTCTGAGCCACCCAGGAGGCCGGATATCACTACAGCCCTGTATACCATGAGCTTGGTGCCAGATTTGAAGGCCTGATCTTGGAACACTGTCTTCCTCCGGCGGCCGAAGGCCCAACAGCCTGTATCCTGCAATATTTACAGGACATCCTCTCTCGTCAACACTAACATTGAACTTAACCAATACTGCCACCTCAACTGCTACCATTCATGTACACCCGATATCCAGCTATATTTACGGCCCACGCCTGCCCTTTGAGCCAGATCCCAATTATTGCCACAGCATCATAATCCGATTTGCTTGCAGATAAGCAAACTTATTTAGTAAAAGAAGAGGAAACAATAAGACTTTTAATATCAAGCTCATATTTTATGAGTGTGCTCTCTCAGCCAAAGCTCCTCAAATTAATTGAAAGAGAATGATTTTGGAGATGCATCCTTGTCAAGGCTGGGATTAGTTGCAGTGCAAGTGTTGGCTGCAACCACATTAAAAGTTGCCTTTAGCAGAGGATGGTTTCGATCCATCGACCTCTGGGTTATGGGCCCAGCACGCTTCCGCTGCGCCACTCTGCTGCTGGTGTTGGAACTGATGAATTGCACCTCCTTGTGCTTGGACATGGCTGGCTGCGGTTGCGTGTGATTGACAGCTGCTCGAGTGAGCGGATTGGGCCGCGGGGTCACGTGGTGGATGGGCGTGATTAACCACTGCTCCAGTCATCACCAGAGGCAGCCCCTCGAAATCGAGGAAGACTTGCTTCCACTCTAAAAGTGAGTTCTCAGGTGGCTGTTCAGTCCAATACAGGAATTACAGTCTCTGTCACAGCTGGGGCAGACAGTGGTTAAAGGAAAGGGTGGGTGGGGAGTCTGGTTTGCCTCACGCTCCTTCCGCTGCCTGCGCTTGTTTTCTGCATGTTCTCGGCGGCGAGACTCGAGGTACTCAGCGCCCTCCCGGATGCTCTTCCTCCACTTAGGGCGCTCTTTGGCAAGAGATTCCCAGGTGTCGGTGGGGATGTTGCACTTTATCAAGGAGGCTTTGAGGATGTGCTTGAAACGTTTCCTCTGCCCACCTGCGGCTCACTTGCCGTGTAGGATTCCTAGTAGAGCGCTTGTTTTGGGAGTCTTGTGTCGAGAATGCGGACAATGTGGCCCGCCCAATGGAGCTGGTCGAGTGTGGTCAGTGCTTCGATGCTGGGGATGTTGGCTTGATCGAGAGCACTGACGTTGAAGCGTCTATCCTCCCAGGGGATTTGCAGGATGTTGTGGTATTTCTCCAGCGATTTGAGGTGATTGCTGTATATGGTCCATGTCTCTGAGCCACCCAGGAGGCCGGATATCACTACAGCCCTGTATACCATGAGCTTGGTGCCAGATTTGAAGGCCTGATCTTGGAACACTGTCTTCCTCCGGCGGCCGAAGGCCCAACAGCCTGTATCCTGCAATATTTACAGGACATCCTCTCTCGTCAACACTAACATTGTCCTTAACCAATACTGCCACCCCAACTGCTACCATTCATGTACACCCGATATCCAGCTATTTTAACGGCCCACGCCTGCCCTTTGAGCCAGATCCCAATTATTGCCACAGCATCATATTCCGATTTGCTTGCAGATAAGCAAACTTATTTAGTAAAAGAAGAGGAAACAATAAGACTTTTAATATCAAGCTCATATTTTATGAGTGTGCTCTCTCAGCCAAAGCTCCTCAAATTAATTGAAAGAGAATGATTTTGGAGATGCATCCTTGTCAAGGCTGGGATTAGTTGCAGTGCAAGTGTTGGCTGCAACCACATTAAAAGTTGCCTTTAGCAGAGGATGGTTTCGATCCATCGACCTCTGGGTTATGGGCCCAGCACGCTTCCGCTGCGCCACTCTGCTGCTGGTGTTGGAACTGATGAATTGCACCTCCTTGTGCTTGGACATGGCTGGCTGCGGTTGCGTGTGATTGACAGCTGCTCTAGTGAGCGGATTGGGCCGCGGGGTCACGTGGTGGATGGGCGTGATTAACCACTGCTCCAGTCATCACCAGAGGCAGCCCCTCGAAATCGAGGAAGACTTGCTTCCACTCTAAAAGTGAGTTCTCAGGTGGCTGTTCAGTCCAATACAGGAATTACAGTCTCTGTCACAGCTGGGGCAGACAGTGGTTAAAGGAAAGGGTGGGTGGGGAGTCTGGTTTGCCGCACGCTCCTTCCGCTGCCTGCGCTTGTTTTCTGCATGTTCTCGGCGGCGAGACTCGAGGTGCTCAGCGCCCTCCCGGATGCTCTTCCTCCACTTAGGGCGCTCTTTGGCAAGAGATTCCCAGGTGTCGGTGGGGATGTTGCACTTTATCAAGGAGGCTTTGAGGATGTCCTTGAAACGTTCCCTCTGCCCACCTGCGGCTCACTTGCCGTGTAGGATTCCTAGTAGAGCGCTTGTTTTGGGAGTCTTGTGTCGAGAATGCGGACAATGTGGCCCGCCCAATGGAGCTGGTCGAGTGTGGTCAGTGCTTCGATGCTGGGGATGTTGGCTTGATCGAGAGCACTGACGTTGAAGCGTCTATCCTCCCAGGGGATTTGCAGGATGTTGTGGTATTTCTCCAGCGATTTGAGGTGATTGCTGTATATGGTCCATGTCTCTGAGCCACCCAGGAGGCCGGATATCACTACAGCCCTGTATACCATGAGCTTGGTGCCAGATTTGAAGGCCTGATCTTGGAACACTGTCTTCCTCCGGCGGCCGAAGGCCCAACAGCCTGTATCCTGCAATATTTACAGGACATCCTCTCTCGTCAACACTAACATTGTCCTTAACCAATACTGCCACCCCAACTGCTACCATTCATGTACACCCGATATCCAGCTATTTTAACGGCCCACGCCTGCCCTTTGAGCCAGATCCCAGTTATTGCCACAGCATCATAATCCGATTTGCTTGCAGATAAGCAAACTGATTTAGTAAAAGAAGAGGAAACAATAAGACTTTTAATATCAAGCTCATATTTTATGAGTGTGCTCTATCAGCCAAAGCTCCTCAAATTAATTGAAAGAGAATGATTTTGGAGATGCATCCTTGTCAAGGCTGGGATTAGTTGCAGTGCAAGTGTTGGCTGCAACCACATTAAAAGTTGCCTTTAGCAGAGGATGGTTTCGATCCATCGACCTCTGGGTTATGGGCCCAGCACGCTTCCGCTGCGCCACTCTGCTGCTGGTGTTGGAACTGATGAATTGCACCTCCTTGTGCTTGGACATGGCTGGCTGCGGTTGCGTGTGATTGACAGCTGCTCTAGTGAGCGGATTGGGCCGCGGGGTCACGTGGTGGATGGGCGTGATTAACCACTGCTCCAGTCATCACCAGAGGCAGCCCCTCGAAATCGAGGAAGACTTGCTTCCACTCTAAAAGTGAGTTCTCAGGTGGCTGTTCAGTCCAATACAGGAATTACAGTCTCTGTCACAGCTGGGGCAGACAGTGGTTAAAGGAAAGGGTGGGTGGGGAGTCTGGTTTGCCGCACGCTCCTTCCGCTGCCTGCGCTTGTTTTCTGCATGTTCTCGGCGGCGAGACTCGAGGTGCTCAGCGCCCTCCCGGATGCTCTTCCTCCACTTAGGGCGCTCTTTGGCAAGAGATTCCCAGGTGTCGGTGGGGATGTTGCACTTTATCAAGGAGGCTTTGAGGATGTCCTTGAAACGTTCCCTCTGCCCACCTGCGGCTCACTTGCCGTGTAGGATTCCTAGTAGAGCGCTTGTTTTGGGAGTCTTGTGTCGAGAATGCGGACAATGTGGCCCGCCCAATGGAGCTGGTCGAGTGTGGTCAGTGCTTCGATGCTGGGGATGTTGGCTTGATCGAGAGCACTGACGTTGAAGCGTCTATCCTCCCAGGGGATTTGCAGGATGTTGTGGTATTTCTCCAGCGATTTGAGGTGATTGCTGTATATGGTCCATGTCTCTGAGCCACCCAGGAGGCCGGATATCACTACAGCCCTGTATACCATGAGCTTGGTGCCAGATTTGAAGGCCTGATCTTGGAACACTGTCTTCCTCCGGCGGCCGAAGGCCCAACAGCCTGTATCCTGCAATATTTACAGGACATCCTCTCTCGTCAACACTAACATTGTCCTTAACCAATACTGCCACCCCAACTGCTACCATTCATGTACACCCGATATCCAGCTATTTTAACGGCCCACGCCTGCCCTTTGAGCCAGATCCCAGTTATTGCCACAGCATCATAATCCGATTTGCTTGCAGATAAGCAAACTTATTTAGTAAAAGAAGAGGAAACAATAAGACTTTTAATATCAAGCTCATATTTAATGAGTGTGCTCTATCAGCCAAAGCTCCTCAAATTAATTGAAAGAGAATGATTTTGGAGATGCATCCTTGTCAAGGCTGGGATTAGTTGCAGTGCAAGTGTTGGCTGCAACCACATTAAAAGTTGCCTTTAGCAGAGGATGGTTTCGATCCATCGACCTCTGGGTTATGGGCCCAGCACGCTTCCGCTGCGCCACTCTGCTGCTGGTGTTGGAACTGATGAATTGCACCTCCTTGTGCTTGGACATGGCTGGCTGCGGTTGCGTGTGATTGACAGCTGCTCTAGTGAGCGGATTGGGCCGCGGGGTCACGTGGTGGATGGGCGTGATTAACCACTGCTCCAGTCATCACCAGAGGCAGCCCCTCGAAATCGAGGAAGACTTGCTTCCACTCTAAAAGTGAGTTCTCAGGTGGCTGTTCAGTCCAATACAGGAATTACAGTCTCTGTCACAGCTGGGGCAGACAGTGGTTAAAGGAAAGGGTGGGTGGGGAGTCTGGTTTGCCGCACGCTCCTTCCGCTGCCTGCGCTTGTTTTCTGCATGTTCTCGGCGGCGAGACTCGAGGTGCTCAGCGCCCTCCCGGATGCTCTTCCTCCACTTAGGGCGCTCTTTGGCAAGAGATTCCCAGGTGTCGGTGGGGATGTTGCACTTTATCAAGGAGGCTTTGAGGATGTCCTTGAAACGTTCCCTCTGCCCACCTGCGGCTCACTTGCCGTGTAGGATTCCTAGTAGAGCGCTTGTTTTGGGAGTCTTGTGTCGAGAATGCGGACAATGTGGCCCGCCCAATGGAGCTGGTCGAGTGTGGTCAGTGCTTCGATGCTGGGGATGTTGGCTTGATCGAGAGCACTGACGTTGAAGCGTCTATCCTCCCAGGGGATTTGCAGGATGTTGTGGTATTTCTCCAGCGATTTGAGGTGATTGCTGTATATGGTCCATGTCTCTGAGCCACCCAGGAGGCCGGATATCACTGCAGCCCTGTATACCATGAGCTTGGTGCCAGATTTGAAGGCCTGATCTTGGAACACTGTCTTCCTCCGGCGGCCGAAGGCCCAACAGCCTGTATCCTGCAATATTTACAGGACATCCTCTCTCGTCAACACTAACATTGTCCTCAACCAATACTGCCACCCCAACTGCTACCATTCATGTACACCCGATATCCAGCTATATTTACGGCCCACGCCTGCCCTTTGAGCCAGATCCAAGTTATTGCCACAGCATCATATTCCGATTTGCTTGCAGATCAGCAAACTTATTTAGTAAAAGAAGAGGAAACAATAAGACTTTTAATATCAAGCTCATATTTTATGAGTGTGCTCTATCAGCCAAAGCTCCTCAAATTAATTGAAAGAGAATGATTTGAGAGATGCATCCTTGTCAAGGCTGGGATTAGTTGCAGTGCAAGTGTTGGCTGCAACCACATTAAAAGTTGCCTTTAGCAGAGGATGGTTTCGATCCATCGACCTCTGGGTTATGGGCCCAGCACGCTTCCGCTGCGCCACTCTGCTCCTGGTGTTGGAACTGATGAATTGCACCTCCTTGTGCTGGGACATGGCTGGCTGCGGTTGCGTGTGATTGACAGCTGCTCTAGTGAGCGGATTGGGCCGCGGGGTCACGTGGTGGATGGGCGTGATTAACCACTGCTCCAGTCATCACCAGAGGCAGTCCCTCGAAATCGAGGAAGACTTGCTTCCACTCTAAAAGTGAGTTCTCAGGTGGCTGTTCAGTCCAATACAGGAATTACAGTCTCTGTCACAGCTGGGGCAGACAGTGGTTAAAGGAAAGGGTGGGTGGGGAGTCTGGTTTGCCGCACGCTCCTTCCGCTGCCTGCGCTTGTTTTCTGCATGTTCTCGGCGGCGAGACTCGAGGTGCTCAGCGCCCTCCCGGATGCTCTTCCTCCACTTAGGGCGCTCTTTGGCAAGAGATTCCCAGGTGTCGGTGGGGATGTTGCACTTTATCAAGGAGGCTTTGAGGATGTCCTTGAAACGTTCCCTCTGCCCACCTGCGGCTCACTTGCCGTGTAGGATTCCTAGTAGAGCGCTTGTTTTGGGAGTCTTGTGTCGAGAATGCAGACAATGTGGCCCGCCCAATGGAGCTGGTCGAGTGTGGTCAGTGCTTCGATGCTGGGGATGTTGGCTTGATCGAGAGCACTGACGTTGAAGCGTCTATCCTCCCAGGGGATTTGCAGGATGTTGTGGTATTTCTCCAGCGATTTGAGGTGATTGCTGTATATGGTCCATGTCTCTGAGCCACCCAGGAGGCCGGATATCACTACAGCCCTGTATACCATGAGCTTGGTGCCAGATTTGAAGGCCTGATCTTGGAACACTGTCTTCCTCCGGCGGCCGAAGGCCCAACAGCCTGTATCCTGCAATATTTACAGGACATCCTCTCTCGTCAACACTAACATTGTCCTTAACCAATACTGCCACCCCAACTGCTACCATTCATGTACACCCGATATCCAGCTATTTTAACGGCCCACGCCTGCCCTTTGAGCCAGATCCAAGTTATTGCCACAGCATCATATTCCGATTTGCTTGCAGATCAGCAAACTTATTTAGTAAAAGAAGAGGAAACAATAAGACTTTTAATATCAAGCTCATATTTTATGAGTGTGCTCTATCAGCCAAAGCTCCTCAAATTAATTGAAAGAGAATGATTTGAGAGATGCATCCTTGTCAAGGCTGGGATTAGTTGCAGTGCAAGTGTTGGCTGCAACCACATTAAAAGTTGCCTTTAGCAGAGGATGGTTTCGATCCATCGACCTCTGGGTTATGGGCCCAGCACGCTTCCGCTGCGCCACTCTGCTGCTGGTGTTGGAACTGATGAATTGCACCTCCTTGTGCTTGGACATGGCTGGCTGCGGTTGCGTGTGATTGACAGCTGCTCTAGTGAGCGGATTGGGCCGCGGGGTCACGTGGTGGATGGGCGTGATTAACCACTGCTCCAGTCATCACCAGAGGCAGCCCCTCGAAATCGAGGAAGACTTGCTTCCACTCTAAAAGTGAGTTCTCAGGTGGCTGTTCAGTCCAATACAGGAATTACAGTCTCTGTCACAGCTGGGGCAGACAGTGGTTAAAGGAAAGGGTGGGTGGGGAGTCTGGTTTGCCGCACGCTCCTTCCGCTGCCTGCGCTTGTTTTCTGCATGTTCTCGGCGGCGAGACTCGAGGTGCTCAGCGCCCTCCCGGATGCTCTTCCTCCACTTAGGGCGCTCTTTGGCAAGAGATTCCCAGGTGTCGGTGGGGATGTTGCACTTTATCAAGGAGGCTTTGAGGATGTCCTTGAAACGTTCCCTCTGCCCACCTGCGGCTCACTTGCCGTGTAGGATTCCTAGTAGAGCGCTTGTTTTGGGAGTCTTGTGTCGAGAATGCGGACAATGTGGCCCGCCCAATGGAGCTGGTCGAGTGTGGTCAGTGCTTCGATGCTGGGGATGTTGGCTTGATCGAGAGCACTGACGTTGAAGCGTCTATCCTCCCAGGGGATTTGCAGGATGTTGTGGTATTTCTCCAGCGATTTGAGGTGATTGCTGTATATGGTCCATGTCTCTGAGCCACCCAGGAGGCCGGATATCACTGCAGCCCTGTATACCATGAGCTTGGTGCCAGATTTGAAGGCCTGATCTTGGAACACTGTCTTCCTCCGGCGGCCGAAGGCCCAACAGCCTGTATCCTGCAATATTTACAGGACATCCTCTCTCGTCAACACTAACATTGTCCTCAACCAATACTGCCACCCCAACTGCTACCATTCATGTACACCCGATATCCAGCTATATTTACGGCCCACGCCTGCCCTTTGAGCCAGATCCAAGTTATTGCCACAGCATCATATTCCGATTTGCTTGCAGATCAGCAAACTTATTTAGTAAAAGAAGAGGAAACAATAAGACTTTTAATATCAAGCTCATATTTTATGAGTGTGCTCTATCAGCCAAAGCTCCTCAAATTAATTGAAAGAGAATGATTTGAGAGATGCATCCTTGTCAAGGCTGGGATTAGTTGCAGTGCAAGTGTTGGCTGCAACCACATTAAAAGTTGCCTTTAGCAGAGGATGGTTTCGATCCATCGACCTCTGGGTTATGGGCCCAGCACGCTTCCGCTGCGCCACTCTGCTCCTGGTGTTGGAACTGATGAATTGCACCTCCTTGTGCTGGGACATGGCTGGCTGCGGTTGCGTGTGATTGACAGCTGCTCTAGTGAGCGGATTGGGCCGCGGGGTCACGTGGTGGATGGGCGTGATTAACCACTGCTCCAGTCATCACCAGAGGCAGCCCCTCGAAATCGAGGAAGACTTGCTTCCACTCTAAAAGTGAGTTCTCAGGTGGCTGTTCAGTCCAATACAGGAATTACAGTCTCTGTCACAGCTGGGGCAGACAGTGGTTAAAGGAAAGGGTGGGTGGGGAGTCTGGTTTGCCGCACGCTCCTTCCGCTGCCTGCGCTTGTTTTCTGCATGTTCTCGGCGGCGAGACTCGAGGTGCTCAGCGCCCTCCCGGATGCTCTTCCTCCACTTAGGGCGCTCTTTGGCAAGAGATTCCCAGGTGTCGGTGGGGATGTTGCACTTTATCAAGGAGGCTTTGAGGATGTCCTTGAAACGTTCCCTCTGCCCACCTGCGGCTCACTTGCCGTGTAGGATTCCTAGTAGAGCGCTTGTTTTGGGAGTCTTGTGTCGAGAATGCAGACAATGTGGCCCGCCCAATGGAGCTGGTCGAGTGTGGTCAGTGCTTCGATGCTGGGGATGTTGGCTTGATCGAGAGCACTGACGTTGAAGCGTCTATCCTCCCAGGGGATTTGCAGGATGTTGTGGTATTTCTCCAGCGATTTGAGGTGATTGCTGTATATGGTCCATGTCTCTGAGCCACCCAGGAGGCCGGATATCACTACAGCCCTGTATACCATGAGCTTGGTGCCAGATTTGAAGGCCTGATCTTGGAACACTGTCTTCCTCCGGCGGCCGAAGGCCCAACAGCCTGTATCCTGCAATATTTACAGGACATCCTCTCTCGTCAACACTAACATTGTCCTTAACCAATACTGCCACCCCAACTGCTACCATTCATGTACACCCGATATCCAGCTATTTTAACGGCCCACGCCTGCCCTTTGAGCCAGATCCCAGTTATTGCCACAGCATCATAATCCGATTTGCTTGCAGATAAGCAAACTGATTTAGTAAAAGAAGAGGAAACAATAAGACTTTTAATATCAAGCTCATATTTTATGAGTGTGCTCTATCAGCCAAAGCTCCTCAAATTAATTGAAAGAGAATGATTTTGGAGATGCATCCTTGTCAAGGCTGGGATTAGTTGCAGTGCAAGTGTTGGCTGCAACCACATTAAAAGTTGCCTTTAGCAGAGGATGGTTTCGATCCATCGACCTCTGGGTTATGGGCCCAGCACGCTTCCGCTGCGCCACTCTGCTGCTGGTGTTGGAACTGATGAATTGCACCTCCTTGTGCTTGGACATGGCTGGCTGCGGTTGCGTGTGATTGACAGCTGCTCTAGTGAGCGGATTGGGCCGCGGGGTCACGTGGTGGATGGGCGTGATTAACCACTGCTCCAGTCATCACCAGAGGCAGCCCCTCGAAATCGAGGAAGACTTGCTTCCACTCTAAAAGTGAGTTCTCAGGTGGCTGTTCAGTCCAATACAGGAATTACAGTCTCTGTCACAGCTGGGGCAGACAGTGGTTAAAGGAAAGGGTGGGTGGGGAGTCTGGTTTGCCGCACGCTCCTTCCGCTGCCTGCGCTTGTTTTCTGCATGTTCTCGGCGGCGAGACTCGAGGTGCTCAGCGCCCTCCCGGATGCTCTTCCTCCACTTAGGGCGCTCTTTGGCAAGAGATTCCCAGGTGTCGGTGGGGATGTTGCACTTTATCAAGGAGGCTTTGAGGATGTCCTTGAAACGTTCCCTCTGCCCACCTGCGGCTCACTTGCCGTGTAGGATTCCTAGTAGAGCGCTTGTTTTGGGAGTCTTGTGTCGAGAATGCGGACAATGTGGCCCGCCCAATGGAGCTGGTCGAGTGTGGTCAGTGCTTCGATGCTGGGGATGTTGGCTTGATCGAGAGCACTGACGTTGAAGCGTCTATCCTCCCAGGGGATTTGCAGGATGTTGTGGTATTTCTCCAGCGATTTGAGGTGATTGCTGTATATGGTCCATGTCTCTGAGCCACCCAGGAGGCCGGATATCACTACAGCCCTGTATACCATGAGCTTGGTGCCAGATTTGAAGGCCTGATCTTGGAACACTGTCTTCCTCCGGCGGCCGAAGGCCCAACAGCCTGTATCCTGCAATATTTACAGGACATCCTCTCTCGTCAACACTAACATTGTCCTTAACCAATACTGCCACCCCAACTGCTACCATTCATGTACACCCGATATCCAGCTATTTTAACGGCCCACGCCTGCCCTTTGAGCCAGATCCCAGTTATTGCCACAGCATCATAATCCGATTTGCTTGCAGATAAGCAAACTTATTTAGTAAAAGAAGAGGAAACAATAAGACTTTTAATATCAAGCTCATATTTAATGAGTGTGCTCTATCAGCCAAAGCTCCTCAAATTAATTGAAAGAGAATGATTTTGGAGATGCATCCTTGTCAAGGCTGGGATTAGTTGCAGTGCAAGTGTTGGCTGCAACCACATTAAAAGTTGCCTTTAGCAGAGGATGGTTTCGATCCATCGACCTCTGGGTTATGGGCCCAGCACGCTTCCGCTGCGCCACTCTGCTGCTGGTGTTGGAACTGATGAATTGCACCTCCTTGTGCTTGGACATGGCTGGCTGCGGTTGCGTGTGATTGACAGCTGCTCTAGTGAGCGGATTGGGCCGCGGGGTCACGTGGTGGATGGGCGTGATTAACCACTGCTCCAGTCATCACCAGAGGCAGCCCCTCGAAATCGAGGAAGACTTGCTTCCACTCTAAAAGTGAGTTCTCAGGTGGCTGTTCAGTCCAATACAGGAATTACAGTCTCTGTCACAGCTGGGGCAGACAGTGGTTAAAGGAAAGGGTGGGTGGGGAGTCTGGTTTGCCGCACGCTCCTTCCGCTGCCTGCGCTTGTTTTCTGCATGTTCTCGGCGGCGAGACTCGAGGTGCTCAGCGCCCTCCCGGATGCTCTTCCTCCACTTAGGGCGCTCTTTGGCAAGAGATTCCCAGGTGTCGGTGGGGATGTTGCACTTTATCAAGGAGGCTTTGAGGATGTCCTTGAAACGTTCCCTCTGCCCACCTGCGGCTCACTTGCCGTGTAGGATTCCTAGTAGAGCGCTTGTTTTGGGAGTCTTGTGTCGAGAATGCGGACAATGTGGCCCGCCCAATGGAGCTGGTCGAGTGTGGTCAGTGCTTCGATGCTGGGGATGTTGGCTTGATCGAGAGCACTGACGTTGAAGCGTCTATCCTCCCAGGGGATTTGCAGGATGTTGTGGTATTTCTCCAGCGATTTGAGGTGATTGCTGTATATGGTCCATGTCTCTGAGCCACCCAGGAGGCCGGATATCACTGCAGCCCTGTATACCATGAGCTTGGTGCCAGATTTGAAGGCCTGATCTTGGAACACTGTCTTCCTCCGGCGGCCGAAGGCCCAACAGCCTGTATCCTGCAATATTTACAGGACATCCTCTCTCGTCAACACTAACATTGTCCTCAACCAATACTGCCACCCCAACTGCTACCATTCATGTACACCCGATATCCAGCTATATTTACGGCCCACGCCTGCCCTTTGAGCCAGATCCAAGTTATTGCCACAGCATCATATTCCGATTTGCTTGCAGATCAGCAAACTTATTTAGTAAAAGAAGAGGAAACAATAAGACTTTTAATATCAAGCTCATATTTTATGAGTGTGCTCTATCAGCCAAAGCTCCTCAAATTAATTGAAAGAGAATGATTTGAGAGATGCATCCTTGTCAAGGCTGGGATTAGTTGCAGTGCAAGTGTTGGCTGCAACCACATTAAAAGTTGCCTTTAGCAGAGGATGGTTTCGATCCATCGACCTCTGGGTTATGGGCCCAGCACGCTTCCGCTGCGCCACTCTGCTCCTGGTGTTGGAACTGATGAATTGCACCTCCTTGTGCTGGGACATGGCTGGCTGCGGTTGCGTGTGATTGACAGCTGCTCTAGTGAGCGGATTGGGCCGCGGGGTCACGTGGTGGATGGGCGTGATTAACCACTGCTCCAGTCATCACCAGAGGCAGTCCCTCGAAATCGAGGAAGACTTGCTTCCACTCTAAAAGTGAGTTCTCAGGTGGCTGTTCAGTCCAATACAGGAATTACAGTCTCTGTCACAGCTGGGGCAGACAGTGGTTAAAGGAAAGGGTGGGTGGGGAGTCTGGTTTGCCGCACGCTCCTTCCGCTGCCTGCGCTTGTTTTCTGCATGTTCTCGGCGGCGAGACTCGAGGTGCTCAGCGCCCTCCCGGATGCTCTTCCTCCACTTAGGGCGCTCTTTGGCAAGAGATTCCCAGGTGTCGGTGGGGATGTTGCACTTTATCAAGGAGGCTTTGAGGATGTCCTTGAAACGTTCCCTCTGCCCACCTGCGGCTCACTTGCCGTGTAGGATTCCTAGTAGAGCGCTTGTTTTGGGAGTCTTGTGTCGAGAATGCAGACAATGTGGCCCGCCCAATGGAGCTGGTCGAGTGTGGTCAGTGCTTCGATGCTGGGGATGTTGGCTTGATCGAGAGCACTGACGTTGAAGCGTCTATCCTCCCAGGGGATTTGCAGGATGTTGTGGTATTTCTCCAGCGATTTGAGGTGATTGCTGTATATGGTCCATGTCTCTGAGCCACCCAGGAGGCCGGATATCACTACAGCCCTGTATACCATGAGCTTGGTGCCAGATTTGAAGGCCTGATCTTGGAACACTGTCTTCCTCCGGCGGCCGAAGGCCCAACAGCCTGTATCCTGCAATATTTACAGGACATCCTCTCTCGTCAACACTAACATTGTCCTTAACCAATACTGCCACCCCAACTGCTACCATTCATGTACACCCGATATCCAGCTATTTTAACGGCCCACGCCTGCCCTTTGAGCCAGATCCAAGTTATTGCCACAGCATCATATTCCGATTTGCTTGCAGATCAGCAAACTTATTTAGTAAAAGAAGAGGAAACAATAAGACTTTTAATATCAAGCTCATATTTTATGAGTGTGCTCTATCAGCCAAAGCTCCTCAAATTAATTGAAAGAGAATGATTTGAGAGATGCATCCTTGTCAAGGCTGGGATTAGTTGCAGTGCAAGTGTTGGCTGCAACCACATTAAAAGTTGCCTTTAGCAGAGGATGGTTTCGATCCATCGACCTCTGGGTTATGGGCCCAGCACGCTTCCGCTGCGCCACTCTGCTGCTGGTGTTGGAACTGATGAATTGCACCTCCTTGTGCTTGGACATGGCTGGCTGCGGTTGCGTGTGATTGACAGCTGCTCTAGTGAGCGGATTGGGCCGCGGGGTCACGTGGTGGATGGGCGTGATTAACCACTGCTCCAGTCATCACCAGAGGCAGCCCCTCGAAATCGAGGAAGACTTGCTTCCACTCTAAAAGTGAGTTCTCAGGTGGCTGTTCAGTCCAATACAGGAATTACAGTCTCTGTCACAGCTGGGGCAGACAGTGGTTAAAGGAAAGGGTGGGTGGGGAGTCTGGTTTGCCGCACGCTCCTTCCGCTGCCTGCGCTTGTTTTCTGCATGTTCTCGGCGGCGAGACTCGAGGTGCTCAGCGCCCTCCCGGATGCTCTTCCTCCACTTAGGGCGCTCTTTGGCAAGAGATTCCCAGGTGTCGGTGGGGATGTTGCACTTTATCAAGGAGGCTTTGAGGATGTCCTTGAAACGTTCCCTCTGCCCACCTGCGGCTCACTTGCCGTGTAGGATTCCTAGTAGAGCGCTTGTTTTGGGAGTCTTGTGTCGAGAATGCGGACAATGTGGCCCGCCCAATGGAGCTGGTCGAGTGTGGTCAGTGCTTCGATGCTGGGGATGTTGGCTTGATCGAGAGCACTGACGTTGAAGCGTCTATCCTCCCAGGGGATTTGCAGGATGTTGTGGTATTTCTCCAGCGATTTGAGGTGATTGCTGTATATGGTCCATGTCTCTGAGCCACCCAGGAGGCCGGATATCACTGCAGCCCTGTATACCATGAGCTTGGTGCCAGATTTGAAGGCCTGATCTTGGAACACTGTCTTCCTCCGGCGGCCGAAGGCCCAACAGCCTGTATCCTGCAATATTTACAGGACATCCTCTCTCGTCAACACTAACATTGTCCTCAACCAATACTGCCACCCCAACTGCTACCATTCATGTACACCCGATATCCAGCTATATTTACGGCCCACGCCTGCCCTTTGAGCCAGATCCAAGTTATTGCCACAGCATCATATTCCGATTTGCTTGCAGATCAGCAAACTTATTTAGTAAAAGAAGAGGAAACAATAAGACTTTTAATATCAAGCTCATATTTTATGAGTGTGCTCTATCAGCCAAAGCTCCTCAAATTAATTGAAAGAGAATGATTTGAGAGATGCATCCTTGTCAAGGCTGGGATTAGTTGCAGTGCAAGTGTTGGCTGCAACCACATTAAAAGTTGCCTTTAGCAGAGGATGGTTTCGATCCATCGACCTCTGGGTTATGGGCCCAGCACGCTTCCGCTGCGCCACTCTGCTCCTGGTGTTGGAACTGATGAATTGCACCTCCTTGTGCTGGGACATGGCTGGCTGCGGTTGCGTGTGATTGACAGCTGCTCTAGTGAGCGGATTGGGCCGCGGGGTCACGTGGTGGATGGGCGTGATTAACCACTGCTCCAGTCATCACCAGAGGCAGCCCCTCGAAATCGAGGAAGACTTGCTTCCACTCTAAAAGTGAGTTCTCAGGTGGCTGTTCAGTCCAATACAGGAATTACAGTCTCTGTCACAGCTGGGGCAGACAGTGGTTAAAGGAAAGGGTGGGTGGGGAGTCTGGTTTGCCGCACGCTCCTTCCGCTGCCTGCGCTTGTTTTCTGCATGTTCTCGGCGGCGAGACTCGAGGTGCTCAGCGCCCTCCCGGATGCTCTTCCTCCACTTAGGGCGCTCTTTGGCAAGAGATTCCCAGGTGTCGGTGGGGATGTTGCACTTTATCAAGGAGGCTTTGAGGATGTCCTTGAAACGTTCCCTCTGCCCACCTGCGGCTCACTTGCCGTGTAGGATTCCTAGTAGAGCGCTTGTTTTGGGAGTCTTGTGTCGAGAATGCAGACAATGTGGCCCGCCCAATGGAGCTGGTCGAGTGTGGTCAGTGCTTCGATGCTGGGGATGTTGGCTTGATCGAGAGCACTGACGTTGAAGCGTCTATCCTCCCAGGGGATTTGCAGGATGTTGTGGTATTTCTCCAGCGATTTGAGGTGATTGCTGTATATGGTCCATGTCTCTGAGCCACCCAGGAGGCCGGATATCACTACAGCCCTGTATACCATGAGCTTGGTGCCAGATTTGAAGGCCTGATCTTGGAACACTGTCTTCCTCCGGCGGCCGAAGGCCCAACAGCCTGTATCCTGCAATATTTACAGGACATCCTCTCTCGTCAACACTAACATTGTCCTTAACCAATACTGCCACCCCAACTGCTACCATTCATGTACACCCGATATCCAGCTATTTTAACGGCCCACGCCTGCCCTTTGAGCCAGATCCAAGTTATTGCCACAGCATCATATTCCGATTTGCTTGCAGATCAGCAAACTTATTTAGTAAAAGAAGAGGAAACAATAAGACTTTTAATATCAAGCTCATATTTTATGAGTGTGCTCTATCAGCCAAAGCTCCTCAAATTAATTGAAAGAGAATGATTTTAGAGATGCATCCTTGTCAAGGCTGGGATTAGTTGCAGTGCAAGTGTTGGCTGCAACCACATTAAAAGTTGCCTTTAGCAGAGGATGGTTTCGATCCATCGACCTCTGGGTTATGGGCCCAGCACGCTTCCGCTGCGCCACTCTGCTGCTGGTGTTGGAACTGATGAATTGCACCTCCTTGTGCTTGGACATGGCTGGCTGCGGTTGCGTGTGATTGACAGCTGCTCTAGTGAGCGGATTGGGCCGCGGGGTCACGTGGTGGATGGGCGTGATTAACCACTGCTCCAGTCATCACCAGAGGCAGCCCCTCGAAATCGAGGAAGACTTGCTTCCACTCTAAAAGTGAGTTCTCAGGTGGCTGTTCAGTCCAATACAGGAATTACAGTCTCTGTCACAGCTGGGGCAGACAGTGGTTAAAGGAAAGGGTGGGTGGGGAGTCTGGTTTGCCGCACGCTCCTTCCGCTGCCTGCGCTTGTTTTCTGCATGTTCTCGGCGGCGAGACTCGAGGTGCTCAGCGCCCTCCCGGATGCTCTTCCTCCACTTAGGGCGCTCTTTGGCAAGAGATTCCCAGGTGTCGGTGGGGATGTTGCACTTTATCAAGGAGGCTTTGAGGATGTCCTTGAAACGTTCCCTCTGCCCACCTGCGGCTCACTTGCCGTGTAGGATTCCTAGTAGAGCGCTTGTTTTGGGAGTCTTGTGTCGAGAATGCGGACAATGTGGCCCGCCCAATGGAGCTGGTCGAGTGTGGTCAGTGCTTCGATGCTGGGGATGTTGGCTTGATCGAGAGCACTGACGTTGAAGCGTCTATCCTCCCAGGGGATTTGCAGGATGTTGTGGTATTTCTCCAGCGATTTGAGGTGATTGCTGTATATGGTCCATGTCTCTGAGCCACCCAGGAGGCCGGATATCACTACAGCCCTGTATACCATGAGCTTGGTGCCAGATTTGAAGGCCTGATCTTGGAACACTGTCTTCCTCCGGCGGCCGAAGGCCCAACAGCCTGTATCCTGCAATATTTACAGGACATCCTCTCTCGTCAACACTAACATTGTCCTTAACCAATACTGCCACCCCAACTGCTACCATTCATGTACACCCGATATCCAGCTATTTTAACGGCCCACGCCTGCCCTTTGAGCCAGATCCCAGTTATTGCCACAGCATCATAATCCGATTTGCTTGCAGATAAGCAAACTTATTTAGTAAAAGAAGAGGAAACAATAAGACTTTTAATATCAAGCTCATATTTAATGAGTGTGCTCTATCAGCCAAAGCTCCTCAAATTAATTGAAAGAGAATGATTTTGGAGATGCATCCTTGTCAAGGCTGGGATTAGTTGCAGTGCAAGTGTTGGCTGCAACCACATTAAAAGTTGCCTTTAGCAGAGGATGGTTTCGATCCATCGACCTCTGGGTTATGGGCCCAGCACGCTTCCGCTGCGCCACTCTGCTGCTGGTGTTGGAACTGATGAATTGCACCTCCTTGTGCTTGGACATGGCTGGCTGCGGTTGCGTGTGATTGACAGCTGCTCTAGTGAGCGGATTGGGCCGCGGGGTCACGTGGTGGATGGGCGTGATTAACCACTGCTCCAGTCATCACCAGAGGCAGCCCCTCGAAATCGAGGAAGACTTGCTTCCACTCTAAAAGTGAGTTCTCAGGTGGCTGTTCAGTCCAATACAGGAATTACAGTCTCTGTCACAGCTGGGGCAGACAGTGGTTAAAGGAAAGGGTGGGTGGGGAGTCTGGTTTGCCGCACGCTCCTTCCGCTGCCTGCGCTTGTTTTCTGCATGTTCTCGGCGGCGAGACTCGAGGTGCTCAGCGCCCTCCCGGATGCTCTTCCTCCACTTAGGGCGCTCTTTGGCAAGAGATTCCCAGGTGTCGGTGGGGATGTTGCACTTTATCAAGGAGGCTTTGAGGATGTCCTTGAAACGTTCCCTCTGCCCACCTGCGGCTCACTTGCCGTGTAGGATTCCTAGTAGAGCGCTTGTTTTGGGAGTCTTGTGTCGAGAATGCGGACAATGTGGCCCGCCCAATGGAGCTGGTCGAGTGTGGTCAGTGCTTCGATGCTGGGGATGTTGGCTTGATCGAGAGCACTGACGTTGAAGCGTCTATCCTCCCAGGGGATTTGCAGGATGTTGTGGTATTTCTCCAGCGATTTGAGGTGATTGCTGTATATGGTCCATGTCTCTGAGCCACCCAGGAGGCCGGATATCACTGCAGCCCTGTATACCATGAGCTTGGTGCCAGATTTGAAGGCCTGATCTTGGAACACTGTCTTCCTCCGGCGGCCGAAGGCCCAACAGCCTGTATCCTGCAATATTTACAGGACATCCTCTCTCGTCAACACTAACATTGTCCTCAACCAATACTGCCACCCCAACTGCTACCATTCATGTACACCCGATATCCAGCTATATTTACGGCCCACGCCTGCCCTTTGAGCCAGATCCAAGTTATTGCCACAGCATCATATTCCGATTTGCTTGCAGATCAGCAAACTTATTTAGTAAAAGAAGAGGAAACAATAAGACTTTTAATATCAAGCTCATATTTTATGAGTGTGCTCTATCAGCCAAAGCTCCTCAAATTAATTGAAAGAGAATGATTTGAGAGATGCATCCTTGTCAAGGCTGGGATTAGTTGCAGTGCAAGTGTTGGCTGCAACCACATTAAAAGTTGCCTTTAGCAGAGGATGGTTTCGATCCATCGACCTCTGGGTTATGGGCCCAGCACGCTTCCGCTGCGCCACTCTGCTCCTGGTGTTGGAACTGATGAATTGCACCTCCTTGTGCTGGGACATGGCTGGCTGCGGTTGCGTGTGATTGACAGCTGCTCTAGTGAGCGGATTGGGCCGCGGGGTCACGTGGTGGATGGGCGTGATTAACCACTGCTCCAGTCATCACCAGAGGCAGCCCCTCGAAATCGAGGAAGACTTGCTTCCACTCTAAAAGTGAGTTCTCAGGTGGCTGTTCAGTCCAATACAGGAATTACAGTCTCTGTCACAGCTGGGGCAGACAGTGGTTAAAGGAAAGGGTGGGTGGGGAGTCTGGTTTGCCGCACGCTCCTTCCGCTGCCTGCGCTTGTTTTCTGCATGTTCTCGGCGGCGAGACTCGAGGTGCTCAGCGCCCTCCCGGATGCTCTTCCTCCACTTAGGGCGCTCTTTGGCAAGAGATTCCCAGGTGTCGGTGGGGATGTTGCACTTTATCAAGGAGGCTTTGAGGATGTCCTTGAAACGTTCCCTCTGCCCACCTGCGGCTCACTTGCCGTGTAGGATTCCTAGTAGAGCGCTTGTTTTGGGAGTCTTGTGTCGAGAATGCAGACAATGTGGCCCGCCCAATGGAGCTGGTCGAGTGTGGTCAGTGCTTCGATGCTGGGGATGTTGGCTTGATCGAGAGCACTGACGTTGAAGCGTCTATCCTCCCAGGGGATTTGCAGGATGTTGTGGTATTTCTCCAGCGATTTGAGGTGATTGCTGTATATGGTCCATGTCTCTGAGCCACCCAGGAGGCCGGATATCACTACAGCCCTGTATACCATGAGCTTGGTGCCAGATTTGAAGGCCTGATCTTGGAACACTGTCTTCCTCTGGCGGCCGAAGGCCCAACAGCCTGTATCCTGCAATATTTACAGGACATCCTCTCTCGTCAACACTAACATTGTCCTTAACCAATACTGCCACCCCAACTGCTACCATTCATGTACACCCGATATCCAGCTATATTTACGGCCCACGCCTGCCCTTTGAGCCAGATCCAAGTTATTGCCACAGCATCATATTCCGATTTGCTTGCAGATCAGCAAAACTTATTTAGTAAAAGAAGAGGAAACAATAAGACTTTTAATATCAAGCTCATATTTTATGAGTGTGCTCTATCAGCCAAAGCTCCTCAAATTAATCGAAAGAGAATGATTTTGGAGATGCATCCTTGTCAAGGCTGGGATTAGTTGCAGGGCAAGTGTTGGCTGCAACCACATTAAAAGTTGTCTTTAGCAGAGGATGGTTTCGATCCATCGACCTCTGGGTTATGGGCCCAGCACGCTTCCGCTGCGCCACTCTGCTGCTGGTGTTGGAACTGATGAATTGCACCTCCTTGTGCTGGGACATGGCTGGCTGCGGTTGCGTGTGATTGACAGCTGCTCTAGTGAGCGGATTGGGCCGCGGGGTCACGTGGTGGATGGGCGTGATTAACCACTGCTCCAGTCATCACCAGAGGCAGTCCCTCGAAATCGAGGAAGACTTGCTTCCACTCTAAAAGTGAGTTCTCAGGTGGCTGTTCAGTCCAATACAGGAATTACAGTCTCTGTCACAGCTGGGGCAGACAGTGGTTAAAGGAAAGGGTGGGTGGGGAGTCTGGTTTGCCGCACGCTCCTTCCGCTGCCTGCGCTTGTTCTCGGCGGCGAGACTCGAGGTGCTCAGCGCCCTCCCGGATGCTCTTCCTCCACTTAGGGCGCTCTTTGGCAAGAGATTCCCAGGTGTCGGTGGGGATGTTGCACTTTATCAAGGAGGCTTTGAGGATGTCCTTCAAACGTTCCCTCTGCCCACCTGCGGCTCACTTGCCGTGTAGGATTCCGTGGGAGTCTTGTGTCGAGAATGCGGACAATGTGGCCCGCCCAATGGAGCTGGTCGAGTGTGGTCAGTGCTTCGATGCTGGGGATGTTGGCTTGATCGAGAGCACTGACGTTGAAGCGTCTATCCTCCCAGGGGATTTGCAGGATGTTGTGGTATTTCTCCAGCGATTTGAGGTGATTGCTGTATATGGTCCATGTCTCTGAGCCACCCAGGAGGCCGGATATCACTACAGCCCTGTATACCATGAGCTTGGTGCCAGATTTGAAGGCCTGATCTTGGAACACTGTCTTCCTCCGGCGGCCGAAGGCCCAACAGCCTGTATCCTGCAATATTTACAGGACATCCTCTCTCGTCAACACTAACATTGTCCTTAACCAATACTGCCACCCCAACTGCTACCATTCATGTACACCCGATATCCAGCTATTTTAACGGCCCACGCCTGCCCTTTGAGCCAGATCCAAGTTATTGCCACAGCATCATAATCCGATTTGCTTGCAGATCAGCAAACTTATTTAGTAAAAGAAGAGGAAACAATAAGACTTTTAATATCAAGCTCATATTTTATGAGTGTGCTCTATCAGCCAAAGCTCCTCAAATTAATTGAAAGAGAATGATTTTAGAGATGCATCCTTGTCAAGGCTGGGATTAGTTGCAGTGCAAGTGTTGGCTGCAACCACATTAAAAGTTGCCTTTAGCAGAGGATGGTTTCGATCCATCGACCTCTGGGTTATGTTCCCCCCCCACACTTCCGCTGCGCCACTCTGCTGCTGGTGTTGGAACTGATGAATTGCACCTCCTTGTGCTTGGACATGGCTGGCTGCGGTTGCGTGTGATTGACAGCTGCTCTAGTGAGCGGATTGGGCCGCGGGGTCACGTGGTGGATGGGCGTGATTAACCACTGCTCCAGTCATCACCAGAGGCAGCCCCTCGAAATCGAGGAAGACTTGCTTCCACTCTAAAAGTGAGTTCTCAGGTGGCTGTTCAGTCCAATACAGGAATTACAGTCTCTGTCACAGCTGGGGCAGACAGTGGTTAAAGGAAAGGGTGGGTGGGGAGTCTGGTTTGCCGCACGCTCCTTCCGCTGCCTGCGCTTGTTTTCTGCATGTTCTCGGCGGCGAGACTCGAGGTGCTCAGCGCCCTCCCGGATGCTCTTCCTCCACTTAGGGCGCTCTTTGGCAAGAGATTCCCAGGTGTCGGTGGGGATGTTGCACTTTATCAAGGAGGCTTTGAGGATGTCCTTGAAACGTTCCCTCTGCCCACCTGCGGCTCACTTGCCGTGTAGGATTCCTAGTAGAGCGCTTGTTTTGGGAGTCTTGTGTCGAGAATGCGGACAATGTGGCCCGCCCAATGGAGCTGGTCGAGTGTGGTCAGTGCTTCGATGCTGGGGATGTTGGCTTGATCGAGAGCACTGACGTTGAAGCGTCTATCCTCCCAGGGGATTTGCAGGATGTTGTGGTATTTCTCCAGCGATTTGAGGTGATTGCTGTATATGGTCCATGTCTCTGAGCCACCCAGGAGGCCGGATATCACTGCAGCCCTGTATACCATGAGCTTGGTGCCAGATTTGAAGGCCTGATCTTGGAACACTGTCTTCCTCCGGCGGCCGAAGGCCCAACAGCCTGTATCCTGCAATATTTACAGGACATCCTCTCTCGTCAACACTAACATTGTCCTCAACCAATACTGCCACCCCAACTGCTACCATTCATGTACACCCGATATCCAGCTATATTTACGGCCCACGCCTGCCCTTTGAGCCAGATCCAAGTTATTGCCACAGCATCATATTCCGATTTGCTTGCAGATCAGCAAACTTATTTAGTAAAAGAAGAGGAAACAATAAGACTTTTAATATCAAGCTCATATTTTATGAGTGTGCTCTATCAGCCAAAGCTCCTCAAATTAATTGAAAGAGAATGATTTGAGAGATGCATCCTTGTCAAGGCTGGGATTAGTTGCAGTGCAAGTGTTGGCTGCAACCACATTAAAAGTTGCCTTTAGCAGAGGATGGTTTCGATCCATCGACCTCTGGGTTATGGGCCCAGCACGCTTCCGCTGCGCCACTCTGCTCCTGGTGTTGGAACTGATGAATTGCACCTCCTTGTGCTGGGACATGGCTGGCTGCGGTTGCGTGTGATTGACAGCTGCTCTAGTGAGCGGATTGGGCCGCGGGGTCACGTGGTGGATGGGCGTGATTAACCACTGCTCCAGTCATCACCAGAGGCAGCCCCTCGAAATCGAGGAAGACTTGCTTCCACTCTAAAAGTGAGTTCTCAGGTGGCTGTTCAGTCCAATACAGGAATTACAGTCTCTGTCACAGCTGGGGCAGACAGTGGTTAAAGGAAAGGGTGGGTGGGGAGTCTGGTTTGCCGCACGCTCCTTCCGCTGCCTGCGCTTGTTTTCTGCATGTTCTCGGCGGCGAGACTCGAGGTGCTCAGCGCCCTCCCGGATGCTCTTCCTCCACTTAGGGCGCTCTTTGGCAAGAGATTCCCAGGTGTCGGTGGGGATGTTGCACTTTATCAAGGAGGCTTTGAGGATGTCCTTGAAACGTTCCCTCTGCCCACCTGCGGCTCACTTGCCGTGTAGGATTCCTAGTAGAGCGCTTGTTTTGGGAGTCTTGTGTCGAGAATGCAGACAATGTGGCCCGCCCAATGGAGCTGGTCGAGTGTGGTCAGTGCTTCGATGCTGGGGATGTTGGCTTGATCGAGAGCACTGACGTTGAAGCGTCTATCCTCCCAGGGGATTTGCAGGATGTTGTGGTATTTCTCCAGCGATTTGAGGTGATTGCTGTATATGGTCCATGTCTCTGAGCCACCCAGGAGGCCGGATATCACTACAGCCCTGTATACCATGAGCTTGGTGCCAGATTTGAAGGCCTGATCTTGGAACACTGTCTTCCTCCGGCGGCCGAAGGCCCAACAGCCTGTATCCTGCAATATTTACAGGACATCCTCTCTCGTCAACACTAACATTGTCCTTAACCAATACTGCCACCCCAACTGCTACCATTCATGTACACCCGATATCCAGCTATTTTAACGGCCCACGCCTGCCCTTTGAGCCAGATCCAAGTTATTGCCACAGCATCATAATCCGATTTGCTTGCAGATCAGCAAACTTATTTAGTAAAAGAAGAGGAAACAATAAGACTTTTAATATCAAGCTCATATTTTATGAGTGTGCTCTATCAGCCAAAGCTCCTCAAATTAATTGAAAGAGAATGATTTTAGAGATGCATCCTTGTCAAGGCTGGGATTAGTTGCAGTGCAAGTGTTGGCTGCAACCACATTAAAAGTTGCCTTTAGCAGAGGATGGTTTCGATCCATCGACCTCTGGGTTATGTTCCCCCCCCACACTTCCGCTGCGCCACTCTGCTGCTGGTGTTGGAACTGATGAATTGCACCTCCTTGTGCTTGGACATGGCTGGCTGCGGTTGCGTGTGATTGACAGCTGCTCTAGTGAGCGGATTGGGCCGCGGGGTCACGTGGTGGATGGGCGTGATTAACCACTGCTCCAGTCATCACCAGAGGCAGCCCCTCGAAATCGAGGAAGACTTGCTTCCACTCTAAAAGTGAGTTCTCAGGTGGCTGTTCAGTCCAATACAGGAATTACAGTCTCTGTCACAGCTGGGGCAGACAGTGGTTAAAGGAAAGGGTGGGTGGGGAGTCTGGTTTGCCGCACGCTCCTTCCGCTGCCTGCGCTTGTTTTCTGCATGTTCTCGGCGGCGAGACTCGAGGTGCTCAGCGCCCTCCCGGATGCTCTTCCTCCACTTAGGGCGCTCTTTGGCAAGAGATTCCCAGGTGTCGGTGGGGATGTTGCACTTTATCAAGGAGGCTTTGAGGATGTCCTTGAAACGTTCCCTCTGCCCACCTGCGGCTCACTTGCCGTGTAGGATTCCTAGTAGAGCGCTTGTTTTGGGAGTCTTGTGTCGAGAATGCGGACAATGTGGCCCGCCCAATGGAGCTGGTCGAGTGTGGTCAGTGCTTCGATGCTGGGGATGTTGGCTTGATCGAGAGCACTGACGTTGAAGCGTCTATCCTCCCAGGGGATTTGCAGGATGTTGTGGTATTTCTCCAGCGATTTGAGGTGATTGCTGTATATGGTCCATGTCTCTGAGCCACCCAGGAGGCCGGATATCACTGCAGCCCTGTATACCATGAGCTTGGTGCCAGATTTGAAGGCCTGATCTTGGAACACTGTCTTCCTCCGGCGGCCGAAGGCCCAACAGCCTGTATCCTGCAATATTTACAGGACATCCTCTCTCGTCAACACTAACATTGTCCTCAACCAATACTGCCACCCCAACTGCTACCATTCATGTACACCCGATATCCAGCTATTTTAACGGCCCACGCCTGCCCTTTGAGCCAGATCCCAATTATTGCCACAGCATCATATTCCGATTTGCTTGCAGATCAGCAAACTTATTTAGTAAAAGAAGAGGAAACAATAAGACTTTTAATATCAAGCTCATATTTTATGAGTGTGCTCTATCAGCCAAAGCTCCTCAAATTAATTGAAAGAGAATGATTTTAGAGATGCATCCTTGTCAAGGCTGGGATTAGTTGCAGTGCAAGTGTTGGCTGCAACCACATTAAAAGTTGCCTTTAGCAGAGGATGGTTTCGATCCATCGACCTCTGGGTTATGGGCCCAGCACGCTTCCGCTGCGCCACTCTGCTCCTGGTGTTGGAACTGATGAATTGCACCTCCTTGTGCTTGGACATGGCTGGCTGCGGTTGCGTGTGATTGACAGCTGCTCGAGTGAGCGGATTGGGCCGCGGGGTCACGTGGTGGATGGGCGTGATTAACCACTGCTCCAGTCATCACCAGAGGCAGCCCCTCGAAATCGAGGAAGACTTGCTTCCACTCTAAAAGTGAGTTCTCAGGTGGCTGTTCAGTCCAATACAGGAATTACAGTCTCTGTCACAGCTGGGGCAGACAGTGGTTAAAGGAAAGGGTGGGTGGGGAGTCTGGTTTGCCGCACGCTCCTTCCGCTGCCTGCGCTTGTTTTCTGCATGTTCTCGGCGGCGAGACTCGAGGTGCTCAGCGCCCTCCCGGATGCTCTTCCTCCACTTAGGGCGCTCTTTGGCAAGAGATTCCCAGGTGTCGGTGGGGATGTTGCACTTTATCAAGGAGGCTTTGAGGATGTCCTTCAAACGTTCCCTCTGCCCACCTGCGGCTCACTTGCCGTGTAGGATTCCTAGTAGAGCGCTTGTTTTGGGAGTCTTGTGTCGAGAATGCGGACAATGTGGCCCGCCCAATGGAGCTGGTCGAGTGTGGTCAGTGCTTCGATGCTGGGGATGTTGGCTTGATCGAGAGCACTGACGTTGAAGCGTCTATCCTCCCAGGGGATTTGCAGGATGTTGTGGTATTTCTCCAGCGATTTGAGGTGATTGCTGTATATGGTCCATGTCTCTGAGCCACCCAGGAGGCCGGATATCACTACAGCCCTGTATACCATGAGCTTGGTGCCAGATTTGAAGGCCTGATCTTGGAACACTGTCTTCCTCCGGCGGCCGAAGGCCCAACAGCCTGTATCCTGCAATATTTACAGGACATCCTCTCTCGTCTACACTAACATTGTCCTTAACCAATACTGCCACCTCAACTGCTACCATTCATGTACACCCGATATCCAGCTATATTTACGGCCCACGCCTGCCCTTTGAGCCAGATCCCAATTATTGCCACAGCATCATAATCCGATTTGCTTGCAGATAAGCAAACTTATTTAGTAAAAGAAGAGGAAACAATAAGACTTTTAATATCAAGCTCATATTTTATGAGTGTGCTCTCTCAGCCAAAGCTCCTCAAATTAATTGAAAGAGAATGATTTTGGAGATGCATCCTTGTCAAGGCTGGGATTAGTTGCAGTGCAAGTGTTGGCTGCAACCACATTAAAAGTTGCCTTTAGCAGAGGATGGTTTCGATCCATCGACCTCTGGGTTATGGGCCCAGCACGCTTCCGCTGCGCCACTCTGCTGCTGGTGTTGGAACTGATGAATTGCACCTCCTTGTGCTTGGACATGGCTGGCTGCGGTTGCGTGTGATTGACAGCTGCTCTAGTGAGCGGATTGGGCCGCGGGGTCACGTGGTGGATGGGCGTGATTAACCACTGCTCCAGTCATCACCAGAGGCAGCCCCTCGAAATCGAGGAAGACTTGCTTCCACTCTAAAAGTGAGTTCTCAGGTGGCTGTTCAGTCCAATACAGGAATTACAGTCTCTGTCACAGCTGGGGCAGACAGTGGTTAAAGGAAAGGGTGGGTGGGGAGTCTGGTTTGCCGCACGCTCCTTCCGCTGCCTGCGCTTGTTTTCTGCATGTTCTCGGCGGCGAGACTCGAGGTGCTCAGCGCCCTCCCGGATGCTCTTCCTCCACTTAGGGCGCTCTTTGGCAAGAGATTCCCAGGTGTTGGTGGGGATGTTGCACTTTATCAAGGAGGCTTTGAGGATGTCCTTGAAACGTTCCCTCTGCCCACCTGCGGCTCACTTGCCGTGTAGGATTCCTAGTAGAGCGCTTGTTTTGGGAGTCTTGTGTCGAGAATGCGGACAATGTGGCCCGCCCAATGGAGCTGGTCGAGTGTGGTCAGTGCTTCGATGCTGGGGATGTTGGCTTGATCGAGAGCACTGACGTTGAAGCGTCTATCCTCCCAGGGGATTTGCAGGATGTTGTGGTATTTCTCCAGCGATTTGAGGTGATTGCTGTATATGGTCCATGTCTCTGAGCCACCCAGGAGGCCGGATATCACTACAGCCCTGTATACCATGAGCTTGGTGCCAGATTTGAAGGCCTGATCTTGGAACACTGTCTTCCTCCGGCGGCCGAAGGCCCAACAGCCTGTATCCTGCAATATTTACAGGACATCCTCTCTCGTCAACACTAACATTGTCCTTAACCAATACTGCCACCCCAACTGCTACCATTCATGTACACCCGATATCCAGCTATTTTAACGGCCCACGCCTGCCCTTTGAGCCAGATCCAAGTTATTGCCACAGCATCATATTCCGATTTGCTTGCAGATCAGCAAACTTATTTAGTAAAAGAAGAGGAAACAATAAGACTTTTAATATCAAGCTCATATTTTATGAGTGTGCTCTATCAGCCAAAGCTCCTCAAATTAATTGAAAGAGAATGATTTTAGAGATGCATCCTTGTCAAGGCTGGGATTAGTTGCAGTGCAAGTGTTGGCTGCAACCACATTAAAAGTTGCCTTTAGCAGAGGATGGTTTCGATCCATCGACCTCTGGGTTATGGGCCCAGCACGCTTCCGCTGCGCCACTCTGCTGCTGGTGTTGGAACTGATGAATTGCACCTCCTTGTGCTTGGACATGGCTGGCTGCGGTTGCGTGTGATTGACAGCTGCTCTAGTGAGCGGATTGGGCCGCGGGGTCACGTGGTGGATGGGCGTGATTAACCACTGCTCCAGTCATCACCAGAGGCAGCCCCTCGAAATCGAGGAAGACTTGCTTCCACTCTAAAAGTGAGTTCTCAGGTGGCTGTTCAGTCCAATACAGGAATTACAGTCTCTGTCACAGCTGGGGCAGACAGTGGTTAAAGGAAAGGGTGGGTGGGGAGTCTGGTTTGCCGCACGCTCCTTCCGCTGCCTGCGCTTGTTTTCTGCATGTTCTCGGCGGCGAGACTCGAGGTGCTCAGCGCCCTCCCGGATGCTCTTCCTCCACTTAGGGCGCTCTTTGGCAAGAGATTCCCAGGTGTTGGTGGGGATGTTGCACTTTATCAAGGAGGCTTTGAGGATGTCCTTGAAACGTTCCCTCTGCCCACCTGCGGCTCACTTGCCGTGTAGGATTCCTAGTAGAGCGCTTGTTTTGGGAGTCTTGTGTCGAGAATGCGGACAATGTGGCCCGCCCAATGGAGCTGGTCGAGTGTGGTCAGTGCTTCGATGCTGGGGATGTTGGCTTGATCGAGAGCACTGACGTTGAAGCGTCTATCCTCCCAGGGGATTTGCAGGATGTTGTGGTATTTCTCCAGCGATTTGAGGTGATTGCTGTATATGGTCCATGTCTCTGAGCCACCCAGGAGGCCGGATATCACTACAGCCCTGTATACCATGAGCTTGGTGCCAGATTTGAAGGCCTGATCTTGGAACACTGTCTTCCTCCGGCGGCCGAAGGCCCAACAGCCTGTATCCTGCAATATTTACAGGACATCCTCTCTCGTCAACACTAACATTGTCCTTAACCAATACTGCCACCCCAACTGCTACCATTCATGTACACCCGATATCCAGCTATTTTAACGGCCCACGCCTGCCCTTTGAGCCAGATCCCAGTTATTGCCACAGCATCATATTCCGATTTGCTTGCAGATCAGCAAACTTATTTAGTAAAAGAAGAGGAAACAATAAGACTTTTAATATCAAGCTCATATTTTATGAGTGTGCTCTATCAGCCAAAGCTCCTCAAATTAATTGAAAGAGAATGATTTTAGAGATGCATCCTTGTCAAGGCTGGGATTAGTTGCAGTGCAAGTGTTGGCTGCAACCACATTAAAAGTTGCCTTTAGCAGAGGATGGTTTCGATCCATCGACCTCTGGGTTATGGGCCCAGCACGCTTCCGCTGCGCCACTCTGCTGCTGGTGTTGGAACTGATGAATTGCACCTCCTTGTGCTTGGACATGGCTGGCTGCGGTTGCGTGTGATTGACAGCTGCTCTAGTGAGCGGATTGGGCCGCGGGGTCACGTGGTGGATGGGCGTGATTAACCACTGCTCCAGTCATCACCAGAGGCAGCCCCTCGAAATCGAGGAAGACTTGCTTCCACTCTAAAAGTGAGTTCTCAGGTGGCTGTTCAGTCCAATACAGGAATTACAGTCTCTGTCACAGCTGGGGCAGACAGTGGTTAAAGGAAAGGGTGGGTGGGGAGTCTGGTTTGCCGCACGCTCCTTCTGCTGCCTGCGCTTGTTTTCTGCATGTTCTCGGCGGCGAGACTCGAGGTGCTCAGCGCCCTCCCGGATGCTCTTCCTCCACTTAGGGCGCTCTTTGGCAAGAGATTCCCAGGTGTCGGTGGGGATGTTGCACTTTATCAAGGAGGCTTTGAGGATGTCCTTCAAACGTTCCCTCTGCCCACCTGCGGCTCACTTGCCGTGTAGGATTCCTAGTAGAGCGCTTGTTTTGGGAGTCTTGTGTCGAGAATGCGGACAATGTGGCCCGCCCAATGGAGCTGGTCGAGTGTGGTCAGTGCTTCGATGCTGGGGATGTTGGCTTGATCGAGAGCACTGACGTTGAAGCGTCTATCCTCCCAGGGGATTTGCAGGATGTTGTGGTATTTCTCCAGCGATTTGAGGTGATTGCTGTATATGGTCCATGTCTCTGAGCCACCCAGGAGGCCGGATATCACTGTAGCCCTGTATACCATGAGCTTGGTGCCAGATTTGAAGGCCTGATCTTGGAACACTGTCTTCCTCCGGCGGCCGAAGGCCCAACAGCCTGTATCCTGCAATATTTACAGGACATCCTCTCTCGTCTACACTAACATTGTCCTTAACCAATACTGCCACCTCAACTGCTACCATTCATGTACACCCGATATCCAGCTATATTTACGGCCCACGCCTGCCCTTTGAGCCAGATCCCAATTATTGCCACAGCATCATAATCCGATTTGCTTGCAGATAAGCAAACTTATTTAGTAAAAGAAGAGGAAACAATAAGACTTTTAATATCAAGCTCATATTTTATGAGTGTGCTCTCTCAGCCAAAGCTCCTCAAATTAATTGAAAGAGAATGATTTTGGAGATGCATCCTTGTCAAGGCTGGGATTAGTTGCAGTGCAAGTGTTGGCTGCAACCACATTAAAAGTTGCCTTTAGCAGAGGATGGTTTCGATCCATCGACCTCTGGGTTATGGGCCCAGCACGCTTCCGCTGCGCCACTCTGCTGCTGGTGTTGGAACTGATGAATTGCACCTCCTTGTGCTTGGACATGGCTGGCTGCGGTTGCGTGTGATTGACAGCTGCTCTAGTGAGCGGATTGGGCCGCGGGGTCACGTGGTGGATGGGCGTGATTAACCACTGCTCCAGTCATCACCAGAGGCAGCCCCTCGAAATCGAGGAAGACTTGCTTCCACTCTAAAAGTGAGTTCTCAGGTGGCTGTTCAGTCCAATACAGGAATTACAGTCTCTGTCACAGCTGGGGCAGACAGTGGTTAAAGGAAAGGGTGGGTGGGGAGTCTGGTTTGCCGCACGCTCCTTCCGCTGCCTGCGCTTGTTTTCTGCATGTTCTCGGCGGCGAGACTCGAGGTGCTCAGCGCCCTCCCGGATGCTCTTCCTCCACTTAGGGCGCTCTTTGGCAAGAGATTCCCAGGTGTTGGTGGGGATGTTGCACTTTATCAAGGAGGCTTTGAGGATGTCCTTGAAACGTTCCCTCTGCCCACCTGCGGCTCACTTGCCGTGTAGGATTCCTAGTAGAGCGCTTGTTTTGGGAGTCTTGTGTCGAGAATGCGGACAATGTGGCCCGCCCAATGGAGCTGGTCGAGTGTGGTCAGTGCTTCGATGCTGGGGATGTTGGCTTGATCGAGAGCACTGACGTTGAAGCGTCTATCCTCCCAGGGGATTTGCAGGATGTTGTGGTATTTCTCCAGCGATTTGAGGTGATTGCTGTATATGGTCCATGTCTCTGAGCCACCCAGGAGGCCGGATATCACTACAGCCCTGTATACCATGAGCTTGGTGCCAGATTTGAAGGCCTGATCTTGGAACACTGTCTTCCTCCGGCGGCCGAAGGCCCAACAGCCTGTATCCTGCAATATTTACAGGACATCCTCTCTCGTCAACACTAACATTGTCCTTAACCAATACTGCCACCCCAACTGCTACCATTCATGTACACCCGATATCCAGCTATTTTAACGGCCCACGCCTGCCCTTTGAGCCAGATCCCAGTTATTGCCACAGCATCATATTCCGATTTGCTTGCAGATCAGCAAACTTATTTAGTAAAAGAAGAGGAAACAATAAGACTTTTAATATCAAGCTCATATTTTATGAGTGTGCTCTATCAGCCAAAGCTCCTCAAATTAATTGAAAGAGAATGATTTTAGAGATGCATCCTTGTCAAGGCTGGGATTAGTTGCAGTGCAAGTGTTGGCTGCAACCACATTAAAAGTTGCCTTTAGCAGAGGATGGTTTCGATCCATCGACCTCTGGGTTATGGGCCCAGCACGCTTCCGCTGCGCCACTCTGCTGCTGGTGTTGGAACTGATGAATTGCACCTCCTTGTGCTTGGACATGGCTGGCTGCGGTTGCGTGTGATTGACAGCTGCTCTAGTGAGCGGATTGGGCCGCGGGGTCACGTGGTGGATGGGCGTGATTAACCACTGCTCCAGTCATCACCAGAGGCAGCCCCTCGAAATCGAGGAAGACTTGCTTCCACTCTAAAAGTGAGTTCTCAGGTGGCTGTTCAGTCCAATACAGGAATTACAGTCTCTGTCACAGCTGGGGCAGACAGTGGTTAAAGGAAAGGGTGGGTGGGGAGTCTGGTTTGCCGCACGCTCCTTCCGCTGCCTGCGCTTGTTTTCTGCATGTTCTCGGCGGCGAGACTCGAGGTGCTCAGCGCCCTCCCGGATGCTCTTCCTCCACTTAGGGCGCTCTTTGGCAAGAGATTCCCAGGTGTCGGTGGGGATGTTGCACTTTATCAAGGAGGCTTTGAGGATGTCCTTCAAACGTTCCCTCTGCCCACCTGCGGCTCACTTGCCGTGTAGGATTCCTAGTAGAGCGCTTGTTTTGGGAGTCTTGTGTCGAGAATGCGGACAATGTGGCCCGCCCAATGGAGCTGGTCGAGTGTGGTCAGTGCTTCGATGCTGGGGATGTTGGCTTGATCGAGAGCACTGACGTTGAAGCGTCTATCCTCCCAGGGGATTTGCAGGATGTTGTGGTATTTCTCCAGCGATTTGAGGTGATTGCTGTATATGGTCCATGTCTCTGAGCCACCCAGGAGGCCGGATATCACTGTAGCCCTGTATACCATGAGCTTGGTGCCAGATTTGAAGGCCTGATCTTGGAACACTGTCTTCCTCCGGCGGCCGAAGGCCCAACAGCCTGTATCCTGCAATATTTACAGGACATCCTCTCTCGTCAACACTAACATTGTCCTTAACCAATACTGCCACCCCAACTGCTACCATTCATGTACACCCGATATCCAGCTATATTTACGGCCCACGCCTGCCCTTTGAGCCAGATCCCAGTTATTGCCACAGCATCATATTCCGATTTGCTTGCAGATCAGCAACACTTATTTTGTAAAAGAAGAGGAAACAATAAGACTTTTAATATCAAGCTCATATTTTATGAGTGTGCTCTATCAGCCAAAGCTCCTCAAATTAATTGAAAGAGAATGATTTTAGAGATACATCCTTGTCAAGGCTGGGATTAGTTGCAGTGCAAGTGTTGGCTGCAACCACATTAAAAGTTGCCTTTAGCAGAGGATGGTTTCGATCCATCGACCTCTGGGTTATGGGCCCAGCACGCTTCCGCTGCGCCACTCTGCTGCTGGTGTTGGAACTGATGAATTGCACCTCCTTGTGCTGGGACATGGCTGGCTGCGGTTGCGTGTGATTGACAGCTGCTCTAGTGAGCGGATTGGGCCGCGGGGTCACGTGGTGGATGGGCGTGATTAACCACTGCTCCAGTCATCACCAGAGGCAGCCCCTCGAAATCGAGGAAGACTTGCTTCCACTCTAAATGTGAGTTCTCAGGTGGCTGTTCAGTCCAATACAGGAATTACAGTCTCTGTCACAGCTGGGGCAGACAGTGGTTAAAGGAAAGGGTGGGTGGGGAGTCTGGTTTGCCGCACGCTCCTTCCGCTGCCTGCGCTTGTTTTCTGCATGTTCTCGCCGGCGAGACTCGAGGTGCTCAGCGCCCTCCCGGATGCTCTTCCTCCACTTAGGGCGCTCTTTGGCAAGAGATTCCCAGGTGTCGGTGGGGATGTTGCACTTTATCAAGGAGGCTTTGAGGATGTCCTTCAAACGTTCCCTCTGCCCACCTGCGGCTCACTTGCCGTGTAGGATTCCTAGTAGAGCGCTTGTTTTGGGAGTCTTGTGTCGAGAATGCGGACAATGTGGCCCGCCCAATGGAGCTGGTCGAGTGTGGTCAGTGCTTCGATGCTGGGGATGTTGGCTTGATCGAGAGCACTGACGTTGAAGCGTCTATCCTCCCAGGGGATTTGCAGGATGTTGTGGTATTTCTCCAGCGATTTGAGGTGATTGCTGTATATGGTCCATGTCTCTGAGCCACCCAGGAGGCCGGATATCACTGCAGCCCTGTATACCATGAGCTTGGTGCCAGATTTGAAGGCCTGATCTTGGAACACTGTCTTCCTCCGGCGGCCGAAGGCCCAACAGCCTGTATCCTGCAATATTTACAGGACATCCTCTCTCGTCAACACTAACATTGTCCTTAACCAATACTGCCACCCCAACTGCTACCATTCATGTACACCCGATATCCAGCTATATTTACGGCCCACGCCTGCCCTTTGAGCCAGATCCCAGTTATTGCCACAGCATCATATTCCGATTTGCTTGCAGATCAGCAACACTTATTTAGTAAAAGAAGAGGAAACAATAAGACTTTTAATATCAAGCTCATATTTTATGAGTGTGCTCTATCAGCCAAAGCTCCTCAAATTAATTGAAAGAGAATGATTTTAGAGATACATCCTTGTCAAGGCTGGGATTAGTTGCAGTGCAAGTGTTGGCTGCAACCACATTAAAAGTTGCCTTTAGCAGAGGATGGTTTCGATCCATCGACCTCTGGGTTATGGGCCCAGCACGCTTCCGCTGCGCCACTCTGCTGCTGGTGTTGGAACTGATGAATTGCACCTCCTTGTGCTTGGACATGGCTGGCTGCGGTTGCGTGTGATTGACAGCTGCTCTAGTGAGCGGATTGGGCCGCGGGGTCACGTGGTGGATGGGCGTGATTAACCACTGCTCCAGTCATCACCAGAGGCAGCCCCTCGAAATCGAGGAAGACTTGCTTCCACTCTAAAAGTGAGTTCTCAGGTGGCTGTTCAGTCCAATACAGGAATTACAGTCTCTGTCACAGCTGGGGCAGACAGTGGTTAAAGGAAAGGGTGGGTGGGGAGTCTGGTTTGCCGCACGCTCCTTCCGCTGCCTGCGCTTGTTTTCTGCATGTTCTCGGCGGCGAGACTCGAGGTGCTCAGCGCCCTCCCGGATGCTCTTCCTCCACTTAGGGCGCTCTTTGGCAAGAGATTCCCAGGTGTCGGTGGGGATGTTGCACTTTATCAAGGAGGCTTTGAGGATGTCCTTCAAACGTTCCCTCTGCCCACCTGCGGCTCACTTGCCGTGTAGGATTCCTAGTAGAGCGCTTGTTTTGGGAGTCTTGTGTCGAGAATGCGGACAATGTGGCCCGCCCAATGGAGCTGGTCGAGTGTGGTCAGTGCTTCGATGCTGGGGATGTTGGCTTGATCGAGAGCACTGACGTTGAAGCGTCTATCCTCCCAGGGGATTTGCAGGATGTTGTGGTATTTCTCCAGCGATTTGAGGTGATTGCTGTATATGGTCCATGTCTCTGAGCCACCCAGGAGGCCGGATATCACTACAGCCCTGTATACCATGAGCTTGGTGCCAGATTTGAAGGCCTGATCTTGGAACACTGTCTTCCTCCGGCGGCCGAAGGCCCAACAGCCTGTATCCTGCAATATTTACAGGACATCCTCTCTCGTCTACACTAACATTGTCCTTAACCAATACTGCCACCTCAACTGCTACCATTCATGTACACCCGATATCCAGCTATATTTACGGCCCACGCCTGCCCTTTGAGCCAGATCCCAATTATTGCCACAGCATCATAATCCGATTTGCTTGCAGATAAGCAAACTTATTTAGTAAAAGAAGAGGAAACAATAAGACTTTTAATATCAAGCTCATATTTTATGAGTGTGCTCTCTCAGCCAAAGCTCCTCAAATTAATTGAAAGAGAATGATTTTGGAGATGCATCCTTGTCAAGGCTGGGATTAGTTGCAGTGCAAGTGTTGGCTGCAACCACATTAAAAGTTGCCTTTAGCAGAGGATGGTTTCGATCCATCGACCTCTGGGTTATGGGCCCAGCACGCTTCCGCTGCGCCACTCTGCTGCTGGTGTTGGAACTGATGAATTGCACCTCCTTGTGCTTGGACATGGCTGGCTGCGGTTGCGTGTGATTGACAGCTGCTCTAGTGAGCGGATTGGGCCGCGGGGTCACGTGGTGGATGGGGGTGATTAACCACTGCTCCAGTCATCACCAGAGGCAGCCCCTCGAAATCGAGGAAGACTTGCTTCCACTCTAAAAGTGAGTTCTCAGGTGGCTGTTCAGTCCAATACAGGAATTACAGTCTCTGTCACAGCTGGGGCAGACAGTGGTTAAAGGAAAGGGTGGGTGGGGAGTCTGGTTTGCCGCACGCTCCTTCCGCTGCCTGCGCTTGTTTTCTGCATGTTCTCGGCGGCGAGACTCGAGGTGCTCAGCGCCCTCCCGGATGCTCTTCCTCCACTTAGGGCGCTCTTTGGCAAGAGATTCCCAGGTGTCGGTGGGGATGTTGCACTTTATCAAGGAGGCTTTGAGGATGTCCTTGAAACGTTCCCTCTGCCCACCTGCGGCTCACTTGCCGTGTAGGATTCCTAGTAGAGCGCTTGTTTTGGGAGTCTTGTGTCGAGAATGCAGACAATGTGGCCCGCCCAATGGAGCTGGTCGAGTGTGGTCAGTGCTTCGATGCTGGGGATGTTGGCTTGATCGAGAGCACTGACGTTGAAGCGTCTATCCTCCCAGGGGATTTGCAGGATGTTGTGGTATTTCTCCAGCGATTTGAGGTGATTGCTGTATATGGTCCATGTCTCTGAGCCACCCAGGAGGCCGGATATCACTACAGCCCTGTATACCATGAGCTTGGTGCCAGATTTGAAGGCCTGATCTTGGAACACTGTCTTCCTCCGGCGGCCGAAGGCCCAACAGCCTGTATCCTGCAATATTTACAGGACATCCTCTCTCGTCAACACTAACATTGTCCTTAACCAATACTGCCACCCCAACTGCTACCATTCATGTACACCCGATATCCAGCTATTTTAACGGCCCACGCCTGCCCTTTGAGCCAGATCCCAGTTATTGCCACAGCATCATATTCCGATTTGCTTGCAGATCAGCAAACTTATTTAGTAAAAGAAGAGGAAACAATAAGACTTTTAATATCAAGCTCATATTTTATGAGTGTGCTCTATCAGCCAAAGCTCCTCAAATTAATTGAAAGAGAATGATTTTAGAGATGCATCCTTGTCAAGGCTGGGATTAGTTGCAGTGCAAGTGTTGGCTGCAACCACATTAAAAGTTGCCTTTAGCAGAGGATGGTTTCGATCCATCGACCTCTGGGTTATGGGCCCAGCACGCTTCCGCTGCGCCACTCTGCTGCTGGTGTTGGAACTGATGAATTGCACCTCCTTGTGCTTGGACATGGCTGGCTGCGGTTGCGTGTGATTGACAGCTGCTCTAGTGAGCGGATTGGGCCGCGGGGTCACGTGGTGGATGGGCGTGATTAACCACTGCTCCAGTCATCACCAGAGGCAGCCCCTCGAAATCGAGGAAGACTTGCTTCCACTCTAAAAGTGAGTTCTCAGGTGGCTGTTCAGTCCAATACAGGAATTACAGTCTCTGTCACAGCTGGGGCAGACAGTGGTTAAAGGAAAGGGTGGGTGGGGAGTCTGGTTTGCCGCACGCTCCTTCCGCTGCCTGCGCTTGTTTTCTGCATGTTCTCGGCGGCGAGACTCGAGGTGCTCAGCGCCCTCCCGGATGCTCTTCCTCCACTTAGGGCGCTCTTTGGCAAGAGATTCCCAGGTGTCGGTGGGGATGTTGCACTTTATCAAGGAGGCTTTGAGGATGTCCTTGAAACGTTCCCTCTGCCCACCTGCGGCTCACTTGCCGTGTAGGATTCCTAGTAGAGCGCTTGTTTTGGGAGTCTTGTGTCGAGAATGCGGACAATGTGGCCCGCCCAATGGAGCTGGTCGAGTGTGGTCAGTGCTTCGATGCTGGGGATGTTGGCTTGATCGAGAGCACTGACGTTGAAGCGTCTATCCTCCCAGGGGATTTGCAGGATGTTGTGGTATTTCTCCAGCGATTTGAGGTGATTGCTGTATATGGTCCATGTCTCTGAGCCACCCAGGAGGCCGGATATCACTACAGCCCTGTATACCATGAGCTTGGTGCCAGATTTGAAGGCCTGATCTTGGAACACTGTCTTCCTCCGGCGGCCGAAGGCCCAACAGCCTGTATCCTGCAATATTTACAGGACATCCTCTCTCGTCAACACTAACATTGTCCTTAACCAATACTGCCACCTCAACTGCTACCATTCATGTACACCCGATATCCAGCTATATTTACGGCCCACGCCTGCCCTTTGAGCCAGATCCCAATTATTGCCACAGCATCATAATCCGATTTGCTTGCAGATCAGCAAACTTATTTAGTAAAAGAAGAGGAAACAATAAGACTTTTAATATCAAGCTCATATTTTATGAGTGTGCTCTATCAGCCAAAGCTCCTCAAATTAATTGAAAGAGAATGATTTTGGAGATGCATCCTTGTCAAGGCTGGGATTAGTTGCAGTGCAAGTGTTGGCTGCAACCACATTAAAAGTTGCCTTTAGCAGAGGATGGTTTCGATCCATCGACCTCTGGGTTATGGGCCCAGCACACTTCCGCTGCACCACTCTGCTGCTGGTGTTGGAACTGATGAATTGCACCTCCTTGTGCTTGGACATGGCTGGCTGCGGTTGCGTGTGATTGACAGCTGCTCTAGTGAGCGGATTGGGCCGCGGGGTCACGTGGTGGATGGGCGTGATTAACCACTGCTCCAGTCATCACCAGAGGCAGCCCCTCGAAATCGAGGAAGACTTGCTTCCACTCTAAAAGTGAGTTCTCAGGTGGCTGTTCAGTCCAATACAGGAATTACAGTCTCTGTCACAGCTGGGGCAGACAGTGGTTAAAGGAAAGGGTGGGTGGGGAGTCTGGTTTGCCGCACGCTCCTTCCGCTGCCTGCGCTTGTTTTCTGCATGTTCTCGGCGGCGAGACTCGAGGTGCTCAGCGCCCTCCCGGATGCTCTTCCTCCACTTAGGGCGCTCTTTGGCAAGAGATTCCCAGGTGTCGGTGGGGATGTTGCACTTTATCAAGGAGGCTTTGAGGATGTCCTTGAAACGTTCCCTCTGCCCACCTGCGGCTCACTTGCCGTGCAGGATTCCTAGTAGAGCGCTTGTTTTGGGAGTCTTGTGTCGAGAATGCGGACAATGTGGCCCGCCCAATGGAGCTGGTCGAGTGTGGTCAGTGCTTCGATGCTGGGGATGTTGGCTTGATCGAGAGCACTGACGTTGAAGCGTCTATCCTCCCAGGGGATTTGCAGGATGTTGTGGTATTTCTCCAGCGATTTGAGGTGATTGCTGTATATGGTCCATGTCTCTGAGCCACCCAGGAGGCCGGATATCACTACAGCCCTGTATACCATGAGCTTGGTGCCAGATTTGAAGGCCTGATCTTGGAACACTGTCTTCCTCCGGCGGCCGAAGGCCCAACAGCCTGTATCCTGCAATATTTACAGGACATCCTCTCTCGTCAACACTAACATTGTCCTTAACCAATACTGCCACCCCAACTGCTACCATTCATGTACACCCGATATCCAGCTATATTTACGGCCCACGCCTGCCCTTTGAGCCAGATCCCAGTTATTGCCACAGCATCATATTCCGATTTGCTTGCAGATCAGCAAAACTTATTTAGTAAAAGAAGAGGAAACAATAAGATTTTTAATATCAAGCTCATATTTTATGAGTGTGCTCTATCAGCCAAAGCTCCTCAAATTAATTGAAAGAGAATGATTTTGGAGATGCATCCTTGTCAAGGCTGGGATTAGTTGCAGTGCAAGTGTTGGCTGCAACCACATTAAAAGTTGCCTTTAGCAGAGGATGGTTTCGATCCATCGACCTCTGGGTTATGGGCCCAGCACGCTTCCGCTGCGCCACTCTGCTGCTGGTGTTGGAACTGATGAATTGCACCTCCTTGTGCTTGGACATGGCTGGTTGCGGTTGCGTGTGATTGACAGCTGCTCTAGTGAGCGGATTGGGCCGCGGGGTCACGTGGTGGATGGGCGTGATTAACCACTGCTCCAGTCATCACCAGAGGCAGCCCCTCGAAATCGAGGAAGACTTGCTTCCACTCTAAAAGTGAGTTCTCAGGTGGCTGTTCAGTCCAATACAGGAATTACAGTCTCTGTCACAGCTGGGGCAGACAGTGGTTAAAGGAAAGGGTGGGTGGGGAGTCTGGTTTGCCGCACGCTCCTTCCGCTGCCTGCGCTTGTTTTCTGCATGTTCTCGGCGGCGAGACTCAAGGTGCTCAGCGCACTCCCGGATGCTCTTCCTCCACTTAGGGCGCTCTTTGGCAAGAGATTCCCAGGTGTTGGTGGGGATGTTGCACTTTATCAAGGAGGCTTTGAGGATGTCCTTGAAACGTTCCCTCTGCCCACCTGCGGCTCACTTGCCGTGTAGGATTCCTAGTAGAGCGCTTGTTTTGGGAGTCTTGTGTCGAGAATGCGGACAATGTGGCCCGCCCAATGGAGCTGGTCGAGTGTGGTCAGTGCTTCGATGCTGGGGATGTTGGCTTGATCGAGAGCACTGACGTTGAAGCGTCTATCCTCCCAGGGGATTTGCAGGATGTTGTGGTATTTCTCCAGCGATTTGAGGTGATTGCTGTATATGGTCCATGTCTCTGAGCCACCCAGGAGGCCGGATATCACTACAGCCCTGTATACCATGAGCTTGGTGCCAGATTTGAAGGCCTGATCTTGGAACACTGTCTTCCTCCGGCGGCCGAAGGCCCAACAGCCTGTATCCTGCAATATTTACAGGACATCCTCTCTCGTCAACACTAACATTGTCCTTAACCAATACTGCCACCCCAACTGCTACCATTCATGTACACCCGATATCCAGCTATATTTACGGCCCACGCCTGCCCTTTGAGCCAGATCCCAGTTATTGCCACAGCATCATATTCCGATTTGCTTGCAGATCAGCAAAACTTATTTAGTAAAAGAAGAGGAAACAATAAGATTTTTAATATCAAGCTCATATTTTATGAGTGTGCTCTATCAGCCAAAGCTCCTCAAATTAATTGAAAGAGAATGATTTTAGAGATGCATCCTTGTCAAGGCTGGGATTAGTTGCAGTGCAAGTGTTGGCTGCAACCACATTAAAAGTTGCCTTTAGCAGAGGATGGTTTCGATCCATCGACCTCTGGGTTATGGGCCCAGCACGCTTCCGCTGCGCCACTCTGCTGCTGGTGTTGGAACTGATGAATTGCACCTCCTTGTGCTTGGACATGGCTGGCTGCGGTTGCGTGTGATTGACAGCTGCTCTAGTGAGCGGATTGGGCCGCGGGGTCACGTGGTGGATGGGCGTGATTAACCACTGCTCCAGTCATCACCAGAGGCAGCCCCTCGAAATCGAGGAAGACTTGCTTCCACTCTAAAAGTGAGTTCTCAGGTGGCTGTTCAGTCCAATACAGGAATTACAGTCTCTGTCACAGCTGGGGCAGACAGTGGTTAAAGGAAAGGGTGGGTGGGGAGTCTGGTTTGCCGCACGCTCCTTCCGCTGCCTGCGCTTGTTTTCTGCATGTTCTCGGCGGCGAGACTCGAGGTGCTCAGCGCCCTCCCGGATGCTCTTCCTCCACTTAGGGCGCTCTTTGGCAAGAGATTCCCAGGTGTCGGTGGGGATGTTGCACTTTATCAAGGAGGCTTTGAGGATGTCCTTGAAACGTTCCCTCTGCCCACCTGCGGCTCACTTGCCGTGTAGGATTCCTAGTAGAGCGCTTGTTTTGGGAGTCTTGTGTCGAGAATGCGGACAATGTGGCCCGCCCAATGGAGCTGGTCGAGTGTGGTCAGTGCTTCGATGCTGGGGATGTTGGCTTGATCGAGAGCACTGACGTTGAAGCGTCTATCCTCCCAGGGGATTTGCAGGATGTTGTGGTATTTCTCCAGCGATTTGAGGTGATTGCTGTATATGGTCCATGTCTCTGAGCCACCCAGGAGGCCGGATATCACTACAGCCCTGTATACCATGAGCTTGGTGCCAGATTTGAAGGCCTGATCTTGGAACACTGTCTTCCTCCGGCGGCCGAAGGCCCAACAGCCTGTATCCTGCAATATTTACAGGACATCCTCTCTCGTCAACACTAACATTGTCCTTAACCAATACTGCCACCTCAACTGCTACCATTCATGTACACCCGATATCCAGCTATATTTACGGCCCACGCCTGCCCTTTGAGCCAGATCCCAGTTATTGCCACAGCATCATATTCCGATTTGCTTGCAGATCAGCAAAACTTATTTAGTAAAAGAAGAGGAAACAATAAGATTTTTAATATCAAGCTCATATTTTATGAGTGTGCTCTATCAGCCAAAGCTCCTCAAATTAATTGAAAGAGAATGATTTTGGAGATGCATCCTTGTCAAGGCTGGGATTAGTTGCAGTGCAAGTGTTGGCTGCAACCACATTAAAAGTTGCCTTTAGCAGAGGATGGTTTCAATCCATCGACCTCTGGGTTATGGGCCCAGCACGCTTCCGCTGTGCCACTCTGCTGCTGGTGTTGGAACTGATGAATTGCACCTCCTTGTGCTTGGACATGGCTGGTTGCGGTTGCGTGTGATTGACAGCTGCTCTAGTGAGCGGATTGGGCCGCGGGGTCACGTGGTGGATGGGCGTGATTAACCACTGCTCCAGTCATCACCAGAGGCAGCCCCTCGAAATCGAGGAAGACTTGCTTCCACTCTAAAAGTGAGTTCTCAGGTGGCTGTTCAGTCCAATACAGGAATTACAGTCTCTGTCACAGCTGGGGCAGACAGTGGTTAAAGGAAAGGGTGGGTGGGGAGTCTGGTTTGCCGCACGCTCCTTCCGCTGCCTGCGCTTGTTTTCTGCATGTTCTCGGCGGCGAGACTCAAGGTGCTCAGCGCACTCCCGGATGCTCTTCCTCCACTTAGGGCGCTCTTTGGCAAGAGATTCCCAGGTGTTGGTGGGGATGTTGCACTTTATCAAGGAGGCTTTGAGGATGTCCTTGAAACGTTCCCTCTGCCCACCTGCGGCTCACTTGCCGTGTAGGATTCCTAGTAGAGCGCTTGTTTTGGGAGTCTTGTGTCGAGAATGCGGACAATGTGGCCCGCCCAATGGAGCTGGTCGAGTGTGGTCAGTGCTTCGATGCTGGGGATGTTGGCTTGATCGAGAGCACTGACGTTGAAGCGTCTATCCTCCCAGGGGATTTGCAGGATGTTGTGGTATTTCTCCAGCGATTTGAGGTGATTGCTGTATATGGTCCATGTCTCTGAGCCACCCAGGAGGCCGGATATCACTACAGCCCTGTATACCATGAGCTTGGTGCCAGATTTGAAGGCCTGATCTTGGAACACTGTCTTCCTCCGGCGGCCGAAGGCCCAACAGCCTGTATCCTGCAATATTTACAGGACATCCTCTCTCGTCAACACTAACATTGTCCTTAACCAATACTGCCACCCCAACTGCTACCATTCATGTACACCCGATATCCAGCTATATTTACGGCCCACGCCTGCCCTTTGAGCCAGATCCCAGTTATTGCCACAGCATCATATTCCGATTTGCTTGCAGATCAGCAAAACTTATTTAGTAAAAGAAGAGGAAACAATAAGATTTTTAATATCAAGCTCATATTTTATGAGTGTGCTCTATCAGCCAAAGCTCCTCAAATTAATTGAAAGAGAATGATTTTAGAGATGCATCCTTGTCAAGGCTGGGATTAGTTGCAGTGCAAGTGTTGGCTGCAACCACATTAAAAGTTGCCTTTAGCAGAGGATGGTTTCGATCCATCGACCTCTGGGTTATGGGCCCAGCACGCTTCCGCTGCGCCACTCTGCTGCTGGTGTTGGAACTGATGAATTGCACCTCCTTGTGCTTGGACATGGCTGGCTGCGGTTGCGTGTGATTGACAGCTGCTCTAGTGAGCGGATTGGGCCGCGGGGTCACGTGGTGGATGGGCGTGATTAACCACTGCTCCAGTCATCACCAGAGGCAGCCCCTCGAAATCGAGGAAGACTTGCTTCCACTCTAAAAGTGAGTTCTCAGGTGGCTGTTCAGTCCAATACAGGAATTACAGTCTCTGTCACAGCTGGGGCAGACAGTGGTTAAAGGAAAGGGTGGGTGGGGAGTCTGGTTTGCCGCACGCTCCTTCCGCTGCCTGCGCTTGTTTTCTGCATGTTCTCGGCGGCGAGACTCGAGGTGCTCAGCGCCCTCCCGGATGCTCTTCCTCCACTTAGGGCGCTCTTTGGCAAGAGATTCCCAGGTGTCGGTGGGGATGTTGCACTTTATCAAGGAGGCTTTGAGGATGTCCTTGAAACGTTCCCTCTGCCCACCTGCGGCTCACTTGCCGTGTAGGATTCCTAGTAGAGCGCTTGTTTTGGGAGTCTTGTGTCGAGAATGCAGACAATGTGGCCCGCCCAATGGAGCTGGTCGAGTGTGGTCAGTGCTTCGATGCTGGGGATGTTGGCTTGATCGAGAGCACTGACGTTGAAGCGTCTATCCTCCCAGGGGATTTGCAGGATGTTGTGGTATTTCTCCAGCGATTTGAGGTGATTGCTGTATATGGTCCATGTCTCTGAGCCACCCAGGAGGCCGGATATCACTACAGCCCTGTATACCATGAGCTTGGTGCCAGATTTGAAGGCCTGATCTTGGAACACTGTCTTCCTCCGGCGGCCGAAGGCCCAACAGCCTGTATCCTGCAATATTTACAGGACATCCTCTCTCGTCAACACTAACATTGTCCTTAACCAATACTGCCACCCCAACTGCTACCATTCATGTACACCCGATATCCAGCTATATTTACGGCCCACGCCTGCCCTTTGAGCCAGATCCCAGTTATTGCCACAGCATCATATTCCGATTTGCTTGCAGATCAGCAAAACTTATTTAGTAAAAGAAGAGGAAACAATAAGATTTTTAATATCAAGCTCATATTTTATGGGTGTGCTCTATCAGCCAAAGCTCCTCAAATTAATTGAAAGAGAATGATTTTGGAGATGCATCCTTGTCAAGGCTGGGATTAGTTGCAGTGCAAGTGTTGGCTGCAACCACATTAAAAGTTGCCTTTAGCAGAGGATGGTTTCGATCCATCGACCTCTGGGTTATGGGCCCAGCACGCTTCCGCTGCGCCACTCTGCTGCTGGTGTTGGAACTGATGAATTGCACCTCCTTGTGCTTGGACATGGCTGGTTGCGGTTGCGTGTGATTGACAGCTGCTCTAGTGAGCGGATTGGGCCGCGGGGTCACGTGGTGGATGGGCGTGATTAACCACTGCTCCAGTCATCACCAGAGGCAGCCCCTCGAAATCGAGGAAGACTTGCTTCCACTCTAAAAGTGAGTTCTCAGGTGGCTGTTCAGTCCAATACAGGAATTACAGTCTCTGTCACAGCTGGGGCAGACAGTGGTTAAAGGAAAGGGTGGGTGGGGAGTCTGGTTTGCCGCACGCTCCTTCCGCTGCCTGCGCTTGTTTTCTGCATGTTCTCGGCGGCGAGACTCAAGGTGCTCAGCGCCCTCCCGGATGCTCTTCCTCCACTTAGGGCGCTCTTTGGCAAGAGATTCCCAGGTGTTGGTGGGGATGTTGCACTTTATCAAGGAGGCTTTGAGGATGTCCTTGAAACGTTCCCTCTGCCCACCTGCGGCTCACTTGCCGTGTAGGATTCCTAGTAGAGCGCTTGTTTTGGGAGTCTTGTGTCGAGAATGCGGACAATGTGGCCCGCCCAATGGAGCTGGTCGAGTGTGGTCAGTGCTTCGATGCTGGGGATGTTGGCTTGATCGAGAGCACTGACGTTGAAGCGTCTATCCTCCCAGGGGATTTGCAGGATGTTGTGGTATTTCTCCAGCGATTTGAGGTGATTGCTGTATATGGTCCATGTCTCTGAGCCACCCAGGAGGCCGGATATCACTACAGCCCTGTATACCATGAGCTTGGTGCCAGATTTGAAGGCCTGATCTTGGAACACTGTCTTCCTCCGGCGGCCGAAGGCCCAACAGCCTGTATCCTGCAATATTTACAGGACATCCTCTCTCGTCAACACTAACATTGTCCTTAACCAATACTGCCACCCCAACTGCTACCATTCATGTACACCCGATATCCAGCTATATTTACGGCCCACGCCTGCCCTTTGAGCCAGATCCCAGTTATTGCCACAGCATCATATTCCGATTTGCTTGCAGATCAGCAAAACTTATTTAGTAAAAGAAGAGGAAACAATAAGATTTTTAATATCAAGCTCATATTTTATGAGTGTGCTCTATCAGCCAAAGCTCCTCAAATTAATTGAAAGAGAATGATTTGAGAGATGCATCCTTGTCAAGGCTGGGATTAGTTGCAGTGCAAGTGTTGGCTGCAACCACATTAAAAGTTGCCTTTAGCAGAGGATGGTTTCGATCCATCGACCTCTGGGTTATGGGCCCAGCACGCTTCCGCTGCGCCACTCTGCTGCTGGTGTTGGAACTGATGAATTGCACCTCCTTGTGCTGGGACATGGCTGGCTGCGGTTGCGTGTGATTGACAGCTGCTCTAGTGAGCGGATTGGGCCGCGGGGTCACGTGGTGGATGGGCGTGATTAACCACTGCTCCAGTCATCACCAGAGGCAGCCCCTCGAAATCGAGGAAGACTTGCTTCCACTCTAAAAGTGAGTTCTCAGGTGGCTTTTCAGTCCAATACAGGAATTACAGTCTCTGTCACAGCTGGGGCAGACAGTGGTTGAAGGAAAGGGTGGGTGGGGAGTCTGGTTTGCCGCACGCTCCTTCCGCTGCCTGCGCTTGTTTTCTGCATGTTCTCGGCGGCGAGACTCGAGGTGCTCAGCGCCCTCCCGGATGCTCTTCCTCCACTTAGGGCGCTCTTTGGCAAGAGATTCCCAGGTGTCGGTGGGGATGTTGCACTTTATCAAGGAGGCTTTGAGGATGTCCTTGAAACGTTCCCTCTGCCCACCTGCGGCTCACTTGCCGTGCAGGATTCCTAGTAGAGCGCTTGTTTTGGGAGTCTTGTGTCGAGAATGCGGACAATGTGGCCCGCCCAATGGAGCTGGTCGAGTGTGGTCAGTGCTTCGATGCTGGGGATGTTGGCTTGATCGAGAGCACTGACGTTGAAGCGTCTATCCTCCCAGGGGATTTGCAGGATGTTGTGGTATTTCTCCAGCGATTTGAGGTGATTGCTGTATATGGTCCATGTCTCTGAGCCACCCAGGAGGCCGGATATCACTACAGCCCTGTATACCATGAGCTTGGTGCCAGATTTGAAGGCCTGATCTTGGAACACTGTCTTCCTCCGGCGGCCGAAGGCCCAACAGCCTGTATCCTGCAATATTTACAGGACATCCTCTCTCGTCAACACTAACATTGTCCTTAACCAATACTGCCACCCCAACTGCTACCATTCATGTACACCCGATATCCAGCTATATTTACGGCCCACGCCTGCCCTTTGAGCCAGATCCCAATTATTGCCACAGCATCATATTCCGATTTGCTTGCAGATCAGCAAAACTTATTTAGTAAAAGAAGAGGAAACAATAAGACTTTTAATATCAAGCTCATATTTTATGAGTGTGCTCTATCAGCCAAAGCTCCTCAAATTAATTGAAAGAGAATGATTTTAGAGATGCATCCTTGTCAAGGCTGGGATTAGTTGCAGTGCAAGTGTTGGCTGCAACCACATTAAAAGTTGCCTTTAGCAGAGGATGGTTTCGATCCATCGACCTCTGGGTTATGGGCCCAGCACGCTTCCGCTGCGCCACTCTGCTGCTGGTGTTGGAACTGATGAATTGCACCTCCTTGTGCTGGGACATGGCTGGCTGCGGTTGCGTGTGATTGACAGCTGCTCTAGTGAGCGGATTGGGCCGCGGGGTCACGTGGTGGATGGGCGTGATTAACCACTGCTCCAGTCATCACCAGAGGCAGCCCCTCGAAATCGAGGAAGACTTGCTTCCACTCTAAAAGTGAGTTCTCAGGTGGCTGTTCAGTCCAATACAGGAATTACAGTCTCTGTCACAGCTGGGGCAGACAGTGGTTGAAGGAAAGGGTGGGTGGGGAGTCTGGTTTGCCGCACGCTCCTTCCGCTGCCTGCGCTTGTTTTCTGCATGTTCTCGGCGGCGAGACTCGAGGTGCTCAGCGCCCTCCCGGATGCTCTTCCTCCACTTAGGGCGCTCTTTGGCAAGAGATTCCCAGGTGTCGGTGGGGATGTTGCACTTTATCAAGGAGGCTTTGAGGATGTCCTTGAAACGTTCCCTCTGCCCACCTGCGGCTCACTTGCCGTGCAGGATTCCTAGTAGAGCGCTTGTTTTGGGAGTCTTGTGTCGAGAATGCGGACAATGTGGCCCGCCCAATGGAGCTGGTCGAGTGTGGTCAGTGCTTCGATGCTGGGGATGTTGGCTTGATCGAGAGCACTGACGTTGAAGCGTCTATCCTCCCAGGGGATTTGCAGGATGTTGTGGTATTTCTCCAGCGATTTGAGGTGATTGCTGTATATGGTCCATGTCTCTGAGCCACCCAGGAGGCCGGATATCACTACAGCCCTGTATACCATGAGCTTGGTGCCAGATTTGAAGGCCTGATCTTGGAACACTGTCTTCCTCCGGCGGCCGAAGGCCCAACAGCCTGTATCCTGCAATATTTACAGGACATCCTCTCTCGTCAACACTAACATTGTCCTTAACCAATACTGCCACCTCAACTGCTACCATTCATGTACACCCGATATCCAGCTATATTTACGGCCCACGCCTGCCCTTTGAGCCAGATCCCAATTATTGCCACAGCATCATAATCCGATTTGCTTGCAGATCAGCAAACTTATTTAGTAAAAGAAGAGGAAACAATAAGACTTTTAATATCAAGCTCATATTTTATGAGTGTGCTCTATCAGCCAAAGCTCCTCAAATTAATTGAAAGAGAATGATTTTAGAGATGCATCCTTGTCAAGGCTGGGATTAGTTGCAGTGCAAGTGTTGGCTGCAACCACATTAAAAGTTGCCTTTAGCAGAGGATGGTTTCGATCCATCGACCTCTGGGTTATGGGCCCAGCACGCTTCCGCTGCGCCACTCTGCTGCTGGTGTTGGAACTGATGAATTGCACCTCCTTGTGCTTGGACATGGCTGGTTGCGGTTGCGTGTGATTGACAGCTGCTCTAGTGAGCGGATTGGGCCGCGGGGTCACGTGGTGGATGGGCGTGATTAACCACTGCTCCAGTCATCACCAGAGGCAGCCCCTCGAAATCGAGGAAGACTTGCTTCCACTCTAAAAGTGAGTTCTCAGGTGGCTGTTCAGTCCAATACAGGAATTACAGTCTCTGTCACAGCTGGGGCAGACAGTGGTTAAAGGAAAGGGTGGGTGGGGAGTCTGGTTTGCCGCACGCTCCTTCCGCTGCCTGCGCTTGTTTTCTGCATGTTCTCGGCGGCGAGACTCGAGGTGCTCAGCGCCCTCCCGGATGCTCTTCCTCCACTTAGGGCGCTCTTTGGCAAGAGATTCCCAGGTGTCGGTGGGGATGTTGCACTTTATCAAGGAGGCTTTGAGGATGTCCTTGAAACGTTACCTCTGCCCACCTGCGGCTCACTTGCCGTGCAGGATTCCTAGTAGAGCGCTTGTTTTGGGAGTCTTGTGTCGAGAATGCGGACAATGTGGCCCGCCCAATGGAGCTGGTCGAGTGTGGTCAGTGCTTCGATGCTGGGGATGTTGGCTTGATCGAGAGCACTGACGTTGAAGCGTCTATCCTCCCAGGGGATTTGCAGGATGTTGTGGTATTTCTCCAGCGATTTGAGGTGATTGCTGTATATGGTCCATGTCTCTGAGCCACCCAGGAGGCCGGATATCACTACAGCCCTGTATACCATGAGCTTGGTGCCAGATTTGAAGGCCTGATCTTGGAACACTGTCTTCCTCCGGCGGCCGAAGGCCCAACAGCCTGTATCCTGCAATATTTACAGGACATCCTCTCTCGTCAACACTAACATTGTCCTTAACCAATACTGCCACCCCAACTGCTACCATTCATGTACACCCGATATCCAGCTATATTTACGGCCCACGCCTGCCCTTTGAGCCAGATCCCAGTTATTGCCACAGCATCATAATCCGATTTGCTTGCAGATCAGCAAAACTTATTTAGTAAAAGAAGAGGAAACAATAAGATTTTTAATATCAAGCTCATATTTTATGAGTGTGCTCTATCAGCCAAAGCTCCTCAAATTAATTGAAAGAGAATGATTTTGGAGATGCATCCTTGTCAAGGCTGGGATTAGTTGCAGTGCAAGTGTTGGCTGCAACCACATTAAAAGTTGCCTTTAGCAGAGGATGGTTTCAATCCATCGACCTCTGGGTTATGGGCCCAGCACGCTTCCGCTGCGCCACTCTGCTGCTGGTGTTGCAACTGATGAATTGCACCTCCTTGTGCTTGGACATGGCTGGTTGCGGTTGCGTGTGATTGACAGCTGCTCTAGTGAGCGGATTGGGCCGCGGGGTCACGTGGTGGATGGGCGTGATTAACCACTGCTCCAGTCATCACCAGAGGCAGTCCCTCGAAATCGAGGAAGACTTGCTTCCACTCTAAAAGTGAGTTCTCAGGTGGCTGTTCAGTCCAATACAGGAATTACAGTCTCTGTCACAGCTGGGGCAGACAGTGGTTAAAGGAAAGGGTGGGTGGGGAGTCTGGTTTGCCGCACGCTCCTTCCGCTGCCTGCGCTTGTTTTCTGCATGTTCTCGGCGGCGAGACTCAAGGTGCTCAGCGCCCTCCCGGATGCTCTTCCTCCACTTAGGGCGCTCTTTGGCAAGAGATTCCCAGGTGTTGGTGGGGATGTTGCACTTTATCAAGGAGGCTTTGAGGATGTCCTTGAAACGTTCCCTCTGCCCACCTGCGGCTCACTTGCCGTGTAGGATTCCTAGTAGAGCGCTTGTTTTGGGAGTCTTGTGTCGAGAATGCGGACAATGTGGCCCGCCCAATGGAGCTGGTCGAGTGTGGTCAGTGCTTCGATGCTGGGGATGTTGGCTTGATCGAGAGCACTGACGTTGAAGCGTCTATCCTCCCAGGGGATTTGCAGGATGTTGTGGTATTTCTCCAGCGATTTGAGGTGATTGCTGTATATGGTCCATGTCTCTGAGCCACCCAGGAGGCCGGATATCACTACAGCCCTGTATACCATGAGCTTGGTGCCAGATTTGAAGGCCTGATCTTGGAACACTGTCTTCCTCCGGCGGCCGAAGGCCCAACAGCCTGTATCCTGCAATATTTACAGGACATCCTCTCTCGTCAACACTAACATTGTCCTTAACCAATACTGCCACCCCAACTGCTACCATTCATGTACACCCGATATCCAGCTATATTTACGGCCCACGCCTGCCCTTTGAGCCAGATCCCAGTTATTGCCACAGCATCATATTCCGATTTGCTTGCAGATCAGCAAAACTTATTTAGTAAAAGAAGAGGAAACAATAAGATTTTTAATATCAAGCTCATATTTTATGAGTGTGCTCTATCAGCCAAAGCTCCTCAAATTAATTGAAAGAGAATGATTTTAGAGATGCATCCTTGTCAAGGCTGGGATTAGTTGCAGTGCAAGTGTTGGCTGCAACCACATTAAAAGTTGCCTTTAGCAGAGGATGGTTTCGATCCATCGACCTCTGGGTTATGGGCCCAGCACGCTTCCGCTGCGCCACTCTGCTGCTGGTGTTGGAACTGATGAATTGCACCTCCTTGTGCTGGGACATGGCTGGCTGCGGTTGCGTGTGATTGACAGCTGCTCTAGTGAGCGGATTGGGCCGCGGGGTCACGTGGTGGATGGGCGTGATTAACCACTGCTCCAGTCATCACCAGAGGCAGCCCCTCGAAATCGAGGAAGACTTGCTTCCACTCTAAAAGTGAGTTCTCAGGTGGCTGTTCAGTCCAATACAGGAATTACAGTCTCTGTCACAGCTGGGGCAGACAGTGGTTGAAGGAAAGGGTGGGTGGGGAGTCTGGTTTGCCGCACGCTCCTTCCGCTGCCTGCGCTTGTTTTCTGCATGTTCTCGGCGGCGAGACTCGAGGTGCTCAGCGCCCTCCCGGATGCTCTTCCTCCACTTAGGGCGCTCTTTGGCAAGAGATTCCCAGGTGTCGGTGGGGATGTTGCACTTTATCAAGGAGGCTTTGAGGATGTCCTTGAAACTTTCCCTCTGCCCACCTGCGGCTCACTTGCCGTGCAGGATTCCTAGTAGAGCGCTTGTTTTGGGAGTCTTGTGTCGAGAATGCGGACAATGTGGCCCGCCCAATGGAGCTGGTCGAGTGTGGTCAGTGCTTCGATGCTGGGGATGTTGGCTTGATCGAGAGCACTGACGTTGAAGCGTCTATCCTCCCAGGGGATTTGCAGGATGTTGTGGTATTTCTCCAGCGATTTGAGGTGATTGCTGTATATGGTCCATGTCTCTGAGCCACCCAGGAGGCCGGATATCACTACAGCCCTGTATACCATGAGCTTGGTGCCAGATTTGAAGGCCTGATCTTGGAACACTGTCTTCCTCCGGCGGCCGAAGGCCCAACAGCCTGTATCCTGCAATATTTACAGGACATCCTCTCTCGTCAACACTAACATTGTCCTTAACCAATACTGCCACCTCAACTGCTACCATTCATGTACACCCGATATCCAGCTATATTTACGGCCCACGCCTGCCCTTTGAGCCAGATCCCAATTATTGCCACAGCATCATAATCCGATTTGCTTGCAGATCAGCAAACTTATTTAGTAAAAGAAGAGGAAACAATAAGACTTTTAATATCAAGCTCATATTTTATGAGTGTGCTCTATCAGCCAAAGCTCCTCAAATTAATTGAAAGAGAATGATTTTAGAGATGCATCCTTGTCAAGGCTGGGATTAGTTGCAGTGCAAGTGTTGGCTGCAACCACATTAAAAGTTGCCTTTAGCAGAGGATGGTTTCAATCCATCGACCTCTGGGTTATGGGCCCAGCACGCTTCCGCTGCGCCACTCTGCTGCTGGTGTTGCAACTGATGAATTGCACCTCCTTGTGCTTGGACATGGCTGGTTGCGGTTGCGTGTGATTGACAGCTGCTCTAGTGAGCGGATTGGGCCGCGGGGTCACGTGGTGGATGGGCGTGATTAACCACTGCTCCAGTCATCACCAGAGGCAGCCCCTCGAAATCGAGGAAGACTTGCTTCCACTCTAAAAGTGAGTTCTCAGGTGGCTGTTCAGTCCAATACAGGAATTACAGTCTCTGTCACAGCTGGGGCAGACAGTGGTTAAAGGAAAGGGTGGGTGGGGAGTCTGGTTTGCCGCACGCTCCTTCCGCTGCCTGCGCTTGTTTTCTGCATGTTCTCGGCGGCGAGACTCGAGGTGCTCAGCGCCCTCCCGGATGCTCTTCCTCCACTTAGGGCGCTCTTTGGCAAGAGATTCCCAGGTGTCGGTGGGGATGTTGCACTTTATCAAGGAGGCTTTGAGGATGTCCTTGAAACGTTCCCTCTGCCCACCTGCGGCTCACTTGCCGTGCAGGATTCCTAGTAGAGCGCTTGTTTTGGGAGTCTTGTGTCGAGAATGCGGACAATGTGGCCCGCCCAATGGAGCTGGTCGAGTGTGGTCAGTGCTTCGATGCTGGGGATGTTGGCTTGATCGAGAGCACTGACGTTGAAGCGTCTATCCTCCCAGGGGATTTGCAGGATGTTGTGGTATTTCTCCAGCGATTTGAGGTGATTGCTGTATATGGTCCATGTCTCTGAGCCACCCAGGAGGCCGGATATCACTACAGCCCTGTATACCATGAGCTTGGTGCCAGATTTGAAGGCCTGATCTTGGAACACTGTCTTCCTCCGGCGGCCGAAGGCCCAACAGCCTGTATCCTGCAATATTTACAGGACATCCTCTCTCGTCAACACTAACATTGTCCTTAACCAATACTGCCACCCCAACTGCTACCATTCATGTACACCCGATATCCAGCTATATTTACGGCCCACGCCTGCCCTTTGAGCCAGATCCCAGTTATTGCCACAGCATCATATTCCGATTTGCTTGCAGATCAGCAAAACTTATTTAGTAAAAGAAGAGGAAACAATAAGATTTTTAATATCAAGCTCATATTTTATTAGTGTGCTCTATCAGCCAAAGCTCCTCAAATTAATTGAAAGAGAATGATTTTAGAGATGCATCCTTGTCAAGGCTGGGATTAGTTGCAGTGCAAGTGTTGGCTGCAACCACATTAAAAGTTGCCTTTAGCAGAGGATGGTTTCGATCCATCGACCTCTGGGTTATGGGCCCAGCACGCTTCCGCTGCGCCACTCTGCTGCTGGTGTTGGAACTGATGAATTGCACCTCCTTGTGCTTGGACATGGCTGGCTGCGGTTGCGTGTGATTGACAGCTGCTCTAGTGAGCGGATTGGGCCGCGGGGTCACGTGGTGGATGGGCGTGATTAACCACTGCTCCAGTCATCACCAGAGGCAGTCCCTCGAAATCGAGGAAGACTTGCTTCCACTCTAAAAGTGAGTTCTCAGGTGGCTGTTCAGTCCAATACAGGAATTACAGTCTCTGTCACAGCTGGGGCAGACAGTGGTTAAAGGAAAGGGTGGGTGGGGAGTCTGGTTTGCCGCACGCTCCTTCCGCTGCCTGCGCTTGTTTTCTGCATGTTCTCGGCGGCGAGACTCGAGGTGCTCAGCGCCCTCCCGGATGCTCTTCCTCCACTTAGGGCGCTCTTTGGCAAGAGATTCCCAGGTGTCGGTGGGGATGTTGCACTTTATCAAGGAGGCTTTGAGGATGTCCTTGAAACGTTCCCTCTGCCCACCTGCGGCTCACTTGCCGTGTAGGATTCCTAGTAGAGCGCTTGTTTTGGGAGTCTTGTGTCGAGAATGCGGACAATGTGGCCCGCCCAATGGAGCTGGTCGAGTGTGGTCAGTGCTTCGATGCTGGGGATGTTGGCTTGATCGAGAGCACTGACGTTGAAGCGTCTATCCTCCCAGGGGATTTGCAGGATGTTGTGGTATTTCTCCAGCGATTTGAGGTGATTGCTGTATATGGTCCATGTCTCTGAGCCACCCAGGAGGCTGGATATCACTACAGCCCTGTATACCATGAGCTTGGTGCCAGATTTGAAGGCCTGATCTTGGAACACTGTCTTCCTCCGGCGGCCGAAGGCCCAACAGCCTGTATCCTGCAATATTTACAGGACATCCTCTCTCGTCAACACTAACATTGTCCTTAACCAATACTGCCACCCCAACTGCTACCATTCATGTACACCCGATATCCAGCTATATTTACGGCCCACGCCTGCCCTTTGAGCCAGATCCCAGTTATTGCCACAGCATCATATTCCGATTTGCTTGCAGATCAGCAAAACTTATTTAGTAAAAGAAGAGGAAACAATAAGACTTTTAATATCAAGCTCATATTTTATGAGTGTGCTCTATCAGCCAAAGCTCCTCAAATTAATTGAAAGAGAATGATTTTGGAGATGCATCCTTGTCAAGGCTGGGATTAGTTGCAGTGCAAGTGTTGGCTGCAACCACATTAAAAGTTGGCTTTAGCAGAGGATGGTTTCGATCCATCGACCTCTGGGTTATGGGCCCAGCACGCTTCCGCTGCGCCACTCTGCTGCTGGTGTTGGAACTGATGAATTGCACCTCCTTGTGCTTGGACATGGCTGGCTGCGGTTGCGTGTGATTGACAGCTGCTCTAGTGAGCGGATTGGGCCGCGGGGTCACGTGGTGGATGGGCGTGATTAACCACTGCTCCAGTCATCACCAGAGGCAGCCCCTCGAAATCGAGGAAGACTTGCTTCCACTCTAAAAGTGAGTTCTCAGGTGGCTGTTCAGTCCAATACAGGAATTACAGTCTCTGTCACAGCTGGGGCAGACAGTGGTTGAAGGAAAGGGTGGGTGGGGAGTCTGGTTTGCCGCACGCTCCTTCCGCTGCCTGCGCTTGTTTTCTGCATGTTCTCGGCGGCGAGACTCGAGGTGCTCAGCGCCCTACCGGATGCTCTTCCTCCACTTAGGGCGCTCTTTGGCAAGAGATTCCCAGGTGTCGGTGGGGATGTTGCACTTTATCAAGGAGGCTTTGAGGATGTCCTTGAAACGTTCCCTCTGCCCACCTGCGGCTCACTTGCCGTGCAGGATTCCTAGTAGAGCGCTTGTTTTGGGAGTCTTGTGTCGAGAATGCGGACAATGTGGCCCGCCCAATGGAGCTGGTCGAGTGTGGTCAGTGCTTCGATGCTGGGGATGTTGGCTTGATCGAGAGCACTGACGTTGAAGCGTCTATCCTCCCAGGGGATTTGCAGGATGTTGTGGTATTTCTCCAGCGATTTGAGGTGATTGCTGTATATGGTCCATGTCTCTGAGCCACCCAGGAGGCCGGATATCACTACAGCCCTGTATACCATGAGCTTGGTGCCAGATTTGAAGGCCTGATCTTGGAACACTATCTTCCTCCGGCGGCCGAAGGCCCAACAGCCTGTATCCTGCAATATTTACAGGACATCCTCTCTCGTCAACACTAACATTGTCCTTAACCAATACTGCCACCTCAACTGCTACCATTCATGTACACCCGATATCCAGCTATATTTACGGCCCACGCCTGCCCTTTGAGCCAGATCCCAATTATTGCCACAGCATCATAATCCGATTTGCTTGCAGATCAGCAAACTTATTTAGTAAAAGAAGAGGAAACAATAAGACTTTTAATATCAAGCTCATATTTTATGAGTGTGCTCTATCAGCCAAAGCTCCTCAAATTAATTGAAAGAGAATGATTTTAGAGATGCATCCTTGTCAAGGCTGGGATTAGTTGCAGTGCAAGTGTTGGCTGCAACCACATTAAAAGTTGCCTTTAGCAGAGGATGGTTTCAATCCATCGACCTCTGGGTTATGGGCCCAGCACGCTTCCGCTGCGCCACTCTGCTGCTGGTGTTGGAACTGATGAATTGCACCTCCTTGTGCTTGGACATGGCTGGTTGCGGTTGCGTGTGATTGACAGCTGCTCTAGTGAGCGGATTGGGCCGCGGGGTCACGTGGTGGATGGGCGTGATTAACCACTGCTCCAGTCATCACCAGAGGCAGCCCCTCGAAATCGAGGAAGACTTGCTTCCACTCTAAAAGTGAGTTCTCAGGTGGCTGTTCAGTCCAATACAGGAATTACAGTCTCTGTCACAGCTGGGGCAGACAGTGGTTAAAGGAAAGGGTGGGTGGGGAGTCTGGTTTGCCGCACGCTCCTTCCGCTGCCTGCGCTTGTTTTCTGCATGTTCTCGGCGGCGAGACTCGAGGTGCTCAGCGCCCTCCCGGATGCTCTTCCTCCACTTAGGGCGCTCTTTGGCAAGAGATTCCCAGGTGTCGGTGGGGATGTTGCACTTTATCAAGGAGGCTTTGAGGATGTCCTTGAAACGTTACCTCTGCCCACCTGCGGCTCACTTGCCGTGCAGGATTCCTAGTAGAGCGCTTGTTTTGGGAGTCTTGTGTCGAGAATGCGGACAATGTGGCCCGCCCAATGGAGCTGGTCGAGTGTGGTCAGTGCTTCGATGCTGGGGATGTTGGCTTGATCGAGAGCACTGACGTTGAAGCGTCTATCCTCCCAGGGGATTTGCAGGATGTTGTGGTATTTCTCCAGCGATTTGAGGTGATTGCTGTATATGGTCCATGTCTCTGAGCCACCCAGGAGGCCGGATATCACTACAGCCCTGTATACCATGAGCTTGGTGCCAGATTTGAAGGCCTGATCTTGGAACACTGTCTTCCTCCGGCGGCCGAAGGCCCAACAGCCTGTATCCTGCAATATTTACAGGACATCCTCTCTCGTCAACACTAACATTGTCCTTAACCAATACTGCCACCCCAACTGCTACCATTCATGTACACCCGATATCCAGCTATATTTACGGCCCACGCCTGCCCTTTGAGCCAGATCCCAGTTATTGCCACAGCATCATAATCCGATTTGCTTGCAGATCAGCAAAACTTATTTAGTAAAAGAAGAGGAAACAATAAGATTTTTAATATCAAGCTCATATTTTATGAGTGTGCTCTATCAGCCAAAGCTCCTCAAATTAATTGAAAGAGAATGATTTTGGAGATGCATCCTTGTCAAGGCTGGGATTAGTTGCAGTGCAAGTGTTGGCTGCAACCACATTAAAAGTTGCCTTTAGCAGAGGATGGTTTCGATCCATCGACCTCTGGGTTATGGGCCCAGCACGCTTCCGCTGCGCCACTCTGCTGCTGGTGTTGGAACTGATGAATTGCACCTCCTTGTGCTTGGACATGGCTGGTTGCGGTTGCGTGTGATTGACAGCTGCTCTAGTGAGCGGATTGGGCCGCGGGGTCACGTGGTGGATGGGCGTGATTAACCACAGCTCCAGTCATCACCAGAGGCAGCCCCTCGAAATCGAGGAAGACTTGCTTCCACTCTAAAAGTGAGTTCTCAGGTGGCTGTTCAGTCCAATACAGGAATTACAGTCTCTGTCACAGCTGGGGAAGACAGTGGTTGAAGGAAAGGGTGGGTGGGAAGTCTGGTTTGCCGCACGCTCCTTCCGCTGCCTGCGCTTGTTTTCTGCATGTTCTCGGCGGCGAGACTCGAGGTGCTCAGCGCCCTCCCGGATGCTCTTCCTCCACTTAGGGCGCTCTTTGGCAAGAGATTCCCAGGTGTCGGTGGGGATGTTGCACTTTATCAAGGAGGCTTTGAGGATGTCCTTGAAACGTTCCCTCTGCCCACCTGCGGCTCACTTGCCGTGCAGGATTCCTAGTAGAGCGCTTGTTTTGGGAGTCTTGTGTCGAGAATGCGGACAATGTGGCCCGCCCAATGGAGCTGGTCGAGTGTGGTCAGTGCTTCGATGCTGGGGATGTTGGCTTGATCGAGAGCACTGACGTTGAAGCGTCTATCCTCCCAGGGGATTTGCAGGATGTTGTGGTATTTCTCCAGCGATTTGAGGTGATTGCTGTATATGGTCCATGTCTCTGAGCCACCCAGGAGGCCGGATATCACTACAGCCCTGTATACCATGAGCTTGGTGCCAGATTTGAAGGCCTGATCTTGGAACACTGTCTTCCTCCGGCGGCCGAAGGCCCAACAGCCTGTATCCTGCAATATTTACAGGACATCCTCTCTCGTCAACACTAACATTGTCCTTAACCAATACTGCCACCTCAACTGCTACCATTCATGTACACCCGATATCCAGCTATATTTACGGCCCACGCCTGCCCTTTGAGCCAGATCCCAATTATTGCCACAGCATCATAATCCGATTTGCTTGCAGATCAGCAAACTTATTTCGTAAAAGAAGAGGAAACAATAAGACTTTTAATATCAAGCTCATATTTTATGAGTGTGCTCTATCAGCCAAAGCTCCTCAAATTAATTGAAAGAGAATGATTTTAGAGATGCATCCTTGTCAAGGCTGGGATTAGTTGCAGTGCAAGTGTTGGCTGCAACCACATTAAAAGTTGCCTTTAGCAGAGGATGGTTTCGATCCATCGACCTCTGGGTTATGGGCCCAGCACGCTTCCGCTGCGCCACTCTGCTGCTGGTGTTGGAACTGATGAATTGCACCTCCTTGTGCTTGGACATGGCTGGTTGCGGTTGCGTGTGATTGACAGCTGCTCTAGTGAGCGGATTGGGCCGCGGGGTCACGTGGTGGATGGGCGTGATTAACCACTGCTCCAGTCATCACCAGAGGCAGCCCCTCGAAATCGAGGAAGACTTGCTTCCACTCTAAAAGTGAGTTCTCAGGTGGCTGTTCAGTCCAATACAGGAATTACAGTCTCTGTCACAGCTGGGGCAGACAGTGGTTAAAGGAAAGGGTGGGTGGGGAGTCTGGTTTGCCGCACGCTCCTTCCGCTGCCTGCGCTTGTTTTCTGCATGTTCTCGGCGGCGAGACTCAAGGTGCTCAGCGCCCTCCCGGATGCTCTTCCTCCACTTAGGGCGCTCTTTGGCAAGAGATTCCCAGGTGTCGGTGGGGATGTTGCACTTTATCAAGGAGGCTTTGAGGATGTCCTTCAAACGTTCCCTCTGCCCACCTGCGGCTCACTTGCCGTGTAGGATTCCTAGTAGAGCGCTTGTTTTGGGAGTCTTGTGTCGAGAATGCGGACAATGTGGCCCGCCCAATGGAGCTGGTCGAGTGTGGTCAGTGCTTCGATGCTGGGGATGTTGGCTTGATCGAGAGCACTGACGTTGAAGCGTCTATCCTCCCAGGGGATTTGCAGGATGTTGTGGTATTTCTCCAGCGATTTGAGGTGATTGCTGTATATGGTCCATGTCTCTGAGCCACCCAGGAGGCCGGATATCACTACAGCCCTGTATACCATGAGCTTGGTGCCAGATTTGAAGGCCTGATCTTGGAACACTGTCTTCCTCCGGCGGCCGAAGGCCCAACAGCCTGTATCCTGCAATATTTACAGGACATCCTCTCTCGTCAACACTAACATTGTCCTTAACCAATACTGCCACCCCAACTGCTACCATTCATGTACACCCGATATCCAGCTATATTTACGGCCCACGCCTGCCCTTTGAGCCAGATCCCAGTTATTGCCACAGCATCATATTCCGATTTGCTTGCAGATCAGCAAAACTTATTTAGTAAAAGAAGAGGAAACAATAAGACTTTTAATATCAAGCTCATATTTTATGAGTGTGCTCTATCAGCCAAAGCTCCTCAAATTAATTGAAAGAGAATGATTTTGGAGAATTATCCTTGTCAAGGCTGGGATTAGTTGCAGTGCAAGTGTTGGCTGCAACCACATTAAAAGTTGCCTTTAGCAGAGGATGGTTTCGATCCATCGACCTCTGGGTTATGGGCCCAGCACGCTTCCGCTGCGCCACTCTGCTGCTGGTGTTGGAACTGATGAATTGCACCTCCTTGTGCTTGGACATGGCTGGCTGCGGTTGCGTGTGATTGACAGCTGCTCTAGTGAGCGGATTGGGCCGCGGGGTCACGTGGTGGATGGGCGTGATTAACCACTGCTCCAGTCATCACCAGAGGCAGCCCCTCGAAATCGAGGAAGACTTGCTTCCACTCTAAAAGTGAGTTCTCAGGTGGCTGTTCAGTCCAATACAGGAATTACAGTCTCTGTCACAGCTGGGGCAGACAGTGGTTAAAGGAAAGGGTGGGTGGGGAGTCTGGTTTGCCGCACGCTCCTTCCGCTGCCTGCGCTTGTTTTCTGCATGTTCTCGGCGGCGAGACTCGAGGTGCTCAGCGCCCTCCCGGATGCTCTTCCTCCACTTAGGGCGCTCTTTGGCAAGAGATTCCCAGGTGTCGGTGGGGATGTTGCACTTTATCAAGGAGGCTTTGAGGATGTCCTTGAAACGTTCCCTCTGCCCACCTGCGGCTCACTTGCCGTGTAGGATTCCTAGTAGAGCGCTTGTTTTGGGAGTCTTGTGTCGAGAATGCGGACAATGTGGCCCGCCCAATGGAGCTGGTCGAGTGTGGTCAGTGCTTCGATGCTGGGGATGTTGGCTTGATCGAGAGCACTGACGTTGAAGCGTCTATCCTCCCAGGGGATTTGCAGGATGTTGTGGTATTTCTCCAGCGATTTGAGGTGATTGCTGTATATGGTCCATGTCTCTGAGCCACCCAGGAGGCCGGATATCACTACAGCCCTGTATACCATGAGCTTGGTGCCAGATTTGAAGGCCTGATCTTGGAACACTGTCTTCCTCCGGCGGCCGAAGGCCCAACAGCCTGTATCCTGCAATATTTACAGGACATCCTCTCTCGTCAACACTAACATTGTCCTTAACCAATACTGCCACCCCAACTGCTACCATTCATGTACACCCGATATCCAGCTATATTTACGGCCCACGCCTGCCCTTTGAGCCAGATCCCAATTATTGCCACAGCATCATATTCCGATTTGCTTGCAGATCAGCAAAACTTATTTAGTAAAAGAAGAGGAAACAATAAGATTTTTAATATCAAGCTCATATTTTATGAGTGTGCTCTATCAGCCAAAGCTCCTCAAATTAATTGAAAGAGAATGATTTTAGAGATGCATCCTTGTCAAGGCTGGGATTAGTTGCAGTGCAAGTGTTGGCTGCAACCACATTAAAAGTTGCCTTTAGCAGAGGATGGTTTCGATCCATCGACCTCTGGGTTATGGGCCCAGCACGCTTCCGCTGCGCCACTCTGCTGCTGGTGTTGGAACTGATGAATTGCACCTCCTTGTGCTTGGACATGGCTGGCTGCGGTTGCGTGTGATTGACAGCTGCTCTAGTGAGCGGATTGGGCCGCGGGGTCACGTGGTGGATGGGCGTGATTAACCACTGCTCCAGTCATCACCAGAGGCAGCCCCTCGAAATCGAGGAAGACTTGCTTCCACTCTAAAAGTGAGTTCTCAGGTGGCTGTTCAGTCCAATACAGGAATTACAGTCTCTGTCACAGCTGGGGCAGACAGTGGTTAAAGGAAAGGGTGGGTGGGGAGTCTGGTTTGCCGCACGCTCCTTCCGCTGCCTGCGCTTGTTTTCTGCATGTTCTCGGCGGCGAGACTCGAGGTGCTCAGCGCCCTCCCGGATGCTCTTCCTCCACTTAGGGCGCTCTTTGGCAAGAGATTCCCAGGTGTCGGTGGGGATGTTGCACTTTATCAAGGAGGCTTTGAGGATGTCCTTGAAACGTTCCCTCTGCCCACCTGCGGCTCACTTGCCGTGTAGGATTCCTAGTAGAGCGCTTGTTTTGGGAGTCTTGTGTCGAGAATGCGGACAATGTGGCCCGCCCAATGGAGCTGGTCGAGTGTGGTCAGTGCTTCGATGCTGGGGATGTTGGCTTGATCGAGAGCACTGACGTTGAAGCGTCTATCCTCCCAGGGGATTTGCAGGATGTTGTGGTATTTCTCCAGCGATTTGAGGTGATTGCTGTATATGGTCCATGTCTCTGAGCCACCCAGGAGGCTGGATATCACTACAGCCCTGTATACCATGAGCTTGGTGCCAGATTTGAAGGCCTGATCTTGGAACACTGTCTTCCTCCGGCGGCCGAAGGCCCAACAGCCTGTATCCTGCAATATTTACAGGACATCCTCTCTCGTCAACACTAACATTGTCCTTAACCAATACTGCCACCCCAACTGCTACCATTCATGTACACCCGATATCCAGCTATATTTACGGCCCACGCCTGCCCTTTGAGCCAGATCCCAGTTATTGCCACAGCATCATATTCCGATTTGCTTGCAGATCAGCAAAACTTATTTAGTAAAAGAAGAGGAAACAATAAGACTTTTAATATCAAGCTCATATTTTATGAGTGTGCTCTATCAGCCAAAGCTCCTCAAATTAATTGAAAGAGAATGATTTTGGAGATGCATCCTTGTCAAGGCTGGGATTAGTTGCAGTGCAAGTGTTGGCTGCAACCACATTAAAAGTTGCCTTTAGCAGAGGATGGTTTCAATCCATCGACCTCTGGGTTATGGGCCCAGCACGCTTCCGCTGCGCCACTCTGCTGCTGGTGTTGGAACTGATGAATTGCACCTCCTTGTGCTTGGACATGGCTGGTTGCGGTTGCGTGTGATTGACAGCTGCTCTAGTGAGCGGATTGGGCCGCGGGGTCACGTGGTGGATGGGCGTGATTAACCACTGCTCCAGTCATCACCAGAGGCAGCCCCTCGAAATCGAGGAAGACTTGCTTCCACTCTAAAAGTGAGTTCTCAGGTGGCTGTTCAGTCCAATACAGGAATTACAGTCTCTGTCACAGCTGGGGCAGACAGTGGTTAAAGGAAAGGGTGGGTGGGGAGTCTGGTTTGCCGCACGCTCCTTCCGCTGCCTGCGCTTGTTTTCTGCATGTTCTCGGCGGCGAGACTCGAGGTGCTCAGCGCCCTCCCGGATGCTCTTCCTCCACTTAGGGCGCTCTTTGGCAAGAGATTCCCAGGTGTCGGTGGGGATGTTGCACTTTATCAAGGAGGCTTTGAGGATGTCCTTGAAACGTTACCTCTGCCCACCTGCGGCTCACTTGCCGTGCAGGATTCCTAGTAGAGCGCTTGTTTTGGGAGTCTTGTGTCGAGAATGCGGACAATGTGGCCCGCCCAATGGAGCTGGTCGAGTGTGGTCAGTGCTTCGATGCTGGGGATGTTGGCTTGATCGAGAGCACTGACGTTGAAGCGTCTATCCTCCCAGGGGATTTGCAGGATGTTGTGGTATTTCTCCAGCGATTTGAGGTGATTGCTGTATATGGTCCATGTCTCTGAGCCACCCAGGAGGCCGGATATCACTACAGCCCTGTATACCATGAGCTTGGTGCCAGATTTGAAGGCCTGATCTTGGAACACTGTCTTCCTCCGGCGGCCGAAGGCCCAACAGCCTGTATCCTGCAATATTTACAGGACATCCTCTCTCGTCAACACTAACATTGTCCTTAACCAATACTGCCACCCCAACTGCTACCATTCATGTACACCCGATATCCAGCTATATTTACGGCCCACGCCTGCCCTTTGAGCCAGATCCCAGTTATTGCCACAGCATCATATTCCGATTTGCTTGCAGATCAGCAAAACTTATTTAGTAAAAGAAGAGGAAACAATAAGATTTTTAATATCAAGCTCATATTTTATGAGTGTGCTCTATCAGCCAAAGCTCCTCAAATTAATTGAAAGAGAATGATTTTGGAGATGCATCCTTGTCAAGGCTGGGATTAGTTGCAGTGCAAGTGTTGGCTGCAACCACATTAAAGGTTGCCTTTAGCAGAGGATGGTTTCGATCCATCGACCTCTGGGTTATGGGCCCAGCACGCTTCCGCTGCGCCACTCTGCTGCTGGTGTTGGAACTGATGAATTGCACCTCCTTGTGCTTGGACATGGCTGGCTGCGGTTGCGTGTGATTGACAGCTGCTCTAGTGAGCGGATTGGGCCGCGGGGTCACGTGGTGGATGGGCGTGATTAACCACTGCTCCAGTCATCACCAGAGGCAGCCCCTCGAAATCGAGGAAGACTTGCTTCCACTCTAAAAGTGAGTTCTCAGGTGGCTGTTCAGTCCAATACAGGAATTACAGTCTCTGTCACAGCTGGGGAAGACAGTGGTTGAAGGAAAGGGTGGGTGGGAAGTCTGGTTTGCCGCACGCTCCTTCCGCTGCCTGCGCTTGTTTTCTGCATGTTCTCGGCGGCGAGACTCGAGGTGCTCAGCGCCCTCCCGGATGCTCTTCCTCCACTTAGGGCGCTCTTTGGCAAGAGATTCCCAGGTGTCGGTGGGGATGTTGCACTTTATCAAGGAGGCTTTGAGGATGTCCTTGAAACGTTCCCTCTGCCCACCTGCGGCTCACTTGCCGTGCAGGATTCCTAGTAGAGCGCTTGTTTTGGGAGTCTTGTGTCGAGAATGCGGACAATGTGGCCCGCCCAATGGAGCTGGTCGAGTGTGGTCAGTGCTTCCATGCTGGGGATGTTGGCTTGATCGAGAGCACTGACGTTGAAGCGTCTATCCTCCCAGGGGATTTGCAGGATGTTGTGGTATTTCTCCAGCGATTTGAGGTGATTGCTGTATATGGTCCATGTCTCTGAGCCACCCAGGAGGCCGGATATCACTACAGCCCTGTATACCATGAGCTTGGTGCCAGATTTGAAGGCCTGATCTTGGAACACTGTCTTCCTCCGGCGGCCGAAGGCCCAACAGCCTGTATCCTGCAATATTTACAGGACATCCTCTCTCGTCAACACTAACATTGTCCTTAACCAATACTGCCACCTCAACTGCTATCATTCATGTACACCCGATATCCAGCTATATTTACGGCCCACGCCTGCCCTTTGAGCCAGATCCCAATTATTGCCACAGCATCATAATCCGATTTGCTTGCAGATCAGCAAACTTATTTAGTAAAAGAAGAGGAAACAATAAGACTTTTAATATCAAGCTCATATTTTATGAGTGTGCTCTATCAGCCAAAGCTCCTCAAATTAATTGAAAGAGAATGATTTTGGAGATGCATCCTTGTCAAGGCTGGGATTAGTTGCAGTGCAAGTGTTGGCTGCAACCACATTAAAAATTGCCTTTAGCAGAGGATGGTTTCGATCCATCGACCTCTGGGTTATGGGCCCAGCACGCTTCCGCTGCGCCACTCTGCTGCTGGTGTTGGAACTAATGAATTGCACCTCCTTGTGCTTGGACATGGCTGGCTGCGGTTGCGTGTGATTGACAGCTGCTCTAGTGAGCGGATTGGGCCGCGGGGTCACGTGGTGGATGGGCGTGATTAACCACTGCTCCAGTCATCACCAGAGGCAGCCCCTCGAAATCGAGGAAGACTTGCTTCCACTCTAAAAGTGAGTTCTCAGGTGGCTGTTCAGTCCAATACAGGAATTACAGTCTCTGTCACAGCTGGGGCAGACAGTGGTTAAAGGAAAGGGTGGGTGGGGAGTCTGGTTTGCCGCACGCTCCTTCCGCTGCCTGCGCTTGTTTTCTGCATGTTCTCGGCGGCGAGACCCGAGGTGCTCAGCGCCCTCCCGGATGCTCTTCCTCCACTTAGGGCGCTCTTTGGCAAGAGATTCCCAGGTGTCGGTGGGGATGTTGCACTTTATCAAGGAGGCTTTGAGGATGTCCTTGAAACGTTCCCTCTGCCCACCTGCGGCTCACTTGCCGTGCAGGATTCCTAGTAGAGCGCTTGTTTTGGGAGTCTTGTGTCGAGAATGCGGACAATGTGGCCCGCCCAATGGAGCTGGTCGAGTGTGGTCAGTGCTTCGATGCTGGGGATGTTGGCTTGATCGAGAGCACTGACGTTGAAGCGTCTATCCTCCCAGGGGATTTGCAGGATGTTGTGGTATTTCTCCAGCGATTTGAGGTGATTGCTGTATATGGTCCATGTCTCTGAGCCACCCAGGAGGCCGGATATCACTACAGCCCTGTATACCATGAGCTTGGTGCCAGATTTGAAGGCCTGATCTTGGAACACTGTCTTCCTCCGGCGGCCGAAGGCCCAACAGCCTGTATCCTGCAATATTTACAGGACATCCTCTCTCGTCAACACTAACATTGTCCTTAACCAATACTGCCACCTCAACTGCTACCATTCATGTACACCCGATATCCAGCGAGATTTACGGCCCACGCCTGCCCTTTGAGCCAGATCCAAGTTATTGCCACAGCATCATAATCCGATTTGCTTGCAGATCAGCAAACTTATTTAGTAAAAGAAGAGGAAACAATAAGACTTTTAATATCAAGCTCATATTTTATGAGTGTGCTCTATCAGCCAAAGCTCCTCAAATTAATCGAAAGAGAATGATTTTAGAGATGCATCCTTGTCAAGGCTGGGATTAGTTGCAGTGCAAGTGTTGGCTGCAACCACATTAAAAGTTGCCTTTAGCAGAGGATGGTTTCGATCCATCGACCTCTGGGTTATGGGCCCAGCACGCTTCCGCTGCGCCACTCTGCTGCTGGTGTTGGAACTGATGAATTGCACCTCCTTGTGCTGGGACATGGCTGGCTGCGGTTGCGTGTGATTGACAGCTGCTCGAGTGAGCGGATTGGGCCGCGGGGTCACGTGGTGGATGGGCGTGATTAACCACTGCTCCAGTCATCACCAGAGGCAGCCCCTCGAAATCGAGGAAGACTTGCTTCCACTCTAAAAGTGAGTTCTCAGGTGGCTGTTCAGTCCAATACAGGAATTACAGTCTCTGTCACAGCTGGGGCAGACAGTGGTTAAAGGAAAGGGTGGGTGGGGAGTCTGGTTTGCCGCACGCTCCTTCCGCTGCCTGCGCTTGTTTTCTGCATGTTCTCGGCAGCGAGACTCGAGGTGCTCAGCGCCCTCCCGGATGCTCTTCCTCCACTTAGGGCGCTCTTTGGCAAGAGATTCCCAGGTGTCGGTGGGGATGTTGCACTTTATCAAGGAGGCTTTGAGGATGTCCTTGAAACGTTCCCTCTGCCCACCTGCGGCTCACTTGCCGTGCAGGATTCCTAGTAGAGCGCTTGTTTTGGGAGTCTTGTGTCGAGAATGCGGACAATGTGGCCCGCCCAATGGAGCTGGTCGAGTGTGGTCAGTGCTTCGATGCTGGGGATGTTGGCTTGATCGAGAGCACTGACGTTGAAGCGTCTATCCTCCCAGGGGATTTGCAGGATGTTGTGGTATTTCTCCAGCGATTTGAGGTGATTGCTGTATATGGTCCATGTCTCTGAGCCACCCAGGAGGCCGGATATCACTACAGCCCTGTATACCATGAGCTTGGTGCCAGATTTGAAGGCCTGATCTTGGAACACTGTCTTCCTCCGGCGGCCGAAAGCCCAACAGCCTGTATCCTGCAATATTTACAGGACATCCTCTCTCGTCAACACTAACATTGTCCTTAACCAATACTGCCACCTCAACTGCTACCATTCATGTACACCCGATATCCAGCTATATTTACGGCCCACGCCTGCCCTTTGAGCCAGATCCCAATTATTGCCACAGCATCATAATCCGATTTGCTTGCAGATCAGCAAACTTATTTAGTAAAAGAAGAGGAAACAATAAGACTTTTAATATCAAGCTCATATTTTATGAGTGTGCTCTATCAGCCAAAGCTCCCCAAATTAATTGAAAGAGAATGATTTTGGAGATGCATCCTTGTCAAGGCTGGGATTAGTTGCAGTGCAAGTGTTGGCTGCAACCACATTAAAAGTTGCCTTTAGCAGAGGATGGTTTCAATCCATCGACCTCTGGGTTATGGGCCCAGCACGCTTCCGCTGCGCCACTCTGCTGCTGGTGTTGGAACTGATGAATTGCACCTCCTTGTGCTGGGACATGGCTGGCTGCGGTTGCGTGTGATTGACAGCTGCTCTCGTGAGCGGATTGGGCCGCGGGGTCACGTGGTGGATGGGCGTGATTAACCACTGCTCCAGTCATCACCAGAGGCAGCCCCTCGAAATCGAGGAAGACTTGCTTCCACTCTAAAAGTGAGTTCTCAGGTGGCTGTTCAGTCCAATACAGGAATTACAGTCTCTGTCACAGCTGGGGCAGACAGTGGTTAAAGGAAAGGGTGGGTGGGGAGTCTGGTTTGCCGCACGCTCCTTCCGCTGCCTGCGCTTGTTTTCTGCATGTTCTCGGCGGCGAGACTCGAGGTGCTCAGCGCCCTCCCGGATGCTCTTCCTCCACTTAGGGCGCTCTTTGGCAAGAGATTCCCAGGTGTCGGTGGGGATGTTGCACTTTATCAAGGAGGCTTTGAGGATGTCCTTGAAACGTTCCCTCTGCCCACCTGCGGCTCACTTGCCGTGTAGGATTCCTAGTAGAGCGCTTGTTTTGGGAGTCTTGTGTCGAGAATGCGGACAATGTGGCCCGCCCAATGGAGCTGGTCGAGTGTGGTCAGTGCTTCGATGCTGGGGATGTTGGCTTGATCGAGAGCACTGACGTTGAAGCGTCTATCCTCCCAGGGGATTTGCAGGATGTTGTGGTATTTCTCCAGCGATTTGAGGTGATTGCTGTATATGGTCCATGTCTCTGAGCCACCCAGGAGGCCGGATATCACTACAGCCCTGTATACCATGAGCTTGGTGCCAGATTTGAAGGCCTGATCTTGGAACACTGTCTTCCTCCGGCGGCCGAAGGCCCAACAGCCTGTATCCTGCAATATTTACAGGACATCCTCTCTCGTCAACACTAACATTGTCCTTAACCAATACTGCCACCCCAACTGCTACCATTCATGTACACCCGATATCCAGCTATATTTACGGCCCACGCCTGCCCTTTGAGCCAGATCCCAGTTATTGCCACAGCATCATATTCCGATTTGCTTGCAGATCAGCAAAACTTATTTAGTAAAAGAAGAGGAAACAATAAGACTTTTAATATCAAGCTCATATTTTATGAGTGTGCTCTATCAGCCAAAGCTCCCCAAATTAATTGAAAGAGAATGATTTTGGAGATGCATCCTTGTCAAGGCTGGGATTAGTTGCAGTGCAAGTGTTGGCTGCAACCACATTAAAAGTTGCCTTTAGCAGAGGATGGTTTCGATCCATCGACCTCTGGGTTATGGGCCCAGCACGCTTCCGCTGCGCCACTCTGCTGCTGGTGTTGGAACTGATGAATTGCACCTCCTTGTGCTTGGACATGGCTGGCTGCGGTTGCGTGTGATTGACAGCTGCTCTCGTGAGCGGATTGGGCCGCGGGGTCACGTGGTGGATGGGCGTGATTAACCACTGCTCCAGTCATCACCAGAGGCAGCCCCTCGAAATCGAGGAAGACTTGCTTCCACTCTAAAAGTGAGTTCTCAGGTGGCTGTTCAGTCCAATACAGGAATTACAGTCTCTGTCACAGCTGGGGCAGACAGTGGTTAAAGGAAAGGGTGGGTGGGGAGTCTGGTTTGCCGCACGCTCCTTCCGCTGCCTGCGCTTGTTTTCTGCATGTTCTCGGCGGCGAGACTCGAGGTGCTCAGCGCCCTCCCGGATGCTCTTCCTCCACTTAGGGCGCTCTTTGGCAAGAGATTCCCAGGTGTCGGTGGGGATGTTGCACTTTATCAAGGAGGCTTTGAGGATGTCCTTGAAACGTTCCCTCTGCCCACCTGCGGCTCACTTGCCGTGTAGGATTCCTAGTAGAGCGCTTGTTTTGGGAGTCTTGTGTCGAGAATGCGGACAATGTGGCCCGCCCAATGGAGCTGGTCGAGTGTGGTCAGTGCTTCGATGCTGGGGATGTTGGCTTGATCGAGAGCACTGACGTTGAAGCGTCTATCCTCCCAGGGGATTTGCAGGATGTTGTGGTATTTCTCCAGCGATTTGAGGTGATTGCTGTATATGGTCCATGTCTCTGAGCCACCCAGGAGGCCGGATATCACTACAGCCCTGTATACCATGAGCTTGGTGCCAGATTTGAAGGCCTGATCTTGGAACACTGTCTTCCTCCGGCGGCCGAAGGCCCAACAGCCTGTATCCTGCAATATTTACAGGACATCCTCTCTCGTCAACACTAACATTGTCCTTAACCAATACTGCCACCCCAACTGCTACCATTCATGTACACCCGATATCCAGCTATATTTACGGCCCACGCCTGCCCTTTGAGCCAGATCCCAGTTATTGCCACAGCATCATATTCCGATTTGCTTGCAGATCAGCAAAACTTATTTAGTAAAAGAAGAGGAAACAATAAGATTTTTAATATCAAGCTCATATTTTATGAGTGTGCTCTATCAGCCAAAGCTCCCCAAATTAATTGAAAGAGAATGATTTTGGAGATGCATCCTTGTCAAGGCTGGGATTAGTTGCAGTGCAAGTGTTGGCTGCAACCACATTAAAAGTTGCCTTTAGCAGAGGATGGTTTCGATCCATCGACCTCTGGGTTATGGGCCCAGCACGCTTCCGCTGCGCCACTCTGCTGCTGGTGTTGGAACTGATGAATTGCACCTCCTTGTGCTTGGACATGGCTGGCTGCGGTTGCGTGTGATTGACAGCTGCTCTAGTGAGCGGATTGGGCCGCGGGGTCACGTGGTGGATGGGCGTGATTAACCACTGCTCCAGTCATCACCAGAGGCAGCCCCTCGAAATCGAGGAAGACTTGCTTCCACTCTAAAAGTGAGTTCTCAGGTGGCTGTTCAGTCCAATACAGGAATTACAGTCTCTGTCACAGCTGGGGCAGACAGTGGTTAAAGGAAAGGGTGGGTGGGGAGTCTGGTTTGCCGCACGCTCCTTCCGCTGCCTGCGCTTGTTTTCTGCATGTTCTCGGCGGCGAGACTCGAGGTGCTCAGCGCCCTCCCGGATGCTCTTCCTCCACTTAGGGCGCTCTTTGGCAAGAGATTCCCAGGTGTCGGTGGGGATGTTGCACTTTATCAAGGAGGCTTTGAGGATGTCCTTGAAACGTTCCCTCTGCCCACCTGCGGCTCACTTGCCGTGTAGGATTCCTAGTAGAGCGCTTGTTTTGGGAGTCTTGTGTCGAGAATGCGGACAATGTGGCCCGCCCAATGGAGCTGGTCGAGTGTGGTCAGTGCTTCGATGCTGGGGATGTTGGCTTGATCGAGAGCACTGACGTTGAAGCGTCTATCCTCCCAGGGGATTTGCAGGATGTTGTGGTATTTCTCCAGCGATTTGAGGTGATTGCTGTATATGGTCCATGTCTCTGAGCCACCCAGGAGGCCGGATATCACTACAGCCCTGTATACCATGAGCTTGGTGCCAGATTTGAAGGCCTGATCTTGGAACACTGTCTTCCTCCGGCGGCCGAAGGCCCAACAGCCTGTATCCTGCAATATTTACAGGACATCCTCTCTCGTCAACACTAACATTGTCCTTAACCAATACTGCCACCCCAACTGCTACCATTCATGTACACCCGATATCCAGCTATATTTACGGCCCACGCCTGCCCTTTGAGCCAGATCCCAGTTATTGCCACAGCATCATATTCCGATTTGCTTGCAGATCAGCAAAACTTATTTAGTAAAAGAAGAGGAAACAATAAGATTTTTAATATCAAGCTCATATTTTATGAGTGTGCTCTATCAGCCAAAGCTCCCCAAATTAATTGAAAGAGAATGATTTTGGAGATGCATCCTTGTCAAGGCTGGGATTAGTTGCAGTGCAAGTGTTGGCTGCAACCACATTAAAAGTTGCCTTTAGCAGAGGATGGTTTCGATCCATCGACCTCTGGGTTATGGGCCCAGCACGCTTCCGCTGCGCCACTCTGCTGCTGGTGTTGGAACTGATGAATTGCACCTCCTTGTGCTTGGACATGGCTGGCTGCGGTTGCGTGTGATTGACAGCTGCTCTAGTGAGCGGATTGGGCCGCGGGGTCACGTGGTGGATGGGCGTGATTAACCACTGCTCCAGTCATCACCAGAGGCAGCCCCTCGAAATCGAGGAAGACTTGCTTCCACTCTAAAAGTGAGTTCTCAGGTGGCTGTTCAGTCCAATACAGGAATTACAGTCTCTGTCACAGCTGGGGCAGACAGTGGTTAAAGGAAAGGGTGGGTGGGGAGTCTGGTTTGCCGCACGCTCCTTCCGCTGCCTGCGCTTGTTTTCTGCATGTTCTCGGCGGCGAGACTCGAGGTGCTCAGCGCCCTCCCAGATGCTCTTCCTCCACTTAGGGCGCTCTTTGGCAAGAGATTCCCAGGTGTCGGTGGGGATGTTGCACTTTATCAAGGAGGCTTTGAGGATGTCCTTGAAACGTTCCCTCTGCCCACCTGCGGCTCACTTGCCGTGTAGGATTCCTAGTAGAGCGCTTGTTTTGGGAGTCTTGTGTCGAGAATGCGGACAATGTGGCCCGCCCAATGGAGCTGGTCGAGTGTGGTCAGTGCTTCGATGCTGGGGATGTTGGCTTGATCGAGAGCACTGACGTTGAAGCGTCTATCCTCCCAGGGGATTTGCAGGATGTTGTGGTATTTCTCCAGCGATTTGAGGTGATTGCTGTATATGGTCCATGTCTCTGAGCCACCCAGGAGGCCGGATATCACTACAGCCCTGTATACCATGAGCTTGGTGCCAGATTTGAAGGCCTGATCTTGGAACACTGTCTTCCTCCGGCGGCCGAAGGCCCAACAGCCTGTATCCTGCAATATTTACAGGACATCCTCTCTCGTCAACACTAACATTGTCCTTAACCAATACTGCCACCCCAACTGCTACCATTCATGTACACCCGATATCCAGCTATATTTACGGCCCACGCCTGCCCTTTGAGCCAGATCCCAGTTATTGCCACAGCATCATATTCCGATTTGCTTGCAGATCAGCAAAACTTATTTAGTAAAAGAAGAGGAAACAATAAGACTTTTAATATCAAGCTCATATTTTATGAGTGTGCTCTATCAGCCAAAGCTCCCCAAATTAATTGAAAGAGAATGATTTTGGAGATGCATCCTTGTCAAGGCTGGGATTAGTTGCAGTGCAAGTGTTGGCTGCAACCACATTAAAAGTTGCCTTTAGCAGAGGATGGTTTCGATCCATCGACCTCTGGGTTATGGGCCCAGCACGCTTCCGCTGCGCCACTCTGCTGCTGGTGTTGGAACTGATGAATTGCACCTCCTTGTGCTTGGACATGGCTGGCTGCGGTTGCGTGTGATTGACAGCTGCTCTCGTGAGCGGATTGGGCCGCGGGGTCACGTGGTGGATGGGCGTGATTAACCACTGCTCCAGTCATCACCAGAGGCAGCCCCTCGAAATCGAGGAAGACTTGCTTCCACTCTAAAAGTGAGTTCTCAGGTGGCTGTTCAGTCCAATACAGGAATTACAGTCTCTGTCACAGCTGGGGCAGACAGTGGTTAAAGGAAAGGGTGGGTGGGGAGTCTGGTTTGCCGCACGCTCCTTCCGCTGCCTGCGCTTGTTTTCTGCATGTTCTCGGCGGCGAGACTCGAGGTGCTCAGCGCCCTCCCGGATGCTCTTCCTCCACTTAGGGCGCTCTTTGGCAAGAGATTCCCAGGTGTCGGTGGGGATGTTGCACTTTATCAAGGAGGCTTTGAGGATGTCCTTGAAACGTTCCCTCTGCCCACCTGCGGCTCACTTGCCGTGTAGGATTCCTAGTAGAGCGCTTGTTTTGGGAGTCTTGTGTCGAGAATGCGGACAATGTGGCCCGCCCAATGGAGCTGGTCGAGTGTGGTCAGTGCTTCGATGCTGGGGATGTTGGCTTGATCGAGAGCACTGACGTTGAAGCGTCTATCCTCCCAGGGGATTTGCAGGATGTTGTGGTATTTCTCCAGCGATTTGAGGTGATTGCTGTATATGGTCCATGTCTCTGAGCCACCCAGGAGGCCGGATATCACTACAGCCCTGTATACCATGAGCTTGGTGCCAGATTTGAAGGCCTGATCTTGGAACACTGTCTTCCTCCGGCGGCCGAAGGCCCAACAGCCTGTATCCTGCAATATTTACAGGACATCCTCTCTCGTCAACACTAACATTGTCCTTAACCAATACTGCCACCCCAACTGCTACCATTCATGTACACCCGATATCCAGCTATATTTACGGCCCACGCCTGCCCTTTGAGCCAGATCCCAGTTATTGCCACAGCATCATATTCCGATTTGCTTGCAGATCAGCAAAACTTATTTAGTAAAAGAAGAGGAAACAATAAGATTTTTAATATCAAGCTCATATTTTATGAGTGTGCTCTATCAGCCAAAGCTCCCCAAATTAATTGAAAGAGAATGATTTTGGAGATGCATCCTTGTCAAGGCTGGGATTAGTTGCAGTGCAAGTGTTGGCTGCAACCACATTAAAAGTTGCCTTTAGCAGAGGATGGTTTCGATCCATCGACCTCTGGGTTATGGGCCCAGCACGCTTCCGCTGCGCCACTCTGCTGCTGGTGTTGGAACTGATGAATTGCACCTCCTTGTGCTTGGACATGGCTGGCTGCGGTTGCGTGTGATTGACAGCTGCTCTAGTGAGCGGATTGGGCCGCGGGGTCACGTGGTGGATGGGCGTGATTAACCACTGCTCCAGTCATCACCAGAGGCAGCCCCTCGAAATCGAGGAAGACTTGCTTCCACTCTAAAAGTGAGTTCTCAGGTGGCTGTTCAGTCCAATACAGGAATTACAGTCTCTGTCACAGCTGGGGCAGACAGTGGTTAAAGGAAAGGGTGGGTGGGGAGTCTGGTTTGCCGCACGCTCCTTCCGCTGCCTGCGCTTGTTTTCTGCATGTTCTCGGCGGCGAGACTCGAGGTGCTCAGCGCCCTCCCAGATGCTCTTCCTCCACTTAGGGCGCTCTTTGGCAAGAGATTCCCAGGTGTCGGTGGGGATGTTGCACTTTATCAAGGAGGCTTTGAGGATGTCCTTGAAACGTTCCCTCTGCCCACCTGCGGCTCACTTGCCGTGTAGGATTCCTAGTAGAGCGCTTGTTTTGGGAGTCTTGTGTCGAGAATGCGGACAATGTGGCCCGCCCAATGGAGCTGGTCGAGTGTGGTCAGTGCTTCGATGCTGGGGATGTTGGCTTGATCGAGAGCACTGACGTTGAAGCGTCTATCCTCCCAGGGGATTTGCAGGATGTTGTGGTATTTCTCCAGCGATTTGAGGTGATTGCTGTATATGGTCCATGTCTCTGAGCCACCCAGGAGGCCGGATATCACTACAGCCCTGTATACCATGAGCTTGGTGCCAGATTTGAAGGCCTGATCTTGGAACACTGTCTTCCTCCGGCGGCCGAAGGCCCAACAGCCTGTATCCTGCAATATTTACAGGACATCCTCTCTCGTCAACACTAACATTGTCCTTAACCAATACTGCCACCCCAACTGCTACCATTCATGTACACCCGATATCCAGCTATATTTACGGCCCACGCCTGCCCTTTGAGCCAGATCCCAGTTATTGCCACAGCATCATATTCCGATTTGCTTGCAGATCAGCAAAACTTATTTAGTAAAAGAAGAGGAAACAATAAGATTTTTAATATCAAGCTCATATTTTATGAGTGTGCTCTATCAGCCAAAGCTCCCCAAATTAATTGAAAGAGAATGATTTTGGAGATGCATCCTTGTCAAGGCTGGGATTAGTTGCAGTGCAAGTGTTGGCTGCAACCACATTAAAAGTTGCCTTTAGCAGAGGATGGTTTCGATCCATCGACCTCTGGGTTATGGGCCCAGCACGCTTCCGCTGCGCCACTCTGCTGCTGGTGTTGGAACTGATGAATTGCACCTCCTTGTGCTTGGACATGGCTGGCTGCGGTTGCGTGTGATTGACAGCTGCTCTAGTGAGCGGATTGGGCCGCGGGGTCACGTGGTGGATGGGCGTGATTAACCACTGCTCCAGTCATCACCAGAGGCAGCCCCTCGAAATCGAGGAAGACTTGCTTCCACTCTAAAAGTGAGTTCTCAGGTGGCTGTTCAGTCCAATACAGGAATTACAGTCTCTGTCACAGCTGGGGCAGACAGTGGTTAAAGGAAAGGGTGGGTGGGGAGTCTGGTTTGCCGCACGCTCCTTCCGCTGCCTGCGCTTGTTTTCTGCATGTTCTCGGCGGCGAGACTCGAGGTGCTCAGCGCCCTCCCAGATGCTCTTCCTCCACTTAGGGCGCTCTTTGGCAAGAGATTCCCAGGTGTCGGTGGGGATGTTGCACTTTATCAAGGAGGCTTTGAGGATGTCCTTGAAACGTTCCCTCTGCCCACCTGCGGCTCACTTGCCGTGTAGGATTCCTAGTAGAGCGCTTGTTTTGGGAGTCTTGTGTCGAGAATGCGGACAATGTGGCCCGCCCAATGGAGCTGGTCGAGTGTGGTCAGTGCTTCGATGCTGGGGATGTTGGCTTGATCGAGAGCACTGACGTTGAAGCGTCTATCCTCCCAGGGGATTTGCAGGATGTTGTGGTATTTCTCCAGCGATTTGAGGTGATTGCTGTATATGGTCCATGTCTCTGAGCCACCCAGGAGGCCGGATATCACTACAGCCCTGTATACCATGAGCTTGGTGCCAGATTTGAAGGCCTGATCTTGGAACACTGTCTTCCTCCGGCGGCCGAAGGCCCAACAGCCTGTATCCTGCAATATTTACAGGACATCCTCTCTCGTCAACACTAACATTGTCCTTAACCAATACTGCCACCCCAACTGCTACCATTCATGTACACCCGATATCCAGCTATATTTACGGCCCACGCCTGCCCTTTGAGCCAGATCCCAGTTATTGCCACAGCATCATATTCCGATTTGCTTGCAGATCAGCAAAACTTATTTAGTAAAAGAAGAGGAAACAATAAGACTTTTAATATCAAGCTCATATTTTATGAGTGTGCTCTATCAGCCAAAGCTCCCCAAATTAATTGAAAGAGAATGATTTTGGAGATGCATCCTTGTCAAGGCTGGGATTAGTTGCAGTGCAAGTGTTGGCTGCAACCACATTAAAAGTTGCCTTTAGCAGAGGATGGTTTCGATCCATCGACCTCTGGGTTATGGGCCCAGCACGCTTCCGCTGCGCCACTCTGCTGCTGGTGTTGGAACTGATGAATTGCACCTCCTTGTGCTTGGACATGGCTGGCTGCGGTTGCGTGTGATTGACAGCTGCTCTCGTGAGCGGATTGGGCCGCGGGGTCACGTGGTGGATGGGCGTGATTAACCACTGCTCCAGTCATCACCAGAGGCAGCCCCTCGAAATCGAGGAAGACTTGCTTCCACTCTAAAAGTGAGTTCTCAGGTGGCTGTTCAGTCCAATACAGGAATTACAGTCTCTGTCACAGCTGGGGCAGACAGTGGTTAAAGGAAAGGGTGGGTGGGGAGTCTGGTTTGCCGCACGCTCCTTCCGCTGCCTGCGCTTGTTTTCTGCATGTTCTCGGCGGCGAGACTCGAGGTGCTCAGCGCCCTCCCGGATGCTCTTCCTCCACTTAGGGCGCTCTTTGGCAAGAGATTCCCAGGTGTCGGTGGGGATGTTGCACTTTATCAAGGAGGCTTTGAGGATGTCCTTGAAACGTTCCCTCTGCCCACCTGCGGCTCACTTGCCGTGTAGGATTCCTAGTAGAGCGCTTGTTTTGGGAGTCTTGTGTCGAGAATGCGGACAATGTGGCCCGCCCAATGGAGCTGGTCGAGTGTGGTCAGTGCTTCGATGCTGGGGATGTTGGCTTGATCGAGAGCACTGACGTTGAAGCGTCTATCCTCCCAGGGGATTTGCAGGATGTTGTGGTATTTCTCCAGCGATTTGAGGTGATTGCTGTATATGGTCCATGTCTCTGAGCCACCCAGGAGGCCGGATATCACTACAGCCCTGTATACCATGAGCTTGGTGCCAGATTTGAAGGCCTGATCTTGGAACACTGTCTTCCTCCGGCGGCCGAAGGCCCAACAGCCTGTATCCTGCAATATTTACAGGACATCCTCTCTCGTCAACACTAACATTGTCCTTAACCAATACTGCCACCCCAACTGCTACCATTCATGTACACCCGATATCCAGCTATATTTACGGCCCACGCCTGCCCTTTGAGCCAGATCCCAGTTATTGCCACAGCATCATATTCCGATTTGCTTGCAGATCAGCAAAACTTATTTAGTAAAAGAAGAGGAAACAATAAGATTTTTAATATCAAGCTCATATTTTATGAGTGTGCTCTATCAGCCAAAGCTCCCCAAATTAATTGAAAGAGAATGATTTTGGAGATGCATCCTTGTCAAGGCTGGGATTAGTTGCAGTGCAAGTGTTGGCTGCAACCACATTAAAAGTTGCCTTTAGCAGAGGATGGTTTCGATCCATCGACCTCTGGGTTATGGGCCCAGCACGCTTCCGCTGCGCCACTCTGCTGCTGGTGTTGGAACTGATGAATTGCACCTCCTTGTGCTTGGACATGGCTGGCTGCGGTTGCGTGTGATTGACAGCTGCTCTAGTGAGCGGATTGGGCCGCGGGGTCACGTGGTGGATGGGCGTGATTAACCACTGCTCCAGTCATCACCAGAGGCAGCCCCTCGAAATCGAGGAAGACTTGCTTCCACTCTAAAAGTGAGTTCTCAGGTGGCTGTTCAGTCCAATACAGGAATTACAGTCTCTGTCACAGCTGGGGCAGACAGTGGTTAAAGGAAAGGGTGGGTGGGGAGTCTGGTTTGCCGCACGCTCCTTCCGCTGCCTGCGCTTGTTTTCTGCATGTTCTCGGCGGCGAGACTCGAGGTGCTCAGCGCCCTCCCAGATGCTCTTCCTCCACTTAGGGCGCTCTTTGGCAAGAGATTCCCAGGTGTCGGTGGGGATGTTGCACTTTATCAAGGAGGCTTTGAGGATGTCCTTGAAACGTTCCCTCTGCCCACCTGCGGCTCACTTGCCGTGTAGGATTCCTAGTAGAGCGCTTGTTTTGGGAGTCTTGTGTCGAGAATGCGGACAATGTGGCCCGCCCAATGGAGCTGGTCGAGTGTGGTCAGTGCTTCGATGCTGGGGATGTTGGCTTGATCGAGAGCACTGACGTTGAAGCGTCTATCCTCCCAGGGGATTTGCAGGATGTTGTGGTATTTCTCCAGCGATTTGAGGTGATTGCTGTATATGGTCCATGTCTCTGAGCCACCCAGGAGGCCGGATATCACTACAGCCCTGTATACCATGAGCTTGGTGCCAGATTTGAAGGCCTGATCTTGGAACACTGTCTTCCTCCGGCGGCCGAAGGCCCAACAGCCTGTATCCTGCAATATTTACAGGACATCCTCTCTCGTCAACACTAACATTGTCCTTAACCAATACTGCCACCCCAACTGCTACCATTCATGTACACCCGATATCCAGCTATATTTACGGCCCACGCCTGCCCTTTGAGCCAGATCCCAGTTATTGCCACAGCATCATATTCCGATTTGCTTGCAGATCAGCAAAACTTAACTTATTTAGTAAAAGAAGAGGAAACAATAAGATTTTTAATATCAAGCTCATATTTTATGAGTGTGCTCTATCAGCCAAAGCTCCTCAAATTAATTGAAAGAGAATGATTTTGGAGATGCATCCTTGTCAAGGCTGGGATTAGTTGCAGTGCAAGTGTTGACTGCAACCACATTAAAAGTTGCCTTTAGCAGAGGATGGTTTCGATCCATCGACCTCTGGGTTATGGGCCCAGCACGCTTCCGCTGCGCCACTCTGCTGCTGGTGTTGGAACTGATGAATTGCACCTCCTTGTGCTTGGACATGGCTGGCTGCGGTTGCGTGTGATTGACAGCTGCTCTAGTGAGCCAATTGGGCCGCGGGGTCACGTGGTGGATGGGCGTGATTAACCACTGCTCCAGTCATCACCAGAGGCAGCCCCTCGAAATCGAGGAAGACTTGCTTCCACTCTAAAAGTGAGTTCTCAGGTGGCTGTTCAGTCCAATACAGGAATTACAGTCTCTGTCACAGCTGGGGCAGACAGTGGTTAAAGGAAAGGGTGGGTGGGGAGTCTGGTTTGCCGCACGCTCCTTCCGCTGCCTGCGCTTGTTTTCTGCATGTTCTCGGCGGCGAGACTCGAGGTGCTCAGCGCCCTCCCGGATGCTCTTCCTCCACTTAGGGCGCTCTTTGGCAAGAGATTCCCAGGTGTCGGTGGGGATGTTGCACTTTATCAAGGAGGCTTTGAGGATGTCCTTGAAACGTTCCCTCTGCCCACCTGCGGCTCACTTGCCGTGTAGGATTCCTAGTAGAGCGCTTGTTTTGGGAGTCTTGTGTCGAGAATGCGGACAATGTGGCCCGCCCAATGGAGCTGGTCGAGTGTGGTCAGTGCTTCGATGCTGGGGATGTTGGCTTGATCGAGAGCACTGACGTTGAAGCGTCTATCCTCCCAGGGGATTTGCAGGATGTTGTGGTATTTCTCCAGCGATTTGAGGTGATTGCTGTATATGGTCCATGTCTCTGAGCCACCCAGGAGGCCGGATATCACTACAGCCCTGTATACCATGAGCTTGGTGCCAGATTTGAAGGCCTGATCTTGGAACACTGTCTTCCTCCGGCGGCCGAAGGCCCAACAGCCTGTATCCTGCAATATTTACAGGACATCCTCTCTCGTCAACACTAACATTGTCCTTAACCAATACTGCCACCCCAACTGCTACCATTCATGTACACCCGATATCCAGCTATATTTACGGCCCACGCCTGCCCTTTGAGCCAGATCCCAGTTATTGCCACAGCATCATATTCCGATTTGCTTGCAGATCAGCAAAACTTAACTTATTTAGTAAAAGAAGAGGAAACAATAAGATTTTTAATATCAAGCTCATATTTTATGAGTGTGCTCTATCAGCCAAAGCTCCTCAAATTAATTGAAAGAGAATGATTTTGGAGATGCATCCTTGTCAAGGCTGGGATTAGTTGCAGTGCAAGTGTTGACTGCAACCACATTAAAAGTTGCCTTTAGCAGAGGATGGTTTCGATCCATCGACCTCTGGGTTATGGGCCCAGCACGCTTCCGCTGCGCCACTCTGCTGCTGGTGTTGGAACTGATGAATTGCACCTCCTTGTGCTTGGACATGGCTGGCTGCGGTTGCGTGTGATTGACAGCTGCTCTAGTGAGCCAATTGGGCCGCGGGGTCACGTGGTGGATGGGCGTGATTAACCACTGCTCCAGTCATCACCAGAGGCAGCCCCTCGAAATCGAGGAAGACTTGCTTCCACTCTAAAAGTGAGTTCTCAGGTGGCTGTTCAGTCCAATACAGGAATTACAGTCTCTGTCACAGCTGGGGCAGACAGTGGTTAAAGGAAAGGGTGGGTGGGGAGTCTGGTTTGCCGCACGCTCCTTCCGCTGCCTGCGCTTGTTTTCTGCATGTTCTCGGCGGCGAGACTCGAGGTGCTCAGCGCCCTCCCGGATGCTCTTCCTCCACTTAGGGCGCTCTTTGGCAAGAGATTCCCAGGTGTCGGTGGGGATGTTGCACTTTATCAAGGAGGCTTTGAGGATGTCCTTGAAACGTTCCCTCTGCCCACCTGCGGCTCACTTGCCGTGTAGGATTCCTAGTAGAGCGCTTGTTTTGGGAGTCTTGTGTCGAGAATGCGGACAATGTGGCCCGCCCAATGGAGCTGGTCGAGTGTGGTCAGTGCTTCGATGCTGGGGATGTTGGCTTGATCGAGAGCACTGACGTTGAAGCGTCTATCCTCCCAGGGGATTTGCAGGATGTTGTGGTATTTCTCCAGCGATTTGAGGTGATTGCTGTATATGGTCCATGTCTCTGAGCCACCCAGGAGGCCGGATATCACTACAGCCCTGTATACCATGAGCTTGGTGCCAGATTTGAAGGCCTGATCTTGGAACACTGTCTTCCTCCGGCGGCCGAAGGCCCAACAGCCTGTATCCTGCAATATTTACAGGACATCCTCTCTCGTCAACACTAACATTGTCCTTAACCAATACTGCCACCCCAACTGCTACCATTCATGTACACCCGATATCCAGCTATATTTACGGCCCACGCCTGCCCTTTGAGCCAGATCCCAGTTATTGCCACAGCATCATATTCCGATTTGCTTGCAGATCAGCAAAACTTATTTAGTAAAAGAAGAGGAAACAATAAGATTTTTAATATCAAGCTCATATTTTATGAGTGTGCTCTATCAGCCAAAGCTCCTCAAATTAATTGAAAGAGAATGATTTTGGAGATGCATCCTTGTCAAGGCTGGGATTAGTTGCAGTGCAAGTGTTGACTGCAACCACATTAAAAGTTGCCTTTAGCAGAGGATGGTTTCGATCCATCGACCTCTGGGTTATGGGCCCAGCACGCTTCCGCTGCGCCACTCTGCTGCTGGTGTTGGAACTGATGAATTGCACCTCCTTGTGCTTGGACATGGCTGGCTGCGGTTGCGTGTGATTGACAGCTGCTCTAGTGAGCCAATTGGGCCGCGGGGTCACGTGGTGGATGGGCGTGATTAACCACTGCTCCAGTCATCACCAGAGGCAGCCCCTCGAAATCGAGGAAGACTTGCTTCCACTCTAAAAGTGAGTTCTCAGGTGGCTGTTCAGTCCAATACAGGAATTACAGTCTCTGTCACAGCTGGGGCAGACAGTGGTTAAAGGAAAGGGTGGGTGGGGAGTCTGGTTTGCCTCACGCTCCTTCCGCTGCCTGCGCTTGTTTTCTGCATGTTCTCGGCGGCGAGACTCGAGGTGCTCAGCGCCCTCCCGGATGCTCTTCCTCCACTTAGGGCGCTCTTTGGCAAGAGATTCCCAGGTGTCGGTGGGGATGTTGCACTTTATCAAGGAGGCTTTGAGGATGTCCTTGAAACGTTCCTTCTGCCCACCTGCGGCTCACTTGCCGTGTAGGATTCCTAGTAGAGCGCTTGTTTTGGGAGTCTTGTGTCGAGAATGCGGACAATGTGGCCCGCCCAATGGATCTGGTCGAGTGTGGTCAGTGCTTCGATGCTGGGGATGTTGGCTTGATCGAGAGCACTGACGTTGAAGCGTCTATCCTCCCAGGGGATTTGCAGGATGTTGTGGTATTTCTCCAGCGATTTGAGGTGATTGCTGTATATGGTCCATGTCTCTGAGCCACCCAGGAGGCCGGATATCACTACAGCCCTGTATACCATGAGCTTGGTGCCAGATTTGAAGGCCTGATCTTGGAACACTGTCTTCCTCCGGCGGCCGAAGGCCCAACAGCCTGTATCCTGCAATATTTACAGGACATCCTCTCTCGTCAACACTAACATTGTCCTTAACCAATACTGCCACCCCAACTGCTACCATTCATGTACACCCGATATCCAGCTATATTTACGGCCCACGCCTGCCCTTTGAGCCAGATCCCAATTATTGCCACAGCATCATAATCCGATTTGCTTGCAGATAAGCAAACTTATTTAGTAAAAGAAGAGGAAACAATAAGACTTTTAATATCAAGCTCATATTTTATGAGTGTGCTCTATCAGCCAAAGCTCCTCAAATTAATTGAAAGAGAATGATTTTGGAGATGCATCCTTGTCAAGGCTGGGATTAGTTGCAGTGCAAGTGTTGGCTGCAACCACATTAAAAGTTGCCTTTAGCAGAGGATGGTTTCGATCCATCGACCTCTGGGTTATGGGCCCAGCACGCTTCCGCTGCGCCACTCTGCTGCTGGTGTTGGAACTGATGAATTGCACCTCCTTGTGCTTGGACATGGCTGGCTGCGGTTGCGTGTGATTGACAGCTGCTCTAGTGAGCGGATTGGGCCGCGGGGTCACGTGGTGGATGGGCGTGATTAACCACTGCTCCAGTCATCACCAGAGGCAGCCCCTCGAAATCGAGGAAGACTTGCTTCCACTCTAAAAGTGAGTTCTCAGGTGGCTGTTCAGTCCAATACAGGAATTACAGTCTCTGTCACAGCTGGGGCAGACAGTGGTTAAAGGAAAGGGTGGGTGGGGAGTCTGGTTTGCCGCACGCTCCTTCCGCTGCCTGCGCTTGTTTTCTGCATGTTCTCGGCGGCGAGACTCGAGGTGCTCAGCGCCCTCCCGGATGCTCTTCCTCCACTTAGGGCGCTCTTTGGCAAGAGATTCCCAGGTGTCGGTGGGGATGTTGCACTTTATCAAGGAGGCTTTGAGGATGTCCTTGAAACGTTCCCTCTGCCCACCTGCGGCTCACTTGCCGTGTAGGATTCCTAGTAGAGCGCTTGTTTTGGGAGTCTTGTGTCGAGAATGCGGACAATGTGGCCCGCCCAATGGAGCTGGTCGAGTGTGGTCAGTGCTTCGATGCTGGGGATGTTGGCTTGATCGAGAGCACTGACGTTGAAGCGTCTATCCTCCCAGGGGATTTGCAGGATGTTGTGGTATTTCTCCAGCGATTTGAGGTGATTGCTGTATATGGTCCATGTCTCTGAGCCACCCAGGAGGCCGGATATCACTACAGCCCTGTATACCATGAGCTTGGTGCCAGATTTGAAGGCCTGATCTTGGAACACTGTCTTCCTCCGGCGGCCGAAGGCCCAACAGCCTGTATCCTGCAATATTTACAGGACATCCTCTCTCGTCAACACTAACATTGTCCTTAACCAATACTGCCACCCCAACTGCTACCATTCATGTACACCCGATATCCAGCTATATTTACGGCCCACGCCTGCCCTTTGAGCCAGATCCCAGTTATTGCCACAGCATCATATTCCGATTTGCTTGCAGATCAGCAAAACTTATTTAGTAAAAGAAGAGGAAACAATAAGATTTTTAATATCAAGCTCATATTTTATGAGTGTGCTCTATCAGCCAAAGCTCCTCAAATTAATTGAAAGAGAATGATTTTGGAGATGCATCCTTGTCAAGGCTGGGATTAGTTGCAGTGCAAGTGTTGACTGCAACCACATTAAAAGTTGCCTTTAGCAGAGGATGGTTTCGATCCATCGACCTCTGGGTTATGGGCCCAGCATGCTTCCGCTGCGCCACTCTGCTGCTGGTGTTGGAAATGATGAATTGCACCTCCTTGTGCTTGGACATGGCTGGCTGCGGTTGCGTGTGATTGACAGCTGCTCTAGTGAGCCAATTGGGCCGCGGGGTCACGTGGTGGATGGGCGTGATTAACCACTGCTCCAGTCATCACCAGAGGCAGCCCCTCGAAATCGAGGAAGACTTGCTTCCACTCTAAAAGTGAGTTCTCAGGTGGCTGTTCAGTCCAATACAGGAATTACAGTCTCTGTCACAGCTGGGGCAGACAGTGGTTAAAGGAAAGGGTGGGTGGGGAGTCTGGTTTGCCTCACGCTCCTTCCGCTGCCTGCGCTTGTTTTCTGCATGTTCTCGGCGGCGAGACTCGAGGTGCTCAGCGCCCTCCCGGATGCTCTTCCTCCACTTAGGGCGCTCTTTGGCAAGAGATTCCCAGGTGTCGGTGGGGATGTTGCACTTTATCAAGGAGGCTTTGAGGATGTCCTTGAAACGTTCCTTCTGCCCACCTGCGGCTCACTTGCCGTGTAGGATTCCTAGTAGAGCGCTTGTTTTGGGAGTCTTGTGTCGAGAATGCGGACAATGTGGCCCGCCCAATGGAGCTGGTCGAGTGTGGTCAGTGCTTCGATGCTGGGGATGTTGGCTTGATCGAGAGCACTGACGTTGAAGCGTCTATCCTCCCAGGGGATTTGCAGGATGTTGTGGTATTTCTCCAGCGATTTGAGGTGATTGCTGTATATGGTCCATGTCTCTGAGCCACCCAGGAGGCCGGATATCACTACAGCCCTGTATACCATGAGCTTGGTGCCAGATTTGAAGGCCTGATCTTGGAACACTGTCTTCCTCCGGCGGCCGAAGGCCCAACAGCCTGTATCCTGCAATATTTACAGGACATCCTCTCTCGTCAACACTAACATTGTCCTTAACCAATACTGCCACCCCAACTGCTACCATTCATGTACACCCGATATCCAGCTATATTTACGGCCCACGCCTGCCCTTTGAGCCAGATCCCAATTATTGCCACAGCATCATAATCCGATTTGCTTGCAGATAAGCAAACTTATTTAGTAAAAGAAGAGGAAACAATAAGACTTTTAATATCAAGCTCATATTTTATGAGTGTGCTCTATCAGCCAAAGCTCCTCAAATTAATTGAAAGAGAATGATTTTGGAGATGCATCCTTGTCAAGGCTGGGATTAGTTGCAGTGCAAGTGTTGGCTGCAACCACATTAAAAGTTGCCTTTAGCAGAGGATGGTTTCGATCCATCGACCTCTGGGTTATGGGCCCAGCACGCTTCCGCTGCGCCACTCTGCTGCTGGTGTTGGAACTGATGAATTGCACCTCCTTGTGCTTGGACATGGCTGGCTGCGGTTGCGTGTGATTGACAGCTGCTCTAGTGAGCGGATTGGGCCGCGGGGTCACGTGGTGGATGGGCGTGATTAACCACTGCTCCAGTCATCACCAGAGGCAGCCCCTCGAAATCGAGGAAGACTTGCTTCCACTCGAAAAGTGAGTTCTCAGGTGGCTGTTCAGTCCAATACAGGAATTACAGTCTCTGTCACAGCTGGGGCAGACAGTGGTTAAAGGAAAGGGTGGGTGGGGAGTCTGGTTTGCCGCACGCTCCTTCCGCTGCCTGCGCTTGTTTTCTGCATGTTCTCGGCGGCGAGACTCGAGGTGCTCAGCGCCCTCCCGGATGCTCTTCCTCCACTTAGGGCGCTCTTTGGCAAGAGATTCCCAGGTGTCGGTGGGGATGTTGCACTTTATCAAGGAGGCTTTGAGGATGTCCTTGAAACGTTCCCTCTGCCCACCTGCGGCTCACTTGCCGTGTAGGATTCCTAGTAGAGCGCTTGTTTTGGGAGTCTTGTGTCGAGAATGCGGACAATGTGGCCCGCCCAATGGAGCTGGTCGAGTGTGGTCAGTGCTTCGATGCTGGGGATGTTGGCTTGATCGAGAGCACTGACGTTGAAGCGTCTATCCTCCCAGGGGATTTGCAGGATGTTGTGGTATTTCTCCAGCGATTTGAGGTGATTGCTGTATATGGTCCATGTCTCTGAGCCACCCAGGAGGCCGGATATCACTACAGCCCTGTATACCATGAGCTTGGTGCCAGATTTGAAGGCCTGATCTTGGAACACTGTCTTCCTCCGGCGGCCGAAGGCCCAACAGCCTGTATCCTGCAATATTTACAGGACATCCTCTCTCGTCAACACTAACATTGTCCTTAACCAATACTGCCACCCCAACTGCTACCATTCATGTACACCCGATATCCAGCTATATTTACGGCCCACGCCTGCCCTTTGAGCCAGATCCCAATTATTGCCACAGCATCATAATCCGATTTGCTTGCAGATAAGCAAACTTATTTAGTAAAAGAAGAGGAAACAATAAGACTTTTAATATCAAGCTCATATTTTATGAGTGTGCTCTATCAGCCAAAGCTCCTCAAATTAATTGAAAGAGAATGATTTTGGAGATGCATCCTTGTCAAGGCTGGGATTAGTTGCAGTGCAAGTGTTGGCTGCAACCACATTAAAAGTTGCCTTTAGCAGAGGATGGTTTCGATCCATCGACCTCTGGGTTATGGGCCCAGCACGCTTCCGCTGCGCCACTCTGCTGCTGGTGTTGGAACTGATGAATTGCACCTCCTTGTGCTGGGACATGGCTGGCTGCGGTTGCGTGTGATTGACAGCTCCTCTAGTGAGCGGATTGGGCCGCGGGGTCACGTGGTGGATGGGCGTGATTAACCACTGCTCCAGTCATCACCAGAGGCAGCCCCTCGAAATCGAGGAAGACTTGCTTCCACTCTAAAAGTGAGTTCTCAGGTGGCTGTTCAGTCCAATACAGGAATTACAGTCTCTGTCACAGCTGGGGCAGACAGTGGTTAAAGGAAAGGGTGGGTGGGGAGTCTGGTTTGCCGCACGCTCCTTCCGCTGCCTGCGCTTGTTTTCTGCATGTTCTCGGCGGCGAGACTCGAGGTGCTCAGCGCCCTCCCGGATGCTCTTCCTCCACTTAGGGCGCTCTTTGGCAAGAGATTCCCAGGTGTCGGTGGGGATGTTGCACTTTATCAAGGAGGCTTTGAGGATGTCCTTGAAACGTTCCCTCTGCCCACCTGCGGCTCACTTGCCGTGTAGGATTCCTAGTAGAGCGCTTGTTTTGGGAGTCTTGTGTCGAGAATGCGGACAATGTGGCCCGCCCAATGGAGCTGGTCGAGTGTGGTCAGTGCTTCGATGCTGGGGATGTTGGCTTGATCGAGAGCACTGACGTTGAAGCGTCTATCCTCCCAGGGGATTTGCAGGATGTTGTGGTATTTCTCCAGCGATTTGAGGTGATTGCTGTATATGGTCCATGTCTCTGAGCCACCCAGGAGGCCGGATATCACTACAGCCCTGTATACCATGAGCTTGGTGCCAGATTTGAAGGCCTGATCTTGGAACACTGTCTTCCTCCGGCGGCCGAAGGCCCAACAGCCTGTATCCTGCAATATTTACAGGACATCCTCTCTCGTCAACACTAACATTGTCCTTAACCAATACTGCCACCCCAACTGCTACCATTCATGTACACCCGATATCCAGCTATATTTACGGCCCACGCCTGCCCTTTGAGCCAGATCCCAATTATTGCCACAGCATCATAATCCGATTTGCTTGCAGATAAGCAAACTTATTTAGTAAAAGAAGAGGAAACAATAAGACTTTTAATATCAAGCTCATATTTTATGAGTGTGCTCTATCAGCCAAAGCTCCTCAAATTAATTGAAAGAGAATGATTTTGGAGATGCATCCTTGTCAAGGCTGGGATTAGTTGCAGTGCAAGTGTTGGCTGCAACCACATTAAAAGTTGCCTTTAGCAGAGGATGGTTTCGATCCATCGACCTCTGGGTTATGGGCCCAGCACGCTTCCGCTGCGCCACTCTGCTGCTGGTGTTGGAACTGATGAATTGCACCTCCTTGTGCTTGGACATGGCTGGCTGCGGTTGCGTGTGATTGACAGCTGCTCTAGTGAGCGGATTGGGCCGCGGGGTCACGTGGTGGATGGGCGTGATTAACCACTGCTCCAGTCATCACCAGAGGCAGCCCCTCGAAATCGAGGAAGACTTGCTTCCACTCTAAAAGTGAGTTCTCAGGTGGCTGTTCAGTCCAATACAGGAATTACAGTCTCTGTCACAGCTGGGGCAGACAGTGGTTAAAGGAAAGGGTGGGTGGGGAGTCTGGTTTGCCGCACGCTCCTTCCGCTGCCTGCGCTTGTTTTCTGCATGTTCTCGGCGGCGAGACTCGAGGTGCTCAGCGCCCTCCCGGATGCTCTTCCTCCACTTAGGGCGCTCTTTGGCAAGAGATTCCCAGGTGTCGGTGGGGATGTTGCACTTTATCAAGGAGGCTTTGAGGATGTCCTTGAAACGTTCCCTCTGCCCACCTGCGGCTCACTTGCCGTGTAGGATTCCTAGTAGAGCGCTTGTTTTGGGAGTCTTGTGTCGAGAATGCGGACAATGTGGCCCGCCCAATGGAGCTGGTCGAGTGTGGTCAGTGCTTCGATGCTGGGGATGTTGGCTTGATCGAGAGCACTGACGTTGAAGCGTCTATCCTCCCAGGGGATTTGCAGGATGTTGTGGTATTTCTCCAGCGATTTGAGGTGATTGCTGTATATGGTCCATGTCTCTGAGCCACCCAGGAGGCCGGATATCACTACAGCCCTGTATACCATGAGCTTGGTGCCAGATTTGAAGGCCTGATCTTGGAACACTGTCTTCCTCCGGCGGCCGAAGGCCCAACAGCCTGTATCCTGCAATATTTACAGGACATCCTCTCTCGTCAACACTAACATTGTCCTTAACCAATACTGCCACCCCAACTGCTACCATTCATGTACACCCGATATCCAGCTATATTTACGGCCCACGCCTGCCCTTTGAGCCAGATCCCAGTTATTGCCACAGCATCATATTCCGATTTGCTTGCAGATCAGCAAAACTTATTTAGTAAAAGAAGAGGAAACAATAAGACTTTTAATATCAAGCTCATATTTTATGAGTGTGCTCTATCAGCCAAAGCTCCTCAAATTAATTGAAAGAGAATGATTTTGGAGATGCATCCTTGTCAAGGCTGGGATTAGTTGCAGTGCAAGTGTTGGCTGCAACCACATTAAAAGTTGCCTTTAGCAGAGGATGGTTTCGATCCATCGACCTCTGGGTTATGGGCCCAGCACGCTTCCGCTGCGCCACTCTGCTGCTGGTGTTGGAACTGATGAATTGCACCTCCTTGTGCTTGGACATGGCTGGCTGCGGTTGCGTGTGATTGACAGCTGCTCTAGTGAGCGGATTGGGCCGCGGGGTCACGTGGTGGATGGGCGTGATTAACCACTGCTCCAGTCATCACCAGAGGCAGCCCCTCGAAATCGAGGAAGACTTGCTTCCACTCTAAAAGTGAGTTCTCAGGTGGCTGTTCAGTCCAATACAGGAATTACAGTCTCTGTCACAGCTGGGGCAGACAGTGGTTAAAGGAAAGGGTGGGTGGGGAGTCTGGTTTGCCGCACGCTCCTTCCGCTGCCTGCGCTTGTTTTCTGCATGTTCTCGGCGGCGAGACTCGAGGTGCTCAGCGCCCTCCCGGATGCTCTTCCTCCACTTAGGGCGCTCTTTGGCAAGAGATTCCCAGGTATCGGTGGGGATGTTGCACTTTATCAAGGAGGCTTTGAGGATGTCCTTGAAACGTTCCCTCTGCCCACCTGCGGCTCACTTGCCGTGTAGGATTCCTAGTAGAGCGCTTGTTTTGGGAGTCTTGTGTCGAGAATGCGGACAATGTGGCCCGCCCAATGGAGCTGGTCGAGTGTGGTCAGTGCTTCGATGCTGGGGATGTTGGCTTGATCGAGAGCACTGACGTTGAAGCGTCTATCCTCCCAGGGGATTTGCAGGATGTTGTGGTATTTCTCCAGCGATTTGAGGTGATTGCTGTATATGGTCCATGTCTCTGAGCCACCCAGGAGGCCGGATATCACTACAGCCCTGTATACCATGAGCTTGGTGCCAGATTTGAAGGCCTGATCTTGGAACACTGTCTTCCTCCGGCGGCCGAAGGCCCAACAGCCTGTATCCTGCAATATTTACAGGACATCCTCTCTCGTCAACACTAACATTGTCCTTAACCAATACTGCCACCCCAACTGCTACCATTCATGTACACCCGATATCCAGCTATATTTACGGCCCACGCCTGCCCTTTGAGCCAGATCCCAATTATTGCCACAGCATCATAATCCGATTTGCTTGCAGATAAGCAAACTTATTTAGTAAAAGAAGAGGAAACAATAAGACTTTTAATATCAAGCTCATATTTTATGAGTGTGCTCTATCAGCCAAAGCTCCTCAAATTAATTGAAAGAGAATGATTTTGGAGATGCATCCTTGTCAAGGCTGGGATTAGTTGCAGTGCAAGTGTTGGCTGCAACCACATTAAAAGTTGCCTTTAGCAGAGGATGGTTTCGATCCATCGACCTCTGGGTTATGGGCCCAGCACGCTTCCGCTGCGCCACTCTGCTGCTGGTGTTGGAACTGATGAATTGCACCTCCTTGTGCTTGGACATGGCTGGCTGCGGTTGCGTGTGATTGACAGCTGCTCTAGTGAGCGGATTGGGCCGCGGGGTCACGTGGTGGATGGGCGTGATTAACCACTGCTCCAGTCATCACCAGAGGCAGCCCCTCGAAATCGAGGAAGACTTGCTTCCACTCGAAAAGTGAGTTCTCAGGTGGCTGTTCAGTCCAATACAGGAATTACAGTCTCTGTCACAGCTGGGGCAGACAGTGGTTAAAGGAAAGGGTGGGTGGGGAGTCTGGTTTGCCGCACGCTCCTTCCGCTGCCTGCGCTTGTTTTCTGCATGTTCTCGGCGGCGAGACTCGAGGTGCTCAGCGCCCTCCCGGATGCTCTTCCTCCACTTAGGGCGCTCTTTGGCAAGAGATTCCCAGGTGTCGGTGGGGATGTTGCACTTTATCAAGGAGGCTTTGAGGATGTCCTTGAAACGTTCCCTCTGCCCACCTGCGGCTCACTTGCCGTGTAGGATTCCTAGTAGAGCGCTTGTTTTGGGAGTCTTGTGTCGAGAATGCGGACAATGTGGCCCGCCCAATGGAGCTGGTCGAGTGTGGTCAGTGCTTCGATGCTGGGGATGTTGGCTTGATCGAGAGCACTGACGTTGAAGCGTCTATCCTCCCAGGGGATTTGCAGGATGTTGTGGTATTTCTCCAGCGATTTGAGGTGATTGCTGTATATGGTCCATGTCTCTGAGCCACCCAGGAGGCCGGATATCACTACAGCCCTGTATACCATGAGCTTGGTGCCAGATTTGAAGGCCTGATCTTGGAACACTGTCTTCCTCCGGCGGCCGAAGGCCCAACAGCCTGTATCCTGCAATATTTACAGGACATCCTCTCTCGTCAACACTAACATTGTCCTTAACCAATACTGCCACCCCAACTGCTACCATTCATGTACACCCGATATCCAGCTATATTTACGGCCCACGCCTGCCCTTTGAGCCAGATCCCAATTATTGCCACAGCATCATATTCCGATTTGCTTGCAGATAAGCAAACTTATTTAGTAAAAGAAGAGGAAACAATAAGACTTTTAATATCAAGCTCATATTTTATGAGTGTGCTCTATCAGCCAAAGCTCCTCAAATTAATTGAAAGAGAATGATTTTGGAGATGCATCCTTGTCAAGGCTGGGATTAGTTGCAGTGCAAGTGTTGGCTGCAACCACATTAAAAGTTGCCTTTAGCAGAGGATGGTTTCGATCCATCGACCTCTGGGTTATGGGCCCAGCACGCTTCCGCTGCGCCACTCTGCTGCTGGTGTTGGAACTGATGAATTGCACCTCCTTGTGCTTGGACATGGCTGGCTGCGGTTGCGTGTGATTGACAGCTGCTCTAGTGAGCGGATTGGGCCGCGGGGTCACGTGGTGGATGGGCGTGATTAACCACTGCTCCAGTCATCACCAGAGGCAGCCCCTCGAAATCGAGGAAGACTTGCTTCCACTCTAAAAGTGAGTTCTCAGGTGGCTGTTCAGTCCAATACAGGAATTACAGTCTCTGTCACAGCTGGGGCAGACAGTGGTTAAAGGAAAGGGTGGGTGGGGAGTCTGGTTTGCCGCACGCTCCTTCCGCTGCCTGCGCTTGTTTTCTGCATGTTCTCGGCGGCGAGACTCGAGGTGCTCAGCGCCCTCCCGGATGCTCTTCCTCCACTTAGGGCGCTCTTTGGCAAGAGATTCCCAGGTGTCGGTGGGGATGTTGCACTTTATCAAGGAGGCTTTGAGGATGTCCTTGAAACGTTCCCTCTGCCCACCTGCGGCTCACTTGCCGTGTAGGATTCCTAGTAGAGCGCTTGTTTTGGGAGTCTTGTGTCGAGAATGCGGACAATGTGGCCCGCCCAATGGAGCTGGTCGAGTGTGGTCAGTGCTTCGATGCTGGGGATGTTGGCTTGATCGAGAGCACTGACGTTGAAGCGTCTATCCTCCCAGGGGATTTGCAGGATGTTGTGGTATTTCTCCAGCGATTTGAGGTGATTGCTGTATATGGTCCATGTCTCTGAGCCACCCAGGAGGCCGGATATCACTACAGCCCTGTATACCATGAGCTTGGTGCCAGATTTGAAGGCCTGATCTTGGAACACTGTCTTCCTCCGGCGGCCGAAGGCCCAACAGCCTGTATCCTGCAATATTTACAGGACATCCTCTCTCGTCAACACTAACATTGTCCTTAACCAATACTGCCACCCCAACTGCTACCATTCATGTACACCCGATATCCAGCTATATTTACGGCCCACGCCTGCCCTTTGAGCCAGATCCCAGTTATTGCCACAGCATCATATTCCGATTTGCTTGCAGATCAGCAAAACTTATTTAGTAAAAGAAGAGGAAACAATAAGATTTTTAATATCAAGCTCATATTTTATGAGTGTGCTCTATCAGCCAAAGCTCCTCAAATTAATTGAAAGAGAATGATTTTGGAGATGCATCCTTGTCAAGGCTGGGATTAGTTGCAGTGCAAGTGTTGACTGCAACCACATTAAAAGTTGCCTTTAGCAGAGGATGGTTTCGATCCATCGACCTCTGGGTTATGGGCCCAGCACGCTTCCGCTGCGCCACTCTGCTGCTGGTGTTGGAACTGATGAATTGCACCTCCTTGTGCTTGGACATGGCTGGCTGCGGTTGCGTGTGATTGACAGCTGCTCTAGTGAGCCAATTGGGCCGCGGGGTCACGTGGTGGATGGGCGTGATTAACCACTGCTCCAGTCATCACCAGAGGCAGCCCCTCGAAATCGAGGAAGACTTGCTTCCACTCTAAAAGTGAGTTCTCAGGTGGCTGTTCAGTCCAATACAGGAATTACAGTCTCTGTCACAGCTGGGGCAGACAGTGGTTAAAGGAAAGGGTGGGTGGGGAGTCTGGTTTGCCGCACGCTCCTTCCGCTGCCTGCGCTTGTTTTCTGCATGTTCTCGGCGGTGAGACTCGAGGTGCTCAGCGCCCTCCCGGATGCTCTTCCTCCACTTAGGGCGCTCTTTGGCAAGAGATTCCCAGGTGTCGGTGGGGATGTTGCACTTTATCAAGGAGGCTTTGAGGATGTCCTTCAAACGTTCCCTCTGCCCACCTGCGGCTCACTTGCCGTGTAGGATTCCTAGTAGAGCGCTTGTTTTGGGAGTCTTGTGTCGAGAATGCGGACAATGTGGCCCGCCCAATGGAGCTGGTCGAGTGTGGTCAGTGCTTCGATGCTGGGGATGTTGGCTTGATCGAGAGCACTGACGTTGAAGCGTCTATCCTCCCAGGGGATTTGCAGGATGTTGTGGTATTTCTCCAGCGATTTGAGGTGATTGCTGTATATGGTCCATGTCTCTGAGCCACCCAGGAGGCCGGATATCACTACAGCCCTGTATACCATGAGCTTGGTGCCAGATTTGAAGGCCTGATCTTGGAACACTGTCTTCCTCCGGCGGCCGAAGGCCCAACAGCCTGTATCCTGCAATATTTACAGGACATCCTCTCTCGTCAACACTAACATTGTCCTTAACCAATACTGCCACCCCAACTGCTACCATTCATGTACACCCGATATCCAGCTATATTTACGGCCCACGCCTGCCCTTTGAGCCAGATCCCAGTTATTGCCACAGCATCATATTCCGATTTGCTTGCAGATCAGCAAAACTTATTTAGTAAAAGAAGAGGAAACAATAAGATTTTTAATATCAAGCTCATATTTTATGAGTGTGCTCTATCAGCCAAAGCTCCTCAAATTAATTGAAAGAGAATGATTTTGGAGATGCATCCTTGTCAAGGCTGGGATTAGTTGCAGTGCAAGTGTTGGCTGCAACCACATTAAAAGTTGCCTTTAGCAGAGGATGGTTTCGATCCATCGACCTCTGGGTTATGGGCCCAGCACGCTTCCGCTGCGCCACTCTGCTGCTGGTGTTGGAACTGATGAATTGCACCTCCTTGTGCTTGGACATGGCTGGCTGCGGTTGCGTGTGATTGACAGCTGCTCTAGTGAGCGGATTGGGCCGCGGGGTCACGTGGTGGATGGGCGTGATTAACCACTGCTCCAGTCATCACCAGAGGCAGCCCCTCGAAATCGAGGAAGACTTGCTTCCACTCTAAAAGTGAGTTCTCAGGTGGCTGTTCAGTCCAATACAGGAATTACAGTCTCTGTCACAGCTGGGGCAGACAGTGGTTAAAGGAAAGGGTGGGTGGGGAGTCTGGTTTGCCGCACGCTCCTTCCGCTGCCTGCGCTTGTTTTCTGCATGTTCTCGGCGGCGAGACGCAAGGTGCTCAGCGCCCTCCCGGATGCTCTTCCTCCACTTAGGGCGCTCTTTGGCAAGAGATTCCCAGGTGTCGGTGGGGATGTTGCACTTTATCAAGGAGGCTTTGAGGATGTCCTTGAAACGTTCCCTCTGCCCACCTGCGGCTCACTTGCCGTGTAGGATTCCTAGTAGAGCGCTTGTTTTGGGAGTCTTGTGTCGAGAATGCGGACAATGTGGCCCGCCCAATGGAGCTGGTCGAGTGTGGTCAGTGCTTCGATGCTGGGGATGTTGGCTTGATCGAGAGCACTGACGTTGAAGCGTCTATCCTCCCAGGGGATTTGCAGGATGTTGTGGTATTTCTCCAGCGATTTGAGGTGATTGCTGTATATGGTCCATGTCTCTGAGCCACCCAGGAGGCCGGATATCACTACAGCCCTGTATACCATGAGCTTGGTGCCAGATTTGAAGGCCTGATCTTGGAACACTGTCTTCCTCCGGCGGCCGAAGGCCCAACAGCCTGTATCCTGCAATATTTACAGGACATCCTCTCTCGTCAACACTAACATTGTCCTTAACCAATACTGCCACCCCAACTGCTACCATTCATGTGCACCCGATATCCAGCTATATTTACGGCCCACGCCTGCCCTTTGAGCCAGATCCCAGTTATTGCCACAGCATCATATTCCGATTTGCTTGCAGATCAGCAAAACTTATTTAGTAAAAGAAGAGGAAACAATAAGATTTTTAATATCAAGCTCATATTTTATGAGTGTGCTCTATCAGCCAAAGCTCCCCAAATTAATTGAAAGAGAATGATTTTGGAGATGCATCCTTGTCAAGGCTGGGATTAGTTGCAGTGCAAGTGTTGGCTGCAACCACATTAAAAGTTGCCTTTAGCAGAGGATGGTTTCGATCCATCGACCTCTGGGTTATGGGCCCAGCACGCTTCCGCTGCGCCACTCTGCTGCTGGTGTTGGAACTGATGAATTGCACCTCCTTGTGCTGGGACATGGCTGGCTGCGGTTGCGTGTGATTGACAGCTGCTCTAGTGAGCGGATTGGGCCGCGGGGTCACGTGGTGGATGGGCGTGATTAACCACTGCTCCAGTCATCACCAGAGGCAGCCCCTCGAAATCGAGGAAGACTTGCTTCCACTCTAAAAGTGAGTTCTCAGGTGGCTGTTCAGTCCAATACAGGAATTACAGTCTCTGTCACAGCTGGGGCAGACAGTGGTTAAAGGAAAGGGTGGGTGGGGAGTCTGGTTTGCCGCACGCTCCTTCCGCTGCCTGCGCTTGTTTTCTGCATGTTCTCGGCGGCGAGACTCGAGGTGCTCAGCGCCCTCCCGGATGCTCTTCCTCCACTTAGGGCGCTCTTTGGCAAGAGATTCCCAGGTGTCGGTGGGGATGTTGCACTTTATCAAGGAGGCTTTGAGGATGTCCTTGAAACGTTCCTTCTGCCCACCTGCGGCTCACTTGCCGTGTAGGATTCCTAGTAGAGCGCTTGTTTTGGGAGTCTTGTGTCGAGAATGCGGACAATGTGGCCCGCCCAATGGAGCTGGTCGAGTGTGGTCAGTGCTTCGATGCTGGGGATGTTGGCTTGATCGAGAGCACTGACGTTGAAGCGTCTATCCTCCCAGGGGATTTGCAGGATGTTGTGGTATTTCTCCAGCGATTTGAGGTGATTGCTGTATATGGTCCATGTCTCTGAGCCACCCAGGAGGCCGGATATCACTACAGCCCTGTATACCATGAGCTTGGTGCCAGATTTGAAGGCCTGATCTTGGAACACTGTCTTCCTCCGGCGGCCGAAGGCCCAACAGCCTGTATCCTGCAATATTTACAGGACATCCTCTCTCGTCAACACTAACATTGTCCTTAACCAATACTGCCACCCCAACTGCTACCATTCATGTACACCCGATATCCAGCTATATTTACGGCCCACGCCTGCCCTTTGAGCCAGATCCCAATTATTGCCACAGCATCATAATCCGATTTGCTTGCAGATAAGCAAACTTATTTAGTAAAAGAAGAGGAAACAATAAGACTTTTAATATCAAGCTCATATTTTATGAGTGTGCTCTATCAGCCAAAGCTCCTCAAATTAATTGAAAGAGAATGATTTTGGAGATGCATCTTTGTCAAGGCTGGGATTAGTTGCAGTGCAAGTGTTGGCTGCAACCACATTAAAAGTTGCCTTTAGCAGAGGATGGTTTCGATCCATCGACCTCTGGGTTATGGGCCCAGCACGCTTCCGCTGCGCCACTCTGCTGCTGGTGTTGGAACTGATGAATTGCACCTCCTTGTGCTGGGACATGGCTGGCTGCGGTTGCGTGTGATTGACAGCTCCTCTAGTGAGCGGATTGGGCCGCGGGGTCACGTGGTGGATGGGCGTGATTAACCACTGCTCCAGTCATCACCAGAGGCAGCCCCTCGAAATCGAGGAAGACTTGCTTCCACTCTAAAAGTGAGTTCTCAGGTGGCTGTTCAGTCCAATACAGGAATTACAGTCTCTGTCACAGCTGGGGCAGACAGTGGTTAAAGGAAAGGGTGGGTGGGGAGTCTGGTTTGCCGCACGCTCCTTCCGCTGCCTGCGCTTGTTTTCTGCATGTTCTCGGCGGCGAGACTCGAGGTGCTCAGCGCCCTCCCAGATACTCTTCCTCCACTTAGGGCGCTCTTTGGCAAGAGATTCCCAGGTGTCGGTGGGGATGTTGCACTTTATCAAGGAGGCTTTGAGGATGTCCTTGAAACGTTCCCTCTGCCCACCTGCGGCTCACTTGCCGTGTAGGATTCCTAGTAGAGCGCTTGTTTTGGGAGTCTTGTGTCGAGAATGCGGACAATGTGGCCCGCCCAATGGAGCTGGTCGAGTGTGGTCAGTGCTTCGATGCTGGGGATGTTGGCTTGATCGAGAGCACTGACGTTGAAGCGTCTATCCTCCCAGGGGATTTGCAGGATGTTGTGGTATTTCTCCAGCGATTTGAGGTGATTGCTGTATATGGTCCATGTCTCTGAGCCACCCAGGAGGCCGGATATCACTACAGCCCTGTATACCATGAGCTTGGTGCCAGATTTGAAGGCCTGATCTTGGAACACTGTCTTCCTCCGGCGGCCGAAGGCCCAACAGCCTGTATCCTGCAATATTTACAGGACATCCTCTCTCGTCAACACTAACATTGTCCTTAACCAATACTGCCACCCCAACTGCTACCATTCATGTGCACCCGATATCCAGCTATATTTACGGCCCACGCCTGCCCTTTGAGCCAGATCCCAGTTATTGCCACAGCATCATATTCCGATTTGCTTGCAGATCAGCAAAACTTATTTAGTAAAAGAAGAGGAAACAATAAGATTTTTAATATCAAGCTCATATTTTATGAGTGTGCTCTATCAGCCAAAGCTCCCCAAATTAATTGAAAGAGAATGATTTTGGAGATGCATCCTTGTCAAGGCTGGGATTAGTTGCAGTGCAAGTGTTGGCTGCAACCACATTAAAAGTTGCCTTTAGCAGAGGATGGTTTCGATCCATCGACCTCTGGGTTATGGGCCCAGCACGCTTCCGCTGCGCCACTCTGCTGCTGGTGTTGGAACTGATGAATTGCACCTCCTTGTGCTGGGACATGGCTGGCTGCGGTTGCGTGTGATTGACAGCTGCTCTAGTGAGCGGATTGGGCCGCGGGGTCACGTGGTGGATGGGCGTGATTAACCACTGCTCCAGTCATCACCAGAGGCAGCCCCTCGAAATCGAGGAAGACTTGCTTCCACTCTAAAAGTGAGTTCTCAGGTGGCTGTTCAGTCCAATACAGGAATTACAGTCTCTGTCACAGCTGGGGCAGACAGTGGTTAAAGGAAAGGGTGGGTGGGGAGTCTGGTTTGCCGCACGCTCCTTCCGCTGCCTGCGCTTGTTTTCTGCATGTTCTCGGCGGCGAGACTCGAGGTGCTCAGCGCCCTCCCGGATGCTCTTCCTCCACTTAGGGCGCTCTTTGGCAAGAGATTCCCAGGTGTCGGTGGGGATGTTGCACTTTATCAAGGAGGCTTTGAGGATGTCCTTGAAACGTTCCTTCTGCCCACCTGCGGCTCACTTGCCGTGTAGGATTCCTAGTAGAGCGCTTGTTTTGGGAGTCTTGTGTCGAGAATGCGGACAATGTGGCCCGCCCAATGGAGCTGGTCGAGTGTGGTCAGTGCTTCGATGCTGGGGATGTTGGCTTGATCGAGAGCACTGACGTTGAAGCGTCTATCCTCCCAGGGGATTTGCAGGATGTTGTGGTATTTCTCCAGCGATTTGAGGTGATTGCTGTATATGGTCCATGTCTCTGAGCCACCCAGGAGGCCGGATATCACTACAGCCCTGTATACCATGAGCTTGGTGCCAGATTTGAAGGCCTGATCTTGGAACACTGTCTTCCTCCGGCGGCCGAAGGCCCAACAGCCTGTATCCTGCAATATTTACAGGACATCCTCTCTCGTCAACACTAACATTGTCCTTAACCAATACTGCCACCCCAACTGCTACCATTCATGTACACCCGATATCCAGCTATATTTACGGCCCACGCCTGCCCTTTGAGCCAGATCCCAATTATTGCCACAGCATCATAATCCGATTTGCTTGCAGATAAGCAAACTTATTTAGTAAAAGAAGAGGAAACAATAAGACTTTTAATATCAAGCTCATATTTTATGAGTGTGCTCTATCAGCCAAAGCTCCTCAAATTAATTGAAAGAGAATGATTTTGGAGATGCATCTTTGTCAAGGCTGGGATTAGTTGCAGTGCAAGTGTTGGCTGCAACCACATTAAAAGTTGCCTTTAGCAGAGGATGGTTTCGATCCATCGACCTCTGGGTTATGGGCCCAGCACGCTTCCGCTGCGCCACTCTGCTGCTGGTGTTGGAACTGATGAATTGCACCTCCTTGTGCTGGGACATGGCTGGCTGCGGTTGCGTGTGATTGACAGCTCCTCTAGTGAGCGGATTGGGCCGCGGGGTCACGTGGTGGATGGGCGTGATTAACCACTGCTCCAGTCATCACCAGAGGCAGCCCCTCGAAATCGAGGAAGACTTGCTTCCACTCTAAAAGTGAGTTCTCAGGTGGCTGTTCAGTCCAATACAGGAATTACAGTCTCTGTCACAGCTGGGGCAGACAGTGGTTAAAGGAAAGGGTGGGTGGGGAGTCTGGTTTGCCGCACGCTCCTTCCGCTGCCTGCGCTTGTTTTCTGCATGTTCTCGGCGGCGAGACTCGAGGTGCTCAGCGCCCTCCCAGATACTCTTCCTCCACTTAGGGCGCTCTTTGGCAAGAGATTCCCAGGTGTCGGTGGGGATGTTGCACTTTATCAAGGAGGCTTTGAGGATGTCCTTGAAACGTTCCCTCTGCCCACCTGCGGCTCACTTGCCGTGTAGGATTCCTAGTAGAGCGCTTGTTTTGGGAGTCTTGTGTCGAGAATGCGGACAATGTGGCCCGCCCAATGGAGCTGGTCGAGTGTGGTCAGTGCTTCCATGCTGGGGATGTTGGCTTGATCGAGAGCACTGACGTTGAAGCGTCTATCCTCCCAGGGGATTTGCAGGATGTTGTGGTATTTCTCCAGCGATTTGAGGTGATTGCTGTATATGGTCCATGTCTCTGAGCCACCCAGGAGGCCGGATATCACTACAGCCCTGTATACCATGAGCTTGGTGCCAGATTTGAAGGCCTGATCTTGGAACACTGTCTTCCTCCGGCGGCCGAAGGCCCAACAGCCTGTATCCTGCAATATTTACAGGACATCCTCTCTCGTCAACGCTAACATTGTCCTTAACCAATACTGCCACCCCAACTGCTACCATTCATGTACACCCGATATCCAGCTATATTTACGGCCCACGCCTGCCCTTTGAGCCAGATCCCAGTTATTGCCACAGCATCATATTCCGATTTGCTTGCAGATCAGCAAAACTTATTTAGTAAAAGAAGAGGAAGCAATAAGATTTTTAATATCAAGCTCATATTTTATGAGTGTGCTCTATCAGCCAAAGCTCCTCAAATTAATTGAAAGAGAATGATTTTGGAGATGCATCCTTGTCAAGGCTGGGATTAGTTGCAGTGCAAGTGTTGGCTGCAACCACATTAAAAGTTGCCTTTAGCAGAGGATGGTTTCGATCCATCGACCTCTGGGTTATGGGCCCAGCACGCTTCCGCTGCGCCACTCTGCTGCTGGTGTTGGAACTGATGAATTGCACCTCCTTGTGCTGGGACATGGCTGGCTGCGGTTGCGTGTGATTGACAGCTCCTCTAGTGAGCGGATTGGGCCGCGGGGTCACGTGGTGGATGGGCGTGATTAACCACTGCTCCAGTCATCACCAGAGGCAGCCCCTCGAAATCGAGGAAGACTTGCTTCCACTCTAAAAGTGAGTTCTCAGGTGGCTGTTCAGTCCAATACAGGAATTACAGTCTCTGTCACAGCTGGGGCAGACAGTGGTTAAAGGAAAGGGTGGGTGGGGAGTCTGGTTTGCCTCACGCTCCTTCCGCTGCCTGCGCTTGTTTTCTGCATGTTCTCGGCGGCGAGACTCGAGGTGCTCAGCGCCCTCCCGGATGCTCTTCCTCCACTTAGGGCGCTCTTTGGCAAGAGATTCCCAGGTGTCGGTGGGGATGTTGCACTTTATCAAGGAGGCTTTGAGGATGTCCTTGAAACGTTCCCTCTGCCCACCTGCGGCTCACTTGCCGTGTAGGATTCCTAGTAGAGCGCTTGTTTTGGGAGTCTTGTGTCGAGAATGCGGACAATGTGGCCCGCCCAATGGAGCTGGTCGAGTGTGGTCAGTGCTTCGATGCTGGGGATGTTGGCTTGATCGAGAGCACTGACGTTGAAGCGTCTATCCTCCCAGGGGATTTGCAGGATGTTGTGGTATTTCTCCAGCGATTTGAGGTGATTGCTGTATATGGTCCATGTCTCTGAGCCACCCAGGAGGCCGGATATCACTACAGCCCTGTATACCATGAGCTTGGTGCCAGATTTGAAGGCCTGATCTTGGAACACTGTCTTCCTCCGGCGGCCGAAGGCCCAACAGCCTGTATCCTGCAATATTTACAGGACATCCTCTCTCGTCAACACTAACATTGTACTTAACCAATACTGCCACCCCAACTGCTACCATTCATGTACACCCGATATCCAGCTATATTTACGGCCCACGCCTGCCCTTTGAGCCAGATCCCAGTTATTGCCACAGCATCATATTCCGATTTGCTTGCAGATCAGCAAAACTTATTTAGTAAAAGAAGAGGAAACAATAAGACTTTTAATATCAAGCTCATATTTTATGAGTGTGCTCTATCAGCCAAAGCTCCTCAAATTAATTGAAAGAGAATGATTTTGGAGATGCATCCTTGTCAAGGCTGGGATTAGTTGCAGTGCAAGTGTTGGCTGCAACCACATTAAAAGTTGCCTTTAGCAGAGGATGGTTTCGATCCATCGACCTCTGGGTTATGGGCCCAGCACGCTTCCGCTGCGCCACTCTGCTGCTGGTGTTGGAACTGATGAATTGCACCTCCTTGTGCTTGGACATGGCTGGCTGCGGTTGCGTGTGATTGACAGCTGCTCTAGTGAGCGGATTGGGCCGCGGGGTCACGTGGTGGATGGGCGTGATTAACCACTGCTCCAGTCATCACCAGAGGCAGCCCCTCGAAATCGAGGAAGACTTGCTTCCACTCTAAAAGTGAGTTCTCAGGTGGCTGTTCAGTCCAATACAGGAATTACAGTCTCTGTCACAGCTGGGGCAGACAGTGGTTAAAGGAAAGGGTGGGTGGGGAGTCTGGTTTGCCGCACGCTCCTTCCGCTGCCTGCGCTTGTTTTCTGCATGTTCTCGGCGGCGAGACTCGAGGTGCTCAGCGCCCTCCCGGATGCTCTTCCTCCACTTAGGGCGCTCTTTGGCAAGAGATTCCCAGGTGTCGGTGGGGATGTTGCACTTTATCAAGGAGGCTTTGAGGATGTCCTTGAAACGTTCCCTCTGCCCACCTGCGGCTCACTTGCCGTGTAGGATTCCTAGTAGAGCGCTTGTTTTGGGAGTCTTGTGTCGAGAATGCGGACAATGTGGCCCGCCCAATGGAGCTGGTCGAGTGTGGTCAGTGCTTCGATGCTGGGGATGTTGGCTTGATCGAGAGCACTGACGTTGAAGCGTCTATCCTCCCAGGGGATTTGCAGGATGTTGTGGTATTTCTCCAGCGATTTGAGGTGATTGCTGTATATGGTCCATGTCTCTGAGCCACCCAGGAGGCCGGATATCACTACAGCCCTGTATACCATGAGCTTGGTGCCAGATTTGAAGGCCTGATCTTGGAACACTGTCTTCCTCCGGCGGCCGAAGGCCCAACAGCCTGTATCCTGCAATATTTACAGGACATCCTCTCTCGTCAACACTAACATTGTCCTTAACCAATACTGCCACCCCAACTGCTACCATTCATGTACACCCGATATCCAGCTATATTTACGGCCCACGCCTGCCCTTTGAGCCAGATCCCAGTTATTGCCACAGCATCATATTCCGATTTGCTTGCAGATCAGCAAAACTTATTTAGTAAAAGAAGAGGAAACAATAAGATTTTTAATATCAAGCTCATATTTTATGAGTGTGCTCTATCAGCCAAAGCTCCCCAAATTAATTGAAAGAGAATGATTTTGGAGATGCATCCTTGTCAAGGCTGGGATTAGTTGCAGTGCAAGTGTTGGCTGCAACCACATTAAAAGTTGCCTTTAGCAGAGGATGGTTTCGATCCATCGACCTCTGGGTTATGGGCCCAGCACGCTTCCGCTGCGCCACTCTGCTGCTGGTGTTGGAACTGATGAATTGCACCTCCTTGTGCTGGGACATGGCTGGCTGCGGTTGCGTGTGATTGACAGCTGCTCTAGTGAGCCAATTGGGCCGCGGGGTCACGTGGTGGATGGGCGTGATTAACCACTGCTCCAGTCATCACCAGAGGCAGCCCCTCGAAATCGAGGAAGACTTGCTTCCACTCTAAAAGTGAGTTCTCAGGTGGCTGTTCAGTCCAATACAGGAATTACAGTCTCTGTCACAGCTGGGGCAGACAGTGGTTAAAGGAAAGGGTGGGTGGGGAGTCTGGTTTGCCGCACGCTCCTTCCGCTGCCTGCGCTTGTTTTCTGCATGTTCTCGGCGGCGAGACTCGAGGTGCTCAGCGCCCTCCCGGATGCTCTTCCTCCACTTAGGGCGCTCTTTGGCAAGAGATTCCCAGGTGTCGGTGGGGATGTTGCACTTTATCAAGGAGGCTTTGAGGATGTCCTTGAAACGTTCCTTCTGCCCACCTGCGGCTCACTTGCCGTGTAGGATTCCTAGTAGAGCGCTTGTTTTGGGAGTCTTGTGTCGAGAATGCGGACAATGTGGCCCGCCCAATGGAGCTGGTCGAGTGTGGTCAGTGCTTCGATGCTGGGGATGTTGGCTTGATCGAGAGCACTGACGTTGAAGCGTCTATCCTCCCAGGGGATTTGCAGGATGTTGTGGTATTTCTCCAGCGATTTGAGGTGATTGCTGTATATGGTCCATGTCTCTGAGCCACCCAGGAGGCCGGATATCACTACAGCCCTGTATACCATGAGCTTGGTGCCAGATTTGAAGGCCTGATCTTGGAACACTGTCTTCCTCCGGCGGCCGAAGGCCCAACAGCCTGTATCCTGCAATATTTACAGGACATCCTCTCTCGTCAACACTAACATTGTCCTTAACCAATACTGCCACCCCAACTGCTACCATTCATGTACACCCGATATCCAGCTATATTTACGGCCCACGCCTGCCCTTTGAGCCAGATCCCAATTATTGCCACAGCATCATAATCCGATTTGCTTGCAGATAAGCAAACTTATTTAGTAAAAGAAGAGGAAACAATAAGACTTTTAATATCAAGCTCATATTTTATGAGTGTGCTCTATCAGCCAAAGCTCCTCAAATTAATTGAAAGAGAATGATTTTGGAGATGCATCCTTGTCAAGGCTGGGATTAGTTGCAGTGCAAGTGTTGGCTGCAACCACATTAAAAGTTGCCTTTAGCAGAGGATGGTTTCGATCCATCGACCTCTGGGTTATGGGCCCAGCACGCTTCCGCTGCGCCACTCTGCTGCTGGTGTTGGAACTGATGAATTGCACCTCCTTGTGCTGGGACATGGCTGGCTGCGGTTGCGTGTGATTGACAGCTGCTCTAGTGAGCCAATTGGGCCGCGGGGTCACGTGGTGGATGGGCGTGATTAACCACTGCTCCAGTCATCACCAGAGGCAGCCCCTCGAAATCGAGGAAGACTTGCTTCCACTCTAAAAGTGAGTTCTCAGGTGGCTGTTCAGTCCAATACAGGAATTACAGTCTCTGTCACAGCTGGGGCAGACAGTGGTTAAAGGAAAGGGTGGGTGGGGAGTCTGGTTTGCCGCACGCTCCTTCCGCTGCCTGCGCTTGTTTTCTGCATGTTCTCGGCGGCGAGACTCGAGGTGCTCAGCGCCCTCCCGGATGCTCTTCCTCCACTTAGGGCGCTCTTTGGCAAGAGATTCCCAGGTGTCGGTGGGGATGTTGCACTTTATCAAGGAGGCTTTGAGGATGTCCTTGAAACGTTCCCTCTGCCCACCTGCGGCTCACTTGCCGTGTAGGATTCCTAGTAGAGCGCTTGTTTTGGGAGTCTTGTGTCGAGAATGCGGACAATGTGGCCCGCCCAATGGAGCTGGTCGAGTGTGGTCAGTGCTTCGATGCTGGGGATGTTGGCTTGATCGAGAGCACTGACGTTGAAGCGTCTATCCTCCCAGGGGATTTGCAGGATGTTGTGGTATTTCTCCAGCGATTTGAGGTGATTGCTGTATATGGTCCATGTCTCTGAGCCACCCAGGAGGCCGGATATCACTACAGCCCTGTATACCATGAGCTTGGTGCCAGATTTGAAGGCCTGATCTTGGAACACTGTCTTCCTCCGGCGGCCGAAGGCCCAACAGCCTGTATCCTGCAATATTTACAGGACATCCTCTCTCGTCAACACTAACATTGTACTTAACCAATACTGCCACCCCAACTGCTACCATTCATGTACACCCGATATCCAGCTATATTTACGGCCCACGCCTGCCCTTTGAGCCAGATCCCAGTTATTGCCACAGCATCATATTCCGATTTGCTTGCAGATCAGCAAAACTTATTTAGTAAAAGAAGAGGAAACAATAAGACTTTTAATATCAAGCTCATATTTTATGAGTGTGCTCTATCAGCCAAAGCTCCTCAAATTAATTGAAAGAGAATGATTTTGGAGATGCATCCTTGTCAAGGCTGGGATTAGTTGCAGTGCAAGTGTTGGCTGCAACCACATTAAAAGTTGCCTTTAGCAGAGGATGGTTTCGATCCATCGACCTCTGGGTTATGGGCCCAGCACGCTTCCGCTGCGCCACTCTGCTGCTGGTGTTGGAACTGATGAATTGCACCTCCTTGTGCTGGGACATGGCTGGCTGCGGTTGCGTGTGATTGACAGCTGCTCTAGTGAGCCAATTGGGCCGCGGGGTCACGTGGTGGATGGGCGTGATTAACCACTGCTCCAGTCATCACCAGAGGCAGCCCCTCGAAATCGAGGAAGACTTGCTTCCACTCTAAAAGTGAGTTCTCAGGTGGCTGTTCAGTCCAATACAGGAATTACAGTCTCTGTCACAGCTGGGGCAGACAGTGGTTAAAGGAAAGGGTGGGTGGGGAGTCTGGTTTGCCGCACGCTCCTTCCGCTGCCTGCGCTTGTTTTCTGCATGTTCTCGGCGGCGAGACTCGAGGTGCTCAGCGCCCTCCCGGATGCTCTTCCTCCACTTAGGGCGCTCTTTGGCAAGAGATTCCCAGGTGTCGGTGGGGATGTTGCACTTTATCAAGGAGGCTTTGAGGATGTCCTTGAAACGTTCCTTCTGCCCACCTGCGGCTCACTTGCCGTGTAGGATTCCTAGTAGAGCGCTTGTTTTGGGAGTCTTGTGTCGAGAATGCGGACAATGTGGCCCGCCCAATGGAGCTGGTCGAGTGTGGTCAGTGCTTCGATGCTGGGGATGTTGGCTTGATCGAGAGCACTGACGTTGAAGCGTCTATCCTCCCAGGGGATTTGCAGGATGTTGTGGTATTTCTCCAGCGATTTGAGGTGATTGCTGTATATGGTCCATGTCTCTGAGCCACCCAGGAGGCCGGATATCACTACAGCCCTGTATACCATGAGCTTGGTGCCAGATTTGAAGGCCTGATCTTGGAACACTGTCTTCCTCCGGCGGCCGAAGGCCCAACAGCCTGTATCCTGCAATATTTACAGGACATCCTCTCTCGTCAACACTAACATTGTCCTTAACCAATACTGCCACCCCAACTGCTACCATTCATGTACACCCGATATCCAGCTATATTTACGGCCCACGCCTGCCCTTTGAGCCAGATCCCAATTATTGCCACAGCATCATAATCCGATTTGCTTGCAGATAAGCAAACTTATTTAGTAAAAGAAGAGGAAACAATAAGACTTTTAATATCAAGCTCATATTTTATGAGTGTGCTCTATCAGCCAAAGCTCCTCAAATTAATTGAAAGAGAATGATTTTGGAGATGCATCCTTGTCAAGGCTGGGATTAGTTGCAGTGCAAGTGTTGGCTGCAACCACATTAAAAGTTGCCTTTAGCAGAGGATGGTTTCGATCCATCGACCTCTGGGTTATGGGCCCAGCACGCTTCCGCTGCGCCACTCTGCTGCTGGTGTTGGAACTGATGAATTGCACCTCCTTGTGCTTGGACATGGCTGGCTGCGGTTGCGTGTGATTGACAGCTCCTCTAGTGAGCGGATTGGGCCGCGGGGTCACGTGGTGGATGGGCGTGATTAACCACTGCTCCAGTCATCACCAGAGGCAGCCCCTCGAAATCGAGGAAGACTTGCTTCCACTCTAAAAGTGAGTTCTCAGGTGGCTGTTCAGTCCAATACAGGAATTACAGTCTCTGTCACAGCTGGGGCAGACAGTGGTTAAAGGAAAGGGTGGGTGGGGAGTCTGGTTTGCCGCACGCTCCTTCCGCTGCCTGCGCTTGTTTTCTGCATGTTCTCGGCGGCGAGACGCAAGGTGCTCAGCGCCCTCCCGGATGCTCTTCCTCCACTTAGGGCGCTCTTTGGCAAGAGATTCCCAGGTGTCGGTGGGGATGTTGCACTTTATCAAGGAGGCTTTGAGGATGTCCTTGAAACGTTCCCTCTGCCCACCTGCGGCTCACTTGCCGTGTAGGATTCCTAGTAGAGCGCTTGTTTTGGGAGTCTTGTGTCGAGAATGCGGACAATGTGGCCCGCCCAATGGAGCTGGTCGAGTGTGGTCAGTGCTTCGATGCTGGGGATGTTGGCTTGATCGAGAGCACTGACGTTGAAGCGTCTATCCTCCCAGGGGATTTGCAGGATGTTGTGGTATTTCTCCAGCGATTTGAGGTGATTGCTGTATATGGTCCATGTCTCTGAGCCACCCAGGAGGCCGGATATCACTACAGCCCTGTATACCATGAGCTTGGTGCCAGATTTGAAGGCCTGATCTTGGAACACTGTCTTCCTCCGGCGGCCGAAGGCCCAACAGCCTGTATCCTGCAATATTTACAGGACATCCTCTCTCGTCAACACTAACATTGTCCTTAACCAATACTGCCACCCCAACTGCTACCATTCATGTACACCCGATATCCAGCTATATTTACGGCCCACGCCTGCCCTTTGAGCCAGATCCCAATTATTGCCACAGCATCATATTCCGATTTGCTTGCAGATAAGCAAACTTATTTAGTAAAAGAAGAGGAAACAATAAGACTTTTAATATCAAGCTCATATTTTATGAGTGTGCTCTATCAGCCAAAGCTCCTCAAATTAATTGAAAGAGAATGATTTTAGAGATGCATCCTTGTCAAGGCTGGGATTAGTTGCAGTGCAAGTGTTGGCTGCAACCACATTAAAAGTTGCCTTTAGCAGAGGATGGTTTCAATCCATCGACCTCTGGGTTATGGGCCCAGCACGCTTCCGCTGCGCCACTCTGCTGCTGGTGTTGGAACTGATGAATTGCACCTCCTTGTGCTTGGACATGGCTGGTTGCGGTTGCGTGTGATTGACAGCTGCTCTAGTGAGCGGATTGGGCCGCGGGGTCACGTGGTGGATGGGCGTGATTAACCACTGCTCCAGTCATCACCAGAGGCAGCCCCTCGAAATCGAGGAAGACTTGCTTCCACTCTAAAAGTGAGTTCTCAGGTGGCTGTTCAGTCCAATACAGGAATTACAGTCTCTGTCACAGCTGGGGCAGACAGTGGTTAAAGGAAAGGGTGGGTGGGGAGTCTGGTTTGCCGCACGCTCCTTCCGCTGCCTGCGCTTGTTTTCTGCATGTTCTCGGCGGCGAGACGCAAGGTGCTCAGCGCCCTCCCGGATGCTCTTCCTCCACTTAGGGCGCTCTTTGGCAAGAGATTCCCAGGTGTCGGTGGGGATGTTGCACTTTATCAAGGAGGCTTTGAGGATGTCCTTGAAACGTTCCCTCTGCCCACCTGCGGCTCACTTGCCGTGTAGGATTCCTAGTAGAGCGCTTGTTTTGGGAGTCTTGTGTTAAGAATGCGGACAATGTGGCCCGCCCAATGGAGCTGGTCGAGTGTGGTCAGTGCTTCGATGCTGGGGATGTTGGCTTGATCGAGAGCACTGACGTTGAAGCGTCTATCCTCCCAGGGGATTTGCAGGATGTTGTGGTATTTCTCCAGCGATTTGAGGTGATTGCTGTATATGGTCCATGTCTCTGAGCCACCCAGGAGGCCGGATATCACTACAGCCCTGTATACCATGAGCTTGGTGCCAGATTTGAAGGCCTGATCTTGGAACACTGTCTTCCTCCGGCGGCCGAAGGCCCAACAGCCTGTATCCTGCAATATTTACAGGACATCCTCTCTCGTCAACACTAACATTGTCCTTAACCAATACTGCCACCCCAACTGCTACCATTCATGTACACCCGATATCCAGCTATATTTACGGCCCACGCCTGCCCTTTGAGCCAGATCCCAATTATTGCCACAGCATCATAATCCGATTTGCTTGCAGATAAGCAAACTTATTTAGTAAAAGAAGAGGAAACAATAAGACTTTTAATATCAAGCTCATATTTTATGAGTGTGCTCTATCAGCCAAAGCTCCTCAAATTAATTGAAAGAGAATGATTTTAGAGATGCATCCTTGTCAAGGCTGGGATTAGTTGCAGTGCAAGTGTTGGCTGCAACCACATTAAAAGTTGCCTTTAGCAGAGGATGGTTTCGATCCATCGACCTCTGGGTTATGGGCCCAGCACGCTTCCGCTGCGCCACTCTGCTGCTGGTGTTGGAACTGATGAATTGCACCTCCTTGTGCTTGGACATGGCTGGCTGCGGTTGCGTGTGATTGACAGCTGCTCCACTGAGCGGATTGGGCCGCGGGGTCACGTGGTGGATGGGCGTGATTAACCACTGCTCCAGTCATCACCAGAGGCAGCCCCTCGAAATCGAGGAAGACTTGCTTCCACTCTAAAAGTGAGTTCTCAGGTGGCTGTTCAGTCCAATACAGGAATTACAGTCTCTGTCGCAGCTGGGGCAGACAGTGGTTAAAGGAAAGGGTGGGTGGGGAGTCTGGTTTGCCGCACGCTCCTTCCGCTGCCTGCGCTTGTTTTCTGCATGTTCTCGGCGGCGAGACGCAAGGTGCTCAGCGCCCTCCCGGATGCTCTTCCTCCACTTAGGGCGCTCTTTGGCAAGAGATTCCCAGGTGTCGGTGGGGATGTTGCACTTTATCAAGGAGGCTTTGAGGATGTCCTTGAAACGTTCCCTCTGCCCACCTGCGGCTCACTTGCCGTGTAGGATTCCTAGTAGAGCGCTTGTTTTGGGAGTCTTGTGTCGAGAATGCGGACAATGTGGCCCGCCCAATGGAGCTGGTCGAGTGTGGTCAGTGCTTCGATGCTGGGGATGTTGGCTTGATCGAGAGCACTGACGTTGAAGCGTCTATCCTCCCAGGGGATTTGCAGGATGTTGTGGTATTTCTCCAGCGATTTGAGGTGATTGCTGTATATGGTCCATGTCTCTGAGCCACCCAGGAGGCCGGATATCACTACAGCCCTGTATACCATGAGCTTGGTGCCAGATTTGAAGGCCTGATCTTGGAACACTGTCTTCCTCCGGCGGCCGAAGGCCCAACAGCCTGTATCCTGCAATATTTACAGGACATCCTCTCTCGTCAACACTAACATTGTCCTTAACCAATACTGCCACCCCAACTGCTACCATTCATGTACACCCGATATCCAGCTATATTTACGGCCCACGCCTGCCCTTTGAGCCAGATCCCAGTTATTGCCACAGCATCATATTCCGATTTGCTTGCAGATCAGCAAAACTTATTTAGTAAAAGAAGAGGAAACAATAAGACTTTTAATATCAAGCTCATATTTTATGAGTGTGCTCTATCAGCCAAAGCTCCTCAAATTAATTGAAAGAGAATGATTTTGGAGATGCATCCTTGTCAAGGCTGGGATTAGTTGCAGTGCAAGTGTTGGCTGCAACCACATTAAAAGTTGCCTTTAGCAGAGGATGGTTTCGATCCATCGACCTCTGGGTTATGGGCCCAGCACGCTTCCGCTGCGCCACTCTGCTGCTGGTGTTGGAACTGATGAATTGCACCTCCTTGTGCTTGGACATGGCTGGCTGCGGTTGCGTGTGATTGACAGCTGCTCTCGTGAGCGGATTGGGCCGCGGGGTCACGTGGTGGATGGGCGTGATTAACCACTGCTCCAGTCATCACCAGAGGCAGCCCCTCGAAATCGAGGAAGACTTGCTTCCACTCTAAAAGTGAGTTCTCAGGTGGCTGTTCAGTCCAATACAGGAATTACAGTCTCTGTCACAGCTGGGGCAGACAGTGGTTAAAGGAAAGGGTGGGTGGGGAGTCTGGTTTGCCGCACGCTCCTTCCGCTGCCTGCGCTTGTTTTCTGCATGTTCTCGGCGGCGAGACTCGAGGTGCTCAGCGCCCTCCAGGATGCTCTTCCTCCATTTAGGGCGCTCTTTGGCAAGAGATTCCCAGGTGTCGGTGGGGATGTTGCACTTTATCAAGGAGGCTTTGAGGATGTCCTTGAAACGTTCCCTCTGCCCACCTGCGGCTCACTTGCCGTGTAGGATTCCTAGTAGAGCGCTTGTTTTGGGAGTCTTGTGTCGAGAATGCGGACAATGTGGCCCGCCCAATGGAGCTGGTCGAGTGTGGTCAGTGCTTCGATGCTGGGGATGTTGGCTTGATCGAGAGCACTGACGTTGAAGCGTCTATCCTCCCAGGGGATTTGCAGGATGTTGTGGTATTTCTCCAGCGATTTGAGGTGATTGCTGTATATGGTCCATGTCTCTGAGCCACCCAGGAGGCCGGATATCACTACAGCCCTGTATACCATGAGCTTGGTGCCAGATTTGAAGGCCTGATCTTGGAACACTGTCTTCCTCCGGCGGCCGAAGGCCCAACAGCCTGTATCCTGCAATATTTACAGGACATCCTCTCTCGTCAACACTAACATTGTCCTTAACCAATACTGCCACCCCAACTGCTACCATTCATGTACACCCGATATCCAGCTATATTTACGGCCCACGCCTGCCCTTTGAGCCAGATCCCAATTATTGCCACAGCATCATAATCCGATTTGCTTGCAGATAAGCAAACTTATTTAGTAAAAGAAGAGGAAACAATAAGACTTTTAATATCAAGCTCATATTTTATGAGTGTGCTCTATCAGCCAAAGCTCCTCAAATTAATTGAAAGAGAATGATTTTAGAGATGCATCCTTGTCAAGGCTGGGATTAGTTGCAGTGCAAGTGTTGGCTGCAACCACATTAAAAGTTGCCTTTAGCAGAGAATGGTTTCGATCCATCGACCTCTGGGTTATGGGCCCAGCACGCTTCCGCTGCGCCACTCTGCTCCTGGTGTTGGAACTGATGAATTGCACCTCCTTGTGCTTGGACATGGCTGGCTGCGGTTGCGTGTGATTGACAGCTGCTCCACTGAGCGGATTGGGCCGCGGGGTCACGTGGTGGATGGGCGTGATTAACCACTGCTCCAGTCATCACCAGAGGCAGCCCCTCGAAATCGAGGAAGACTTGCTTCCACTCTAAAAGTGAGTTCTCAGGTGGCTGTTCAGTCCAATACAGGAATTACAGTCTCTGTCACAGCTGGGGCAGACAGTGGTTAAAGGAAAGGGTGGGTGGGGAGTCTGGTTTGCCGCACGCTCCTTCCGCTGCCTGCGCTTGTTTTCTGCATGTTCTCGGCGGCGAGACGCAAGGTGCTCAGCGCCCTCCCGGATGCTCTTCCTCCACTTAGGGCGCTCTTTGGCAAGAGATTCCCAGGTGTCGGTGGGGATGTTGCACTTTATCAAGGAGGCTTTGAGGATGTCCTTGAAACGTTCCCTCTGCCCACCTGCGGCTCACTTGCCGTGTAGGATTCCTAGTAGAGCGCTTGTTTTGGGAGTCTTGTGTCGAGAATGCGGACAATGTGGCCCGCCCAATGGAGCTGGTCGAGTGTGGTCAGTGCTTCGATGCTGGGGATGTTGGCTTGATCGAGAGCACTGACGTTGAAGCGTCTATCCTCCCAGGGGATTTGCAGGATGTTGTGGTATTTCTCCAGCGATTTGAGGTGATTGCTGTATATGGTCCATGTCTCTGAGCCACCCAGGAGGCCGGATATCACTACAGCCCTGTATACCATGAGCTTGGTGCCAGATTTGAAGGCCTGATCTTGGAACACTGTCTTCCTCCGGCGGCCGAAGGCCCAACAGCCTGTATCCTGCAATATTTACAGGACATCCTCTCTCGTCAACACTAACATTGTCCTTAACCAATACTGCCACCCCAACTGCTACCATTCATGTACACCCGATATCCAGCTATATTTACGGCCCACGCCTGCCCTTTGAGCCAGATCCCAATTATTGCCACAGCATCATATTCCGATTTGCTTGCAGATAAGCAAACTTATTTAGTAAAAGAAGAGGAAACAATAAGACTTTTAATATCAAGCTCATATTTTATGAGTGTGCTCTATCAGCCAAAGCTCCTCAAATTAATTGAAAGAGAATGATTTTAGAGATGCATCCTTGTCAAGGCTGGGATTAGTTGCAGTGCAAGTGTTGGCTGCAACCACATTAAAAGTTGCCTTTAGCAGAGGATGGTTTCAATCCATCGACCTCTGGGTTATGGGCCCAGCACGCTTCCGCTGCGCCACTCTGCTGCTGGTGTTGGAACTGATGAATTGCACCTCCTTGTGCTTGGACATGGCTGGTTGCGGTTGCGTGTGATTGACAGCTGCTCTAGTGAGCGGATTGGGCCGCGGGGTCACGTGGTGGATGGGCGTGATTAACCACTGCTCCAGTCATCACCAGAGGCAGCCCCTCGAAATCGAGGAAGACTTGCTTCCACTCTAAAAGTGAGTTCTCAGGTGGCTGTTCAGTCCAATACGGGAATTACAGTCTCTGTCACAGCTGGGGCAGACAGTGGTTAAAGGAAAGGGTGGGTGGGGAGTCTGGTTTGCCGCACGCTCCTTCCGCTGCCTGCGCTTGTTTTCTGCATGTTCTCGGCGGCGAGACGCAAGGTGCTCAGCGCCCTCCCGGATGCTCTTCCTCCACTTAGGGCGCTCTTTGGCAAGAGATTCCCAGGTGTCGGTGGGGATGTTGCACTTTATCAAGGAGGCTTTGAGGATGTCCTTGAAACGTTCCCTCTGCCCACCTGCGGCTCACTTGCCGTGTAGGATTCCTAGTAGAGCGCTTGTTTTGGGAGTCTTGTGTTAAGAATGCGGACAATGTGGCCCGCCCAATGGAGCTGGTCGAGTGTGGTCAGTGCTTCGATGCTGGGGATGTTGGCTTGATCGAGAGCACTGACGTTGAAGCGTCTATCCTCCCAGGGGATTTGCAGGATGTTGTGGTATTTCTCCAGCGATTTGAGGTGATTGCTGTATATGGTCCATGTCTCTGAGCCACCCAGGAGGCCGGATATCACTACAGCCCTGTATACCATGAGCTTGGTGCCAGATTTGAAGGCCTGATCTTGGAACACTGTCTTCCTCCGGCGGCCGAAGGCCCAACAGCCTGTATCCTGCAATATTTACAGGACATCCTCTCTCGTCAACACTAACATTGTCCTTAACCAATACTGCCACCCCAACTGCTACCATTCATGTACACCCGATATCCAGCTATATTTACGGCCCACGCCTGCCCTTTGAGCCAGATCCCAATTATTGCCACAGCATCATAATCCGATTTGCTTGCAGATAAGCAAACTTATTTAGTAAAAGAAGAGGAAACAATAAGACTTTTAATATCAAGCTCATATTTTATGAGTGTGCTCTATCAGCCAAAGCTCCTCAAATTAATTGAAAGAGAATGATTTTAGAGATGCATCCTTGTCAAGGCTGGGATTAGTTGCAGTGCAAGTGTTGGCTGCAACCACATTAAAAGTTGCCTTTAGCAGAGGATGGTTTCGATCCATCGACCTCTGGGTTATGGGCCCAGCACGCTTCCGCTGCGCCACTCTGCTGCTGGTGTTGGAACTGATGAATTGCACCTCCTTGTGCTTGGACATGGCTGGCTGCGGTTGCGTGTGATTGACAGCTGCTCTAGTGAGCGGATTGGGCCGCGGGGTCACGTGGTGGATGGGCGTGATTAACCACTGCTCCAGTCATCACCAGAGGCAGCCCCTCGAAATCGAGGAAGACTTGCTTCCACTCTAAAAGTGAGTTCTCAGGTGGCTGTTCAGTCCAATACAGGAATTACAGTCTCTGTCACAGCTGGGGCAGACAGTGGTTAAAGGAAAGGGTGGGTGGGGAGTCTGGTTTGCCGCACGCTCCTTCCGCTGCCTGCGCTTGTTTTCTGCATGTTCTCGGCGGCGAGACGCAAGGTGCTCAGCGCCCTCCCGGATGCTCTTCCTCCACTTAGGGCGCTCTTTGGCAAGAGATTCCCAGGTGTCGGTGGGGATGTTGCACTTTATCAAGGAGGCTTTGAGGATGTCCTTGAAACGTTCCCTCTGCCCACCTGCGGCTCACTTGCCGTGTAGGATTCCTAGTAGAGCGCTTGTTTTGGGAGTCTTGTGTCGAGAATGCGGACAATGTGGCCCGCCCAATGGAGCTGGTCGAGTGTGGTCAGTGCTTCGATGCTGGGGATGTTGGCTTGATCGAGAGCACTGACGTTGAAGCGTCTATCCTCCCAGGGGATTTGCAGGATGTTGTGGTATTTCTCCAGCGATTTGAGGTGATTGCTGTATATGGTCCATGTCTCTGAGCCACCCAGGAGGCCGGATATCACTACAGCCCTGTATACCATGAGCTTGGTGCCAGATTTGAAGGCCTGATCTTGGAACACTGTCTTCCTCCGGCGGCCGAAGGCCCAACAGCCTGTATCCTGCAATATTTACAGGACATCCTCTCTCGTCAACACTAACATTGTCCTTAACCAATACTGCCACCCCAACTGCTACCATTCATGTACACCCGATATCCAGCTATATTTACGGCCCACGCCTGCCCTTTGAGCCAGATCCCAGTTATTGCCACAGCATCATATTCCGATTTGCTTGCAGATCAGCAAAACTTATTTAGTAAAAGAAGAGGAAACAATAAGACTTTTAATATCAAGCTCATATTTTATGAGTGTGCTCTATCAGCCAAAGCTCCTCAAATTAATTGAAAGAGAATGATTTTGGAGATGCATCCTTGTCAAGGCTGGGATTAGTTGCAGTGCAAGTGTTGGCTGCAACCACATTAAAAGTTGCCTTTAGCAGAGGATGGTTTCGATCCATCGACCTCTGGGTTATGGGCCCAGCACGCTTCCGCTGCGCCACTCTGCTGCTGGTGTTGGAACTGATGAATTGCACCTCCTTGTGCTTGGACATGGCTGGCTGCGGTTGCGTGTGATTGACAGCTGCTCTCGTGAGCGGATTGGGCCGCGGGGTCACGTGGTGGATGGGCGTGATTAACCACTGCTCCAGTCATCACCAGAGGCAGCCCCTCGAAATCGAGGAAGACTTGCTTCCACTCTAAAAGTGAGTTCTCAGGTGGCTGTTCAGTCCAATACAGGAATTACAGTCTCTGTCACAGCTGGGGCAGACAGTGGTTAAAGGAAAGGGTGGGTGGGGAGTCTGGTTTGCCGCACGCTCCTTCCGCTGCCTGCGCTTGTTTTCTGCATGTTCTCGGCGGCGAGACTCGAGGTGCTCAGCGCCCTCCAGGATGCTCTTCCTCCATTTAGGGCGCTCTTTGGCAAGAGATTCCCAGGTGTCGGTGGGGATGTTGCACTTTATCAAGGAGGCTTTGAGGATGTCCTTGAAACGTTCCCTCTGCCCACCTGCGGCTCACTTGCCGTGTAGGATTCCTAGTAGAGCGCTTGTTTTGGGAGTCTTGTGTCGAGAATGCGGACAATGTGGCCCGCCCAATGGAGCTGGTCGAGTGTGGTCAGTGCTTCGATGCTGGGGATGTTGGCTTGATCGAGAGCACTGACGTTGAAGCGTCTATCCTCCCAGGGGATTTGCAGGATGTTGTGGTATTTCTCCAGCGATTTGAGGTGATTGCTGTATATGGTCCATGTCTCTGAGCCACCCAGGAGGCCGGATATCACTACAGCCCTGTATACCATGAGCTTGGTGCCAGATTTGAAGGCCTGATCTTGGAACACTGTCTTCCTCCGGCGGCCGAAGGCCCAACAGCCTGTATCCTGCAATATTTACAGGACATCCTCTCTCGTCAACACTAACATTGTCCTTAACCAATACTGCCACCCCAACTGCTACCATTCATGTACACCCGATATCCAGCTATATTTACGGCCCACGCCTGCCCTTTGAGCCAGATCCCAATTATTGCCACAGCATCATAATCCGATTTGCTTGCAGATAAGCAAACTTATTTAGTAAAAGAAGAGGAAACAATAAGACTTTTAATATCAAGCTCATATTTTATGAGTGTGCTCTATCAGCCAAAGCTCCTCAAATTAATTGAAAGAGAATGATTTTAGAGATGCATCCTTGTCAAGGCTGGGATTAGTTGCAGTGCAAGTGTTGGCTGCAAACACATTAAAAGTTGCCTTTAGCAGAGAATGGTTTCGATCCATCGACCTCTGGGTTATGGGCTCAGCACGCTTCCGCTGCGCCACTCTGCTGCTGGTGTTGGAACTGATGAATTGCACCTCCTTGTGCTTGGACATGGCTGGCTGCGGTTGCGTGTGATTGACAGCTGCTCCACTGAGCGGATTGGGCCGCGGGGTCACGTGGTGGATGGGCGTGATTAACCACTGCTCCAGTCATCACCAGAGGCAGCCCCTCGAAATCGAGGAAGACTTGCTTCCACTCTAAAAGTGAGTTCTCAGGTGGCTGTTCAGTCCAATACAGGAATTACAGTCTCTGTCACAGCTGGGGCAGACAGTGGTTAAAGGAAAGGGTGGGTGGGGAGTCTGGTTTGCCGCACGCTCCTTCCGCTGCCTGCGCTTGTTTTCTGCATGTTCTCGGCGGCGAGACGCAAGGTGCTCAGCGCCCTCCCGGATGCTCTTCCTCCACTTAGGGCGCTCTTTGGCAAGAGATTCCCAGGTGTCGGTGGGGATGTTGCACTTTATCAAGGAGGCTTTGAGGATGTCCTTGAAACGTTCCCTCTGCCCACCTGCGGCTCACTTGCCGTGTAGGATTCCTAGTAGAGCGCTTGTTTTGGGAGTCTTGTGTCGAGAATGCGGACAATGTGGCCCGCCCAATGGAGCTGGTCGAGTGTGGTCAGTGCTTCGATGCTGGGGATGTTGGCTTGATCGAGAGCACTGACGTTGAAGCGTCTATCCTCCCAGGGGATTTGCAGGATGTTGTGGTATTTCTCCAGCGATTTGAGGTGATTGCTGTATATGGTCCATGTCTCTGAGCCACCCAGGAGGCCGGATATCACTACAGCCCTGTATACCATGAGCTTGGTGCCAGATTTGAAGGCCTGATCTTGGAACACTGTCTTCCTCCGGCGGCCGAAGGCCCAACAGCCTGTATCCTGCAATATTTACAGGACATCCTCTCTCGTCAACACTAACATTGTCCTTAACCAATACTGCCACCCCAACTGCTACCATTCATGTACACCCGATATCCAGCTATATTTACGGCCCACGCCTGCCCTTTGAGCCAGATCCCAATTATTGCCACAGCATCATATTCCGATTTGCTTGCAGATAAGCAAACTTATTTAGTAAAAGAAGAGGAAACAATAAGACTTTTAATATCAAGCTCATATTTTATGAGTGTGCTCTATCAGCGAAAGCTCCTCAAATTAATTGAAAGAGAATGATTTTAGAGATGCATCCTTGTCAAGGCTGGGATTAGTTGCAGTGCAAGTGTTGGCTGCAACCACATTAAAAGTTGCCTTTAGCAGAGGATGGTTTCAATCCATCGACCTCTGGGTTATGGGCCCAGCACGCTTCTGCTGCGCCACTCTGCTGCTGGTGTTGGAACTGATGAATTGCACCTCCTTGTGCTTGGACATGGCTGGTTGCGGTTGCGTGTGATTGACAGCTGCTCTAGTGAGCGGATTGGGCCGCGGGGTCACGTGGTGGATGGGCGTGATTAACCACTGCTCCAGTCATCACCAGAGGCAGCCCCTCGAAATCGAGGAAGACTTGCTTCCACTCTAAAAGTGAGTTCTCAGGTGGCTGTTCAGTCCAATACAGGAATTACAGTCTCTGTCACAGCTGGGGCAGACAGTGGTTAAAGGAAAGGGCGGGTGGGGAGTCTGGTTTGCCGCACGCTCCTTCCGCTGCCTGCGCTTGTTTTCTGCATGTTCTCGGCGGCGAGACGCAAGGTGCTCAGCGCCCTCCCGGATGCTCTTCCTCCACTTAGGGCGCTCTTTGGCAAGAGATTCCCAGGTGTCGGTGGGGATGTTGCACTTTATCAAGGAGGCTTTGAGGATGTCCTTGAAACGTTCCCTCTGCCCACCTGCGGCTCACTTGCCGTGTAGGATTCCTAGTAGAGCGCTTGTTTTGGGAGTCTTGTGTTAAGAATGCGGACAATGTGGCCCGCCCAATGGAGCTGGTCGAGTGTGGTCAGTGCTTCGATGCTGGGGATGTTGGCTTGATCGAGAGCACTGACGTTGAAGCGTCTATCCTCCCAGGGGATTTGCAGGATGTTGTGGTATTTCTCCAGCGATTTGAGGTGATTGCTGTATATGGTCCATGTCTCTGAGCCACCCAGGAGGCCGGATATCACTACAGCCCTGTATACCATGAGCTTGGTGCCAGATTTGAAGGCCTGATCTTGGAACACTGTCTTCCTCCGGCGGCCGAAGGCCCAACAGCCTGTATCCTGCAATATTTACAGGACATCCTCTCTCGTCAACACTAACATTGTCCTTAACCAATACTGCCACCCCAACTGCTACCATTCATGTACACCCGATATCCAGCTATATTTACGGCCCACGCCTGCCCTTTGAGCCAGATCCCAATTATTGCCACAGCATCATAATCCGATTTGCTTGCAGATAAGCAAACTTATTTAGTAAAAGAAGAGGAAACAATAAGACTTTTAATATCAAGCTCATATTTTATGAGTGTGCTCTATCAGCCAAAGCTCCTCAAATTAATTGAAAGAGAATGATTTTAGAGATGCATCCTTGTCAAGGCTGGGATTAGTTGCAGTGCAAGTGTTGGCTGCAAACACATTAAAAGTTGCCTTTAGCAGAGAATGGTTTCGATCCATCGACCTCTGGGTTATGGGCTCAGCACGCTTCCGCTGCGCCACTCTGCTGCTGGTGTTGGAACTGATGAATTGCACCTCCTTGTGCTTGGACATGGCTGGCTGCGGTTGCGTGTGATTGACAGCTGCTCCACTGAGCGGATTGGGCCGCGGGGTCACGTGGTGGATGGGCGTGATTAACCACTGCTCCAGTCATCACCAGAGGCAGCCCCTCGAAATCGAGGAAGACTTGCTTCCACTCTAAAAGTGAGTTCTCAGGTGGCTGTTCAGTCCAATACAGGAATTACAGTCTCTGTCACAGCTGGGGCAGACAGTGGTTAAAGGAAAGGGTGGGTGGGGAGTCTGGTTTGCCGCACGCTCCTTCCGCTGCCTGCGCTTGTTTTCTGCATGTTCTCGGCGGCGAGACGCAAGGTGCTCAGCGCCCTCCCGGATGCTCTTCCTCCACTTAGGGCGCTCTTTGGCAAGAGATTCCCAGGTGTCGGTGGGGATGTTGCACTTTATCAAGGAGGCTTTGAGGATGTCCTTGAAACGTTCCCTCTGCCCACCTGCGGCTCACTTGCCGTGTAGGATTCCTAGTAGAGCGCTTGTTTTGGGAGTCTTGTGTCGAGAATGCGGACAATGTGGCCCGCCCAATGGAGCTGGTCGAGTGTGGTCAGTGCTTCGATGCTGGGGATGTTGGCTTGATCGAGAGCACTGACGTTGAAGCGTCTATCCTCCCAGGGGATTTGCAGGATGTTGTGGTATTTCTCCAGCGATTTGAGGTGATTGCTGTATATGGTCCATGTCTCTGAGCCACCCAGGAGGCCGGATATCACTACAGCCCTGTATACCATGAGCTTGGTGCCAGATTTGAAGGCCTGATCTTGGAACACTGTCTTCCTCCGGCGGCCGAAGGCCCAACAGCCTGTATCCTGCAATATTTACAGGACATCCTCTCTCGTCAACACTAACATTGTCCTTAACCAATACTGCCACCCCAACTGCTACCATTCATGTACACCCGATATCCAGCTATATTTACGGCCCACGCCTGCCCTTTGAGCCAGATCCCAATTATTGCCACAGCATCATATTCCGATTTGCTTGCAGATAAGCAAACTTATTTAGTAAAAGAAGAGGAAACAATAAGACTTTTAATATCAAGCTCATATTTTATGAGTGTGCTCTATCAGCCAAAGCTCCTCAAATTAATTGAAAGAGAATGATTTTAGAGATGCATCCTTGTCAAGGCTGGGATTAGTTGCAGTGCAAGTGTTGGCTGCAACCACATTAAAAGTTGCCTTTAGCAGAGGATGGTTTCAATCCATCGACCTCTGGGTTATGGGCCCAGCACGCTTCTGCTGCGCCACTCTGCTGCTGGTGTTGGAACTGATGAATTGCACCTCCTTGTGCTTGGACATGGCTGGTTGCGGTTGCGTGTGATTGACAGCTGCTCTAGTGAGCGGATTGGGCCGCGGGGTCACGTGGTGGATGGGCGTGATTAACCACTGCTCCAGTCATCACCAGAGGCAGCCCCTCGAAATCGAGGAAGACTTGCTTCCACTCTAAAAGTGAGTTCTCAGGTGGCTGTTCAGTCCAATACAGGAATTACAGTCTCTGTCACAGCTGGGGCAGACAGTGGTTAAAGGAAAGGGCGGGTGGGGAGTCTGGTTTGCCGCACGCTCCTTCCGCTGCCTGCGCTTGTTTTCTGCATGTTCTCGGCGGCGAGACGCAAGGTGCTCAGCGCCCTCCCGGATGCTCTTCCTCCACTTAGGGCGCTCTTTGGCAAGAGATTCCCAGGTGTCGGTGGGGATGTTGCACTTTATCAAGGAGGCTTTGAGGATGTCCTTGAAACGTTCCCTCTGCCCACCTGCGGCTCACTTGCCGTGTAGGATTCCTAGTAGAGCGCTTGTTTTGGGAGTCTTGTGTTAAGAATGCGGACAATGTGGCCCGCCCAATGGAGCTGGTCGAGTGTGGTCAGTGCTTCGATGCTGGGGATGTTGGCTTGATCGAGAGCACTGACGTTGAAGCGTCTATCCTCCCAGGGGATTTGCAGGATGTTGTGGTATTTCTCCAGCGATTTGAGGTGATTGCTGTATATGGTCCATGTCTCTGAGCCACCCAGGAGGCCGGATATCACTACAGCCCTGTATACCATGAGCTTGGTGCCAGATTTGAAGGCCTGATCTTGGAACACTGTCTTCCTCCGGCGGCCGAAGGCCCAACAGCCTGTATCCTGCAATATTTACAGGACATCCTCTCTCGTCAACACTAACATTGTCCTTAACCAATACTGCCACCCCAACTGCTACCATTCATGTACACCCGATATCCAGCTATATTTACGGCCCACGCCTGCCCTTTGAGCCAGATCCCAATTATTGCCACAGCATCATAATCCGATTTGCTTGCAGATAAGCAAACTTATTTAGTAAAAGAAGAGGAAACAATAAGACTTTTAATATCAAGCTCATATTTTATGAGTGTGCTCTATCAGCCAAAGCTCCTCAAATTAATTGAAAGAGAATGATTTTAGAGATGCATCCTTGTCAAGGCTGGGATTAGTTGCAGTGCAAGTGTTGGCTGCAACCACATTAAAAGTTGCCTTTAGCAGAGGATGGTTTCGATCCATCGACCTCTGGGTTATGGGCCCAGCACGCTTCCGCTGCGCCACTCTGCTGCTGGTGTTGGAACTGATGAATTGCACCTCCTTGTGCTTGGACATGGCTGGCTGCGGTTGCGTGTGATTGACAGCTGCTCTAGTGAGCGGATTGGGCCGCGGGGTCACGTGGTGGATGGGCGTGATTAACCACTGCTCCAGTCATCACCAGAGGCAGCCCCTCGAAATCGAGGAAGACTTGCTTCCACTCTAAAAGTGAGTTCTCAGGTGGCTGTTCAGTCCAATACAGGAATTACAGTCTCTGTCACAGCTGGGGCAGACAGTGGTTAAAGGAAAGGGTGGGTGGGGAGTCTGGTTTGCCGCACGCTCCTTCCGCTGCCTGCGCTTGTTTTCTGCATGTTCTCGGCGGCGAGACGCAAGGTGCTCAGCGCCCTCCCGGATGCTCTTCCTCCACTTAGGGCGCTCTTTGGCAAGAGATTCCCAGGTGTCGGTGGGGATGTTGCACTTTATCAAGGAGGCTTTGAGGATGTCCTTGAAACGTTCCCTCTGCCCACCTGCGGCTCACTTGCCGTGTAGGATTCCTAGTAGAGCGCTTGTTTTGGGAGTCTTGTGTCGAGAATGCGGACAATGTGGCCCGCCCAATGGAGCTGGTCGAGTGTGGTCAGTGCTTCGATGCTGGGGATGTTGGCTTGATCGAGAGCACTGACGTTGAAGCGTCTATCCTCCCAGGGGATTTGCAGGATGTTGTGGTATTTCTCCAGCGATTTGAGGTGATTGCTGTATATGGTCCATGTCTCTGAGCCACCCAGGAGGCCGGATATCACTACAGCCCTGTATACCATGAGCTTGGTGCCAGATTTGAAGGCCTGATCTTGGAACACTGTCTTCCTCCGGCGGCCGAAGGCCCAACAGCCTGTATCCTGCAATATTTACAGGACATCCTCTCTCGTCAACACTAACATTGTCCTTAACCAATACTGCCACCCCAACTGCTACCATTCATGTACACCCGATATCCAGCTATATTTACGGCCCACGCCTGCCCTTTGAGCCAGATCCCAGTTATTGCCACAGCATCATATTCCGATTTGCTTGCAGATCAGCAAAACTTATTTAGTAAAAGAAGAGGAAACAATAAGACTTTTAATATCAAGCTCATATTTTATGAGTGTGCTCTATCAGCCAAAGCTCCTCAAATTAATTGAAAGAGAATGATTTTGGAGATGCATCCTTGTCAAGGCTGGGATTAGTTGCAGTGCAAGTGTTGGCTGCAACCACATTAAAAGTTGCCTTTAGCAGAGGATGGTTTCGATCCATCGACCTCTGGGTTATGGGCCCAGCACGCTTCCGCTGCGCCACTCTGCTGCTGGTGTTGGAACTGATGAATTGCACCTCCTTGTGCTTGGACATGGCTGGCTGCGGTTGCGTGTGATTGACAGCTGCTCTCGTGAGCGGATTGGGCCGCGGGGTCACGTGGTGGATGGGCGTGATTAACCACTGCTCCAGTCATCACCAGAGGCAGCCCCTCGAAATCGAGGAAGACTTGCTTCCACTCTAAAAGTGAGTTCTCAGGTGGCTGTTCAGTCCAATACAGGAATTACAGTCTCTGTCACAGCTGGGGCAGACAGTGGTTAAAGGAAAGGGTGGGTGGGGAGTCTGGTTTGCCGCACGCTCCTTCCGCTGCCTGCGCTTGTTTTCTGCATGTTCTCGGCGGCGAGACTCGAGGTGCTCAGCGCCCTCCCGGATGCTCTTCCTCCATTTAGGGCGCTCTTTGGCAAGAGATTCCCAGGTGTCGGTGGGGATGTTGCACTTTATCAAGGAGGCTTTGAGGATGTCCTTGAAACGTTCCCTCTGCCCACCTGCGGCTCACTTGCCGTGTAGGATTCCTAGTAGAGCGCTTGTTTTGGGAGTCTTGTGTCGAGAATGCGGACAATGTGGCCCGCCCAATGGAGCTGGTCGAGTGTGGTCAGTGCTTCGATGCTGGGGATGTTGGCTTGATCGAGAGCACTGACGTTGAAGCGTCTATCCTCCCAGGGGATTTGCAGGATGTTGTGGTATTTCTCCAGCGATTTGAGGTGATTGCTGTATATGGTCCATGTCTCTGAGCCACCCAGGAGGCCGGATATCACTACAGCCCTGTATACCATGAGCTTGGTGCCAGATTTGAAGGCCTGATCTTGGAACACTGTCTTCCTCCGGCGGCCGAAGGCCCAACAGCCTGTATCCTGCAATATTTACAGGACATCCTCTCTCGTCAACACTAACATTGTCCTTAACCAATACTGCCACCCCAACTGCTACCATTCATGTACACCCGATATCCAGCTATATTTACGGCCCACGCCTGCCCTTTGAGCCAGATCCCAATTATTGCCACAGCATCATAATCCGATTTGCTTGCAGATAAGCAAACTTATTTAGTAAAAGAAGAGGAAACAATAAGACTTTTAATATCAAGCTCATATTTTATGAGTGTGCTCTATCAGCCAAAGCTCCTCAAATTAATTGAAAGAGAATGATTTTAGAGATGCATCCTTGTCAAGGCTGGGATTAGTTGCAGTGCAAGTGTTGGCTGCAACCACATTAAAAGTTGCCTTTAGCAGAGGATGGTTTCGATCCATCGACCTCTGGGTTATGGGCCCAGCACGCTTCCGCTGCGCCACTCTGCTGCTGGTGTTGGAACTGATGAATTGCACCTCCTTGTGCTTGGACATGGCTGGCTGCGGTTGCGTGTGATTGACAGCTGCTCCACTGAGCGGATTGGGCCGCGGGGTCACGTGGTGGATGGGCGTGATTAACCACTGCTCCAGTCATCACCAGAGGCAGCCCCTCGAAATCGAGGAAGACTTGCTTCCACTCTAAAAGTGAGTTCTCAGGTGGCTGTTCAGTCCAATACAGGAATTACAGTCTCTGTCACAGCTGGGGCAGACAGTGGTTAAAGGAAAGGGTGGGTGGGGAGTCTGGTTTGCCGCACGCTCCTTCCGCTGCCTGCGCTTGTTTTCTGCATGTTCTCGGCGGCGAGACGCAAGGTGCTCAGCGCCCTCCCGGATGCTCTTCCTCCACTTAGGGCGCTCTTTGGCAAGAGATTCCCAGGTGTCGGTGGGGATGTTGCACTTTATCAAGGAGGCTTTGAGGATGTCCTTGAAACGTTCCCTCTGCCCACCTGCGGCTCACTTGCCGTGTAGGATTCCTAGTAGAGCGCTTGTTTTGGGAGTCTTGTGTCGAGAATGCGGACAATGTGGCCCGCCCAATGGAGCTGGTCGAGTGTGGTCAGTGCTTCGATGCTGGGGATGTTGGCTTGATCGAGAGCACTGACGTTGAAGCGTCTATCCTCCCAGGGGATTTGCAGGATGTTGTGGTATTTCTCCAGCGATTTGAGGTGATTGCTGTATATGGTCCATGTCTCTGAGCCACCCAGGAGGCCGGATATCACTACAGCCCTGTATACCATGAGCTTGGTGCCAGATTTGAAGGCCTGATCTTGGAACACTGTCTTCCTCCGGCGGCCGAAGGCCCAACAGCCTGTATCCTGCAATATTTACAGGACATCCTCTCTCGTCAACACTAACATTGTCCTTAACCAATACTGCCACCCCAACTGCTACCATTCATGTACACCCGATATCCAGCTATATTTACGGCCCACGCCTGCCCTTTGAGCCAGATCCCAGTTATTGCCACAGCATCATATTCCGATTTGCTTGCAGATCAGCAAAACTTATTTAGTAAAAGAAGAGGAAACAATAAGACTTTTAATATCAAGCTCATATTTTATGAGTGTGCTCTATCAGCCAAAGCTCCTCAAATTAATTGAAAGAGAATGATTTTGGAGATGCATCCTTGTCAAGGCTGGGATTAGTTGCAGTGCAAGTGTTGGCTGCAACCACATTAAAAGTTGCCTTTAGCAGAGGATGGTTTCGATCCATCGACCTCTGGGTTATGGGCCCAGCACGCTTCCGCTGCGCCACTCTGCTGCTGGTGTTGGAACTGATGAATTGCACCTCCTTGTGCTTGGACATGGCTGGCTGCGGTTGCGTGTGATTGACAGCTGCTCTCGTGAGCGGATTGGGCCGCGGGGTCACGTGGTGGATGGGCGTGATTAACCACTGCTCCAGTCATCACCAGAGGCAGCCCCTCGAAATCGAGGAAGACTTGCTTCCACTCTAAAAGTGAGTTCTCAGGTGGCTGTTCAGTCCAATACAGGAATTACAGTCTCTGTCACAGCTGGGGCAGACAGTGGTTAAAGGAAAGGGTGGGTGGGGAGTCTGGTTTGCCGCACGCTCCTTCCGCTGCCTGCGCTTGTTTTCTGCATGTTCTCGGCGGCGAGACTCGAGGTGCTCAGCGCCCTCCCGGATGCTCTTCCTCCATTTAGGGCGCTCTTTGGCAAGAGATTCCCAGGTGTCGGTGGGGATGTTGCACTTTATCAAGGAGGCTTTGAGGATGTCCTTGAAACGTTCCCTCTGCCCACCTGCGGCTCACTTGCCGTGTAGGATTCCTAGTAGAGCGCTTGTTTTGGGAGTCTTGTGTCGAGAATGCGGACAATGTGGCCCGCCCAATGGAGCTGGTCGAGTGTGGTCAGTGCTTCGATGCTGGGGATGTTGGCTTGATCGAGAGCACTGACGTTGAAGCGTCTATCCTCCCAGGGGATTTGCAGGATGTTGTGGTATTTCTCCAGCGATTTGAGGTGATTGCTGTATATGGTCCATGTCTCTGAGCCACCCAGGAGGCCGGATATCACTACAGCCCTGTATACCATGAGCTTGGTGCCAGATTTGAAGGCCTGATCTTGGAACACTGTCTTCCTCCGGCGGCCGAAGGCCCAACAGCCTGTATCCTGCAATATTTACAGGACATCCTCTCTCGTCAACACTAACATTGTCCTTAACCAATACTGCCACCCCAACTGCTACCATTCATGTACACCCGATATCCAGCTATATTTACGGCCCACGCCTGCCCTTTGAGCCAGATCCCAATTATTGCCACAGCATCATAATCCGATTTGCTTGCAGATAAGCAAACTTATTTAGTAAAAGAAGAGGAAACAATAAGACTTTTAATATCAAGCTCATATTTTATGAGTGTGCTCTATCAGCCAAAGCTCCTCAAATTAATTGAAAGAGAATGATTTTAGAGATGCATCCTTGTCAAGGCTGGGATTAGTTGCAGTGCAAGTGTTGGCTGCAACCACATTAAAAGTTGCCTTTAGCAGAGGATGGTTTCGATCCATCGACCTCTGGGTTATGGGCCCAGCACGCTTCCGCTGCGCCACTCTGCTGCTGGTGTTGGAACTGATGAATTGCACCTCCTTGTGCTTGGACATGGCTGGCTGCGGTTGCGTGTGATTGACAGCTGCTCCACTGAGCGGATTGGGCCGCGGGGTCACGTGGTGGATGGGCGTGATTAACCACTGCTCCAGTCATCACCAGAGGCAGCCCCTCGAAATCGAGGAAGACTTGCTTCCACTCTAAAAGTGAGTTCTCAGGTGGCTGTTCAGTCCAATACAGGAATTACAGTCTCTGTCACAGCTGGGGCAGACAGTGGTTAAAGGAAAGGGTGGGTGGGGAGTCTGGTTTGCCGCACGCTCCTTCCGCTGCCTGCGCTTGTTTTCTGCATGTTCTCGGCGGCGAGACGCAAGGTGCTCAGCGCCCTCCCGGATGCTCTTCCTCCACTTAGGGCGCTCTTTGGCAAGAGATTCCCAGGTGTCGGTGGGGATGTTGCACTTTATCAAGGAGGCTTTGAGGATGTCCTTGAAACGTTCCCTCTGCCCACCTGCGGCTCACTTGCCGTGTAGGATTCCTAGTAGAGCGCTTGTTTTGGGAGTCTTGTGTCGAGAATGCGGACAATGTGGCCCGCCCAATGGAGCTGGTCGAGTGTGGTCAGTGCTTCGATGCTGGGGATGTTGGCTTGATCGAGAGCACTGACGTTGAAGCGTCTATCCTCCCAGGGGATTTGCAGGATGTTGTGGTATTTCTCCAGCGATTTGAGGTGATTGCTGTATATGGTCCATGTCTCTGAGCCACCCAGGAGGCCGGATATCACTACAGCCCTGTATACCATGAGCTTGGTGCCAGATTTGAAGGCCTGATCTTGGAACACTGTCTTCCTCCGGCGGCCGAAGGCCCAACAGCCTGTATCCTGCAATATTTACAGGACATCCTCTCTCGTCAACACTAACATTGTCCTTAACCAATACTGCCACCCCAACTGCTACCATTCATGTACACCCGATATCCAGCTATATTTACGGCCCACGCCTGCCCTTTGAGCCAGATCCCAGTTATTGCCACAGCATCATATTCCGATTTGCTTGCAGATCAGCAAAACTTATTTAGTAAAAGAAGAGGAAACAATAAGACTTTTAATACCAAGCTCATATTTGATGAGTGTGCTCTATCAGCCAAAGCTCCTCAAATTAATTGAAAGAGAATGATTTTGGAGATGCATCCTTGTCAAGGCTGGGATTAGTTGCAGTGCAAGTGTTGACTGCAACCACATTAAAAGTTGCCTTTAGCAGAGGATGGTTTCGATCCATCGACCTCTGGGTTATGGGCCCAGCACGCTTCCGCTGCGCCACTCTGCTGCTGGTGTTGGAACTGATGAATTGCACCTCCTTGTGCTTGGACATGGCTGGCTGCGGTTGCGTGTGATTGACAGCTGCTCGAGTGAGCGGATTGGGCCGCGGGGTCACGTGGTGGATGGGCGTGATTAACCACTGCTCCAGTCATCACCAGAGGCAGCCCCTCGAAATCGAGGAAGACTTGCTTCCACTCTAAAAGTGAGTTCTCAGGTGGCTGTTCAGTCCAATACAGGAATTACAGTCTCTGTCACAGCTGGGGCAGACAGTGGTTAAAGGAAAGGGTGGGTGGGGAGTCTGGTTTGCCGCACGCTCCTTCCGCTGCCTGCGCTTGTTTTCTGCATGTTCTCGGCGGCGAGACGCAAGGTGCTCAGCGCCCTCCCGGATGCTCTTCCTCCACTTAGGGCGCTCTTTGGCAAGAGATTCCCAGGTGTCGGTGGGGATGTTGCACTTTATCAAGGAGGCTTTGAGGATGTCCTTGAAACGTTCCCTCTGCCCACCTGCGGCTCACTTGCCGTGTAGGATTCCTAGTAGAGCGCTTGTTTTGGGAGTCTTGTGTCGAGAATGCGGACAATGTGGCCCGCCCAATGGAGCTGGTCGAGTGTGGTCAGTGCTTCGATGCTGGGGATGTTGGCTTGATCGAGAGCACTGACGTTGAAGCGTCTATCCTCCCAGGGGATTTGCAGGATGTTGTGGTATTTCTCCAGCGATTTGAGGTGATTGCTGTATATGGTCCATGTCTCTGAGCCACCCAGGAGGCCGGATATCACTACAGCCCTGTATACCATGAGCTTGGTGCCAGATTTGAAGGCCTGATCTTGGAACACTGTCTTCCTCCGGCGGCCGAAGGCCCAACAGCCTGTATCCTGCAATATTTACAGGACATCCTCTCTCGTCAACACTAACATTGTCCTTAACCAATACTGCCACCCCAACTGCTACCATTCATGTACACCCGATATCCAGCTATATTTACGGCCCACGCCTGCCCTTTGAGCCAGATCCCAGTTATTGCCACAGCATCATATTCCGATTTGCTTGCAGATCAGCAAAACTTATTTAGTAAAAGAAGAGGAAACAATAAGACTTTTAATATCAAGCTCATATTTTATGAGTGTGCTCTATCAGCCAAAGCTCCTCAAATTAATTGAAAGAGAATGATTTTGGAGATGCATCCTTGTCAAGGCTGGGATTAGTTGCAGTGCAAGTGTTGGCTGCAACCACATTAAAAGTTGCCTTTAGCAGAGGATGGTTTCGATCCATCGACCTCTGGGTTATGGGCCCAGCACGCTTCCGCTGCGCCACTCTGCTGCTGGTGTTGGAACTGATGAATTGCACCTCCTTGTGCTTGGACATGGCTGGCTGCGGTTGCGTGTGATTGACAGCTGCTCCACTGAGCGGATTGGGCCGCGGGGTCACGTGGTGGATGGGCGTGATTAACCACTGCTCCAGTCATCACCAGAGGCAGCCCCTCGAAATCGAGGAAGACTTGCTTCCACTCTAAAAGTGAGTTCTCAGGTGGCTGTTCAGTCCAATACAGGAATTACAGTCTCTGTCACAGCTGGGGCAGACAGTGGTTAAAGGAAAGGGTGGGTGGGGAGTCTGGTTTGCCGCACGCTCCTTCCGCTGCCTGCGCTTGTTTTCTGCATGTTCTCGGCGGCGAGACGCAAGGTGCTCAGCGCCCTCCCGGATGCTCTTCCTCCACTTAGGGCGCTCTTTGGCAAGAGATTCCCAGGTGTCGGTGGGGATGTTGCACTTTATCAAGGAGGCTTTGAGGATGTCCTTGAAACGTTCCCTCTGCCCACCTGCGGCTCACTTGCCGTGTAGGATTCCTAGTAGAGCGCTTGTTTTGGGAGTCTTGTGTCGAGAATGCGGACAATGTGGCCCGCCCAATGGAGCTGGTCGAGTGTGGTCAGTGCTTCGATGCTGGGGATGTTGGCTTGATCGAGAGCACTGACGTTGAAGCGTCTATCCTCCCAGGGGATTTGCAGGATGTTGTGGTATTTCTCCAGCGATTTGAGGTGATTGCTGTATATGGTCCATGTCTCTGAGCCACCCAGGAGGCCGGATATCACTACAGCCCTGTATACCATGAGCTTGGTGCCAGATTTGAAGGCCTGATCTTGGAACACTGTCTTCCTCCGGCGGCCGAAGGCCCAACAGCCTGTATCCTGCAATATTTACAGGACATCCTCTCTCGTCAACACTAACATTGTCCTTAACCAATACTGCCACCCCAACTGCTACCATTCATGTACACCCGATATCCAGCTATATTTACGGCCCACGCCTGCCCTTTGAGCCAGATCCCAGTTATTGCCACAGCATCATATTCCGATTTGCTTGCAGATCAGCAAAACTTATTTAGTAAAAGAAGAGGAAACAATAAGACTTTTAATATCAAGCTCATATTTTATGAGTGTGCTCTATCAGCCAAAGCTCCTCAAATTAATTGAAAGAGAATGATTTTAGAGATGCATCCTTGTCAAGGCTGGGATTAGTTGCAGTGCAAGTGTTGGCTGCAACCACATTAAAAGTTGCCTTTAGCAGAGGATGGTTTCGATCCATCGACCTCTGGGTTATGGGCCCAGCACGCTTCCGCTGCGCCACTCTGCTGCTGGTGTTGGAACTGATGAATTGCACCTCCTTGTGCTTGGACATGGCTGGCTGCGGTTGCGTGTGATTGACAGCTGCTCCACTGAGCGGATTGGGCCGCGGGGTCACGTGGTGGATGGGCGTGATTAACCACTGCTCCAGTCATCACCAGAGGCAGCCCCTCGAAATCGAGGAAGACTTGCTTCCACTCTAAAAGTGAGTTCTCAGGTGGCTGTTCAGTCCAATACAGGAATTACAGTCTCTGTCACAGCTGGGGCAGACAGTGGTTAAAGGAAAGGGTGGGTGGGGAGTCTGGTTTGCCGCACGCTCCTTCCGCTGCCTGCGCTTGTTTTCTGCATGTTCTCGGCGGCGAGACGCAAGGTGCTCAGCGCCCTCCCGGATGCTCTTCCTCCACTTAGGGCGCTCTTTGGCAAGAGATTCCCAGGTGTCGGTGGGGATGTTGCACTTTATCAAGGAGGCTTTGAGGATGTCCTTGAAACGTTCCCTCTGCCCACCTGCGGCTCACTTGCCGTGTAGGATTCCTAGTAGAGCGCTTGTTTTGGGAGTCTTGTGTCGAGAATGCGGACAATGTGGCCCGCCCAATGGAGCTGGTCGAGTGTGGTCAGTGCTTCGATGCTGGGGATGTTGGCTTGATCGAGAGCACTGACGTTGAAGCGTCTATCCTCCCAGGGGATTTGCAGGATGTTGTGGTATTTCTCCAGCGATTTGAGGTGATTGCTGTATATGGTCCATGTCTCTGAGCCACCCAGGAGGCCGGATATCACTACAGCCCTGTATACCATGAGCTTGGTGCCAGATTTGAAGGCCTGATCTTGGAACACTGTCTTCCTCCGGCGGCCGAAGGCCCAACAGCCTGTATCCTGCAATATTTACAGGACATCCTCTCTCGTCAACACTAACATTGTCCTTAACCAATACTGCCACCCCAACTGCTACCATTCATGTACACCCGATATCCAGCTATATTTACGGCCCACGCCTGCCCTTTGAGCCAGATCCCAATTATTGCCACAGCATCATATTCCGATTTGCTTGCAGATAAGCAAACTTATTTAGTAAAAGAAGAGGAAACAATAAGACTTTTAATATCAAGCTCATATTTTATGAGTGTGCTCTATCAGCCAAAGCTCCTCAAATTAATTGAAAGAGAATGATTTTAGAGATGCATCCTTGTCAAGGCTGGGATTAGTTGCAGTGCAAGTGTTGGCTGCAACCACATTAAAAGTTGCCTTTAGCAGAGGATGGTTTCAATCCATCGACCTCTGGGTTATGGGCCCAGCACGCTTCCGCTGCGCCACTCTGCTGCTGGTGTTGGAACTGATGAATTGCACCTCCTTGTGCTTGGACATGGCTGGTTGCGGTTGCGTGTGATTGACAGCTGCTCTAGTGAGCGGATTGGGCCGCGGGGTCACGTGGTGGATGGGCGTGATTAACCACTGCTCCAGTCATCACCAGAGGCAGCCCCTCGAAATCGAGGAAGACTTGCTTCCACTCTAAAAGTGAGTTCTCAGGTGGCTGTTCAGTCCAATACAGGAATTACAGTCTCTGTCACAGCTGGGGCAGACAGTGGTTAAAGGAAAGGGCGGGTGGGGAGTCTGGTTTGCCGCACGCTCCTTCCGCTGCCTGCGCTTGTTTTCTGCATGTTCTCGGCGGCGAGACGCAAGGTGCTCAGCGCCCTCCCGGATGCTCTTCCTCCACTTAGGGCGCTCTTTGGCAAGAGATTCCCAGGTGTCGGTGGGGATGTTGCACTTTATCAAGGAGGCTTTGAGGATGTCCTTGAAACGTTCCCTCTGCCCACCTGCGGCTCACTTGCCGTGTAGGATTCCTAGTAGAGCGCTTGTTTTGGGAGTCTTGTGTTAAGAATGCGGACAATGTGGCCCGCCCAATGGAGCTGGTCGAGTGTGGTCAGTGCTTCGATGCTGGGGATGTTGGCTTGATCGAGAGCACTGACGTTGAAGCGTCTATCCTCCCAGGGGATTTGCAGGATGTTGTGGTATTTCTCCAGCGATTTGAGGTGATTGCTGTATATGGTCCATGTCTCTGAGCCACCCAGGAGGCCGGATATCACTACAGCCCTGTATACCATGAGCTTGGTGCCAGATTTGAAGGCCTGATCTTGGAACACTGTCTTCCTCCGGCGGCCGAAGGCCCAACAGCCTGTATCCTGCAATATTTACAGGACATCCTCTCTCGTCAACACTAACATTGTCCTTAACCAATACTGCCACCCCAACTGCTACCATTCATGTACACCCGATATCCAGCTATATTTACGGCCCACGCCTGCCCTTTGAGCCAGATCCCAATTATTGCCACAGCATCATAATCCGATTTGCTTGCAGATAAGCAAACTTATTTAGTAAAAGAAGAGGAAACAATAAGACTTTTAATATCAAGCTCATATTTTATGAGTGTGCTCTATCAGCCAAAGCTCCTCAAATTAATTGAAAGAGAATGATTTTAGAGATGCATCCTTGTCAAGGCTGGGATTAGTTGCAGTGCAAGTGTTGGCTGCAACCACATTAAAAGTTGCCTTTAGCAGAGGATGGTTTCGATCCATCGACCTCTGGGTTATGGGCCCAGCACGCTTCCGCTGCGCCACTCTGCTGCTGGTGTTGGAACTGATGAATTGCACCTCCTTGTGCTTGGACATGGCTGGCTGCGGTTGCGTGTGATTGACAGCTGCTCTAGTGAGCGGATTGGGCCGCGGGGTCACGTGGTGGATGGGCGTGATTAACCACTGCTCCAGTCATCACCAGAGGCAGCCCCTCGAAATCGAGGAAGACTTGCTTCCACTCTAAAAGTGAGTTCTCAGGTGGCTGTTCAGTCCAATACAGGAATTACAGTCTCTGTCACAGCTGGGGCAGACAGTGGTTAAAGGAAAGGGTGGGTGGGGAGTCTGGTTTGCCGCACGCTCCTTCCGCTGCCTGCGCTTGTTTTCTGCATGTTCTCGGCGGCGAGACGCAAGGTGCTCAGCGCCCTCCCGGATGCTCTTCCTCCACTTAGGGCGCTCTTTGGCAAGAGATTCCCAGGTGTCGGTGGGGATGTTGCACTTTATCAAGGAGGCTTTGAGGATGTCCTTGAAACGTTCCCTCTGCCCACCTGCGGCTCACTTGCCGTGTAGGATTCCTAGTAGAGCGCTTGTTTTGGGAGTCTTGTGTCGAGAATGCGGACAATGTGGCCCGCCCAATGGAGCTGGTCGAGTGTGGTCAGTGCTTCGATGCTGGGGATGTTGGCTTGATCGAGAGCACTGACGTTGAAGCGTCTATCCTCCCAGGGGATTTGCAGGATGTTGTGGTATTTCTCCAGCGATTTGAGGTGATTGCTGTATATGGTCCATGTCTCTGAGCCACCCAGGAGGCCGGATATCACTACAGCCCTGTATACCATGAGCTTGGTGCCAGATTTGAAGGCCTGATCTTGGAACACTGTCTTCCTCCGGCGGCCGAAGGCCCAACAGCCTGTATCCTGCAATATTTACAGGACATCCTCTCTCGTCAACACTAACATTGTCCTTAACCAATACTGCCACCCCAACTGCTACCATTCATGTACACCCGATATCCAGCTATATTTACGGCCCACGCCTGCCCTTTGAGCCAGATCCCAGTTATTGCCACAGCATCATATTCCGATTTGCTTGCAGATCAGCAAAACTTATTTAGTAAAAGAAGAGGAAACAATAAGACTTTTAATATCAAGCTCATATTTTATGAGTGTGCTCTATCAGCCAAAGCTCCTCAAATTAATTGAAAGAGAATGATTTTGGAGATGCATCCTTGTCAAGGCTGGGATTAGTTGCAGTGCAAGTGTTGGCTGCAACCACATTAAAAGTTGCCTTTAGCAGAGGATGGTTTCGATCCATCGACCTCTGGGTTATGGGCCCAGCACGCTTCCGCTGCGCCACTCTGCTGCTGGTGTTGGAACTGATGAATTGCACCTCCTTGTGCTTGGACATGGCTGGCTGCGGTTGCGTGTGATTGACAGCTGCTCTCGTGAGCGGATTGGGCCGCGGGGTCACGTGGTGGATGGGCGTGATTAACCACTGCTCCAGTCATCACCAGAGGCAGCCCCTCGAAATCGAGGAAGACTTGCTTCCACTCTAAAAGTGAGTTCTCAGGTGGCTGTTCAGTCCAATACAGGAATTACAGTCTCTGTCACAGCTGGGGCAGACAGTGGTTAAAGGAAAGGGTGGGTGGGGAGTCTGGTTTGCCGCACGCTCCTTCCGCTGCCTGCGCTTGTTTTCTGCATGTTCTCGGCGGCGAGACTCGAGGTGCTCAGCGCCCTCCCGGATGCTCTTCCTCCATTTAGGGCGCTCTTTGGCAAGAGATTCCCAGGTGTCGGTGGGGATGTTGCACTTTATCAAGGAGGCTTTGAGGATGTCCTTGAAACGTTCCCTCTGCCCACCTGCGGCTCACTTGCCGTGTAGGATTCCTAGTAGAGCGCTTGTTTTGGGAGTCTTGTGTCGAGAATGCGGACAATGTGGCCCGCCCAATGGAGCTGGTCGAGTGTGGTCAGTGCTTCGATGCTGGGGATGTTGGCTTGATCGAGAGCACTGACGTTGAAGCGTCTATCCTCCCAGGGGATTTGCAGGATGTTGTGGTATTTCTCCAGCGATTTGAGGTGATTGCTGTATATGGTCCATGTCTCTGAGCCACCCAGGAGGCCGGATATCACTACAGCCCTGTATACCATGAGCTTGGTGCCAGATTTGAAGGCCTGATCTTGGAACACTGTCTTCCTCCGGCGGCCGAAGGCCCAACAGCCTGTATCCTGCAATATTTACAGGACATCCTCTCTCGTCAACACTAACATTGTCCTTAACCAATACTGCCACCCCAACTGCTACCATTCATGTACACCCGATATCCAGCTATATTTACGGCCCACGCCTGCCCTTTGAGCCAGATCCCAATTATTGCCACAGCATCATAATCCGATTTGCTTGCAGATAAGCAAACTTATTTAGTAAAAGAAGAGGAAACAATAAGACTTTTAATATCAAGCTCATATTTTATGAGTGTGCTCTATCAGCCAAAGCTCCTCAAATTAATTGAAAGAGAATGATTTTAGAGATGCATCCTTGTCAAGGCTGGGATTAGTTGCAGTGCAAGTGTTGGCTGCAACCACATTAAAAGTTGCCTTTAGCAGAGGATGGTTTCGATCCATCGACCTCTGGGTTATGGGCCCAGCACGCTTCCGCTGCGCCACTCTGCTGCTGGTGTTGGAACTGATGAATTGCACCTCCTTGTGCTTGGACATGGCTGGCTGCGGTTGCGTGTGATTGACAGCTGCTCCACTGAGCGGATTGGGCCGCGGGGTCACGTGGTGGATGGGCGTGATTAACCACTGCTCCAGTCATCACCAGAGGCAGCCCCTCGAAATCGAGGAAGACTTGCTTCCACTCTAAAAGTGAGTTCTCAGGTGGCTGTTCAGTCCAATACAGGAATTACAGTCTCTGTCACAGCTGGGGCAGACAGTGGTTAAAGGAAAGGGTGGGTGGGGAGTCTGGTTTGCCGCACGCTCCTTCCGCTGCCTGCGCTTGTTTTCTGCATGTTCTCGGCGGCGAGACGCAAGGTGCTCAGCGCCCTCCCGGATGCTCTTCCTCCACTTAGGGCGCTCTTTGGCAAGAGATTCCCAGGTGTCGGTGGGGATGTTGCACTTTATCAAGGAGGCTTTGAGGATGTCCTTGAAACGTTCCCTCTGCCCACCTGCGGCTCACTTGCCGTGTAGGATTCCTAGTAGAGCGCTTGTTTTGGGAGTCTTGTGTCGAGAATGCGGACAATGTGGCCCGCCCAATGGAGCTGGTCGAGTGTGGTCAGTGCTTCGATGCTGGGGATGTTGGCTTGATCGAGAGCACTGACGTTGAAGCGTCTATCCTCCCAGGGGATTTGCAGGATGTTGTGGTATTTCTCCAGCGATTTGAGGTGATTGCTGTATATGGTCCATGTCTCTGAGCCACCCAGGAGGCCGGATATCACTACAGCCCTGTATACCATGAGCTTGGTGCCAGATTTGAAGGCCTGATCTTGGAACACTGTCTTCCTCCGGCGGCCGAAGGCCCAACAGCCTGTATCCTGCAATATTTACAGGACATCCTCTCTCGTCAACACTAACATTGTCCTTAACCAATACTGCCACCCCAACTGCTACCATTCATGTACACCCGATATCCAGCTATATTTACGGCCCACGCCTGCCCTTTGAGCCAGATCCCAGTTATTGCCACAGCATCATATTCCGATTTGCTTGCAGATCAGCAAAACTTATTTAGTAAAAGAAGAGGAAACAATAAGACTTTTAATATCAAGCTCATATTTTATGAGTGTGCTCTATCAGCCAAAGCTCCTCAAATTAATTGAAAGAGAATGATTTTAGAGATGCATCCTTGTCAAGGCTGGGATTAGTTGCAGTGCAAGTGTTGGCTGCAACCACATTAAAAGTTGCCTTTAGCAGAGGATGGTTTCGATCCATCGACCTCTGGGTTATGGGCCCAGCACGCTTCCGCTGCGCCACTCTGCTGCTGGTGTTGGAACTGATGAATTGCACCTCCTTGTGCTTGGACATGGCTGGCTGCGGTTGCGTGTGATTGACAGCTGCTCTCGTGAGCGGATTGGGCCGCGGGGTCACGTGGTGGATGGGCGTGATTAACCACTGCTCCAGTCATCACCAGAGGCAGCCCCTCGAAATCGAGGAAGACTTGCTTCCACTCTAAAAGTGAGTTCTCAGGTGGCTGTTCAGTCCAATACAGGAATTACAGTCTCTGTCACAGCTGGGGCAGACAGTGGTTAAAGGAAAGGGTGGGTGGGGAGTCTGGTTTGCCGCACGCTCCTTCCGCTGCCTGCGCTTGTTTTCTGCATGTTCTCGGCGGCGAGACTCGAGGTGCTCAGCGCCCTCCCGGATGCTCTTCCTCCATTTAGGGCGCTCTTTGGCAAGAGATTCCCAGGTGTCGGTGGGGATGTTGCACTTTATCAAGGAGGCTTTGAGGATGTCCTTGAAACGTTCCCTCTGCCCACCTGCGGCTCACTTGCCGTGTAGGATTCCTAGTAGAGCGCTTGTTTTGGGAGTCTTGTGTCGAGAATGCGGACAATGTGGCCCGCCCAATGGAGCTGGTCGAGTGTGGTCAGTGCTTCGATGCTGGGGATGTTGGCTTGATCGAGAGCACTGACGTTGAAGCGTCTATCCTCCCAGGGGATTTGCAGGATGTTGTGGTATTTCTCCAGCGATTTGAGGTGATTGCTGTATATGGTCCATGTCTCTGAGCCACCCAGGAGGCCGGATATCACTACAGCCCTGTATACCATGAGCTTGGTGCCAGATTTGAAGGCCTGATCTTGGAACACTGTCTTCCTCCGGCGGCCGAAGGCCCAACAGCCTGTATCCTGCAATATTTACAGGACATCCTCTCTCGTCAACACTAACATTGTCCTTAACCAATACTGCCACCCCAACTGCTACCATTCATGTACACCCGATATCCAGCTATATTTACGGCCCACGCCTGCCCTTTGAGCCAGATCCCAATTATTGCCACAGCATCATAATCCGATTTGCTTGCAGATAAGCAAACTTATTTAGTAAAAGAAGAGGAAACAATAAGACTTTTAATATCAAGCTCATATTTTATGAGTGTGCTCTATCAGCCAAAGCTCCTCAAATTAATTGAAAGAGAATGATTTTAGAGATGCATCCTTGTCAAGGCTGGGATTAGTTGCAGTGCAAGTGTTGGCTGCAACCACATTAAAAGTTGCCTTTAGCAGAGGATGGTTTCGATCCATCGACCTCTGGGTTATGGGCCCAGCACGCTTCCGCTGCGCCACTCTGCTGCTGGTGTTGGAACTGATGAATTGCACCTCCTTGTGCTTGGACATGGCTGGCTGCGGTTGCGTGTGATTGACAGCTGCTCCACTGAGCGGATTGGGCCGCGGGGTCACGTGGTGGATGGGCGTGATTAACCACTGCTCCAGTCATCACCAGAGGCAGCCCCTCGAAATCGAGGAAGACTTGCTTCCACTCTAAAAGTGAGTTCTCAGGTGGCTGTTCAGTCCAATACAGGAATTACAGTCTCTGTCACAGCTGGGGCAGACAGTGGTTAAAGGAAAGGGTGGGTGGGGAGTCTGGTTTGCCGCACGCTCCTTCCGCTGCCTGCGCTTGTTTTCTGCATGTTCTCGGCGGCGAGACGCAAGGTGCTCAGCGCCCTCCCGGATGCTCTTCCTCCACTTAGGGCGCTCTTTGGCAAGAGATTCCCAGGTGTCGGTGGGGATGTTGCACTTTATCAAGGAGGCTTTGAGGATGTCCTTGAAACGTTCCCTCTGCCCACCTGCGGCTCACTTGCCGTGTAGGATTCCTAGTAGAGCGCTTGTTTTGGGAGTCTTGTGTCGAGAATGCGGACAATGTGGCCCGCCCAATGGAGCTGGTCGAGTGTGGTCAGTGCTTCGATGCTGGGGATGTTGGCTTGATCGAGAGCACTGACGTTGAAGCGTCTATCCTCCCAGGGGATTTGCAGGATGTTGTGGTATTTCTCCAGCGATTTGAGGTGATTGCTGTATATGGTCCATGTCTCTGAGCCACCCAGGAGGCCGGATATCACTACAGCCCTGTATACCATGAGCTTGGTGCCAGATTTGAAGGCCTGATCTTGGAACACTGTCTTCCTCCGGCGGCCGAAGGCCCAACAGCCTGTATCCTGCAATATTTACAGGACATCCTCTCTCGTCAACACTAACATTGTCCTTAACCAATACTGCCACCCCAACTGCTACCATTCATGTACACCCGATATCCAGCTATATTTACGGCCCACGCCTGCCCTTTGAGCCAGATCCCAGTTATTGCCACAGCATCATATTCCGATTTGCTTGCAGATCAGCAAAACTTATTTAGTAAAAGAAGAGGAAACAATAAGACTTTTAATACCAAGCTCATATTTGATGAGTGTGCTCTATCAGCCAAAGCTCCTCAAATTAATTGAAAGAGAATGATTTTGGAGATGCATCCTTGTCAAGGCTGGGATTAGTTGCAGTGCAAGTGTTGACTGCAACCACATTAAAAGTTGCCTTTAGCAGAGGATGGTTTCGATCCATCGACCTCTGGGTTATGGGCCCAGCACGCTTCCGCTGCGCCACTCTGCTGCTGGTGTTGGAACTGATGAATTGCACCTCCTTGTGCTTGGACATGGCTGGCTGCGGTTGCGTGTGATTGACAGCTGCTCGAGTGAGCGGATTGGGCCGCGGGGTCACGTGGTGGATGGGCGTGATTAACCACTGCTCCAGTCATCACCAGAGGCAGCCCCTCGAAATCGAGGAAGACTTGCTTCCACTCTAAAAGTGAGTTCTCAGGTGGCTGTTCAGTCCAATACAGGAATTACAGTCTCTGTCACAGCTGGGGCAGACAGTGGTTAAAGGAAAGGGTGGGTGGGGAGTCTGGTTTGCCGCACGCTCCTTCCGCTGCCTGCGCTTGTTTTCTGCATGTTCTCGGCGGCGAGACGCAAGGTGCTCAGCGCCCTCCCGGATGCTCTTCCTCCACTTAGGGCGCTCTTTGGCAAGAGATTCCCAGGTGTCGGTGGGGATGTTGCACTTTATCAAGGAGGCTTTGAGGATGTCCTTGAAACGTTCCCTCTGCCCACCTGCGGCTCACTTGCCGTGTAGGATTCCTAGTAGAGCGCTTGTTTTGGGAGTCTTGTGTCGAGAATGCGGACAATGTGGCCCGCCCAATGGAGCTGGTCGAGTGTGGTCAGTGCTTCGATGCTGGGGATGTTGGCTTGATCGAGAGCACTGACGTTGAAGCGTCTATCCTCCCAGGGGATTTGCAGGATGTTGTGGTATTTCTCCAGCGATTTGAGGTGATTGCTGTATATGGTCCATGTCTCTGAGCCACCCAGGAGGCCGGATATCACTACAGCCCTGTATACCATGAGCTTGGTGCCAGATTTGAAGGCCTGATCTTGGAACACTGTCTTCCTCCGGCGGCCGAAGGCCCAACAGCCTGTATCCTGCAATATTTACAGGACATCCTCTCTCGTCAACACTAACATTGTCCTTAACCAATACTGCCACCCCAACTGCTACCATTCATGTACACCCGATATCCAGCTATATTTACGGCCCACGCCTGCCCTTTGAGCCAGATCCCAGTTATTGCCACAGCATCATATTCCGATTTGCTTGCAGATCAGCAAAACTTATTTAGTAAAAGAAGAGGAAACAATAAGACTTTTAATATCAAGCTCATATTTTATGAGTGTGCTCTATCAGCCAAAGCTCCTCAAATTAATTGAAAGAGAATGATTTTGGAGATGCATCCTTGTCAAGGCTGGGATTAGTTGCAGTGCAAGTGTTGGCTGCAACCACATTAAAAGTTGCCTTTAGCAGAGGATGGTTTCGATCCATCGACCTCTGGGTTATGGGCCCAGCACGCTTCCGCTGCGCCACTCTGCTGCTGGTGTTGGAACTGATGAATTGCACCTCCTTGTGCTTGGACATGGCTGGCTGCGGTTGCGTGTGATTGACAGCTGCTCTAGTGAGCGGATTGGGCCGCGGGGTCACGTGGTGGATGGGCGTGATTAACCACTGCTCCAGTCATCACCAGAGGCAGCCCCTCGAAATCGAGGAAGACTTGCTTCCACTCTAAAAGTGAGTTCTCAGGTGGCTGTTCAGTCCAATACAGGAATTACAGTCTCTGTCACAGCTGGGGCAGACAGTGGTTAAAAGAAAGGGTGGGTGGGGAGTCTGGTTTGCCGCACGCTCCTTCCGCTGCCTGCGCTTGTTTTCTGCATGTTCTCGGCGGCGAGACTCGAGGTGCTCAGCGCCCTCCCGGATGCTCTTCCTCCACTTAGGGCGCTCTTTGGCAAGAGATTCCCAGGTGTCGGTGGGGATGTTGCACTTTATCAAGGAGGCTTTGAGGATGTCCTTGAAACGTTCCCTCTGCCCACCTGCGGCTCACTTGCCGTCTAGGATTCCTAGTAGAGCGCTTGTTTTGGGAGTCTTGTGTCGAGAATGCGGACAATGTGGCCCGCCCAATGGAGCTGGTCGAGTGTGGTCAGTGCTTCGATGCTGGGGATGTTGGCTTGATCGAGAGCACTGACGTTGAAGCGTCTATCCTCCCAGGGGATTTGCAGGATGTTGTGGTATTTCTCCAGCGATTTGAGGTGATTGCTGTATATGGTCCATGTCTCTGAGCCACCCAGGAGGCCGGATATCACTACAGCCCTGTATACCATGAGCTTGGTGCCAGATTTGAAGGCCTGATCTTGGAACACTGTCTTCCTCCGGCGGCCGAAGGCCCAACAGCCTGTATCCTGCAATATTTACAGGACATCCTCTCTCGTCAACACTAACATTGTCCTTAACCAATACTGCCACCTCAACTGCTACCATTCCTGTACACCCGATATCCAGCTATATTTACGGCCCACGCCTGCCCTTTGAGCCAGATCCCAGTTATTGCCACAGCATCATATTCCGATTTGCTTGCAGATCAGCAAAACTTATTTAGTAAAAGAAGAGGAAACAATAAGACTTTTAATATCAAGCTCATATTTTATGAGTGTGCTCTATCAGCCAAAGCTCCTCAAATTAATTGAAAGAGAATGATTTTGGAGATGCATCCTTGTCAAGGCTGGGATTAGTTGCAGTGCAAGTGTTGGCTGCAACCACATTAAAAGTTGCCTTTAGCAGAGGATGGTTTCGATCCATCGACCTCTGGGTTATGGGCCCAGCACGCTTCCGCTGCGCCACTCTGCTGCTGGTGTTGGAACTGATGAATTGCACCTCCTTGTGCTGGGACATGGCTGGCTGCGGTTGCGTGTGATTGACAGCTGCTCTAGTGAGCGGATTGGGCCGCGGGGTCACGTGGTGGATGGGCGTGATTAACCACTGCTCCAGTCATCACCAGAGGCAGCCCCTCGAAATCGAGGAAGACTTGCTTCCACTCTAAAAGTGAGTTCTCAGGTGGCTGTTCAGTCCAATACAGGAATTACAGTCTCTGTCACAGCTGGGGCAGACAGTGGTTAAAGGAAAGGGTGGGTGGGGAGTCTGGTTTGCCGCACGCTCCTTCCGCTGCCTGCGCTTGTTCTCGGCGGCGAGACTCGAGGTGCTCAGCGCCCTCCCGGATGCTCTTCCTCCACTTAGGGCGCTCTTTGGCAAGAGATTCCCAGGTGTCGGTGGGGATGTTGCACTTTATCAAGGAGGCTTTGAGGATGTCCTTCAAACGTTCCCTCTGCCCACCTGTGGCTCACTTGCCGTGTAGGATTCCGTGGGAGTCTTGTGTCGAGAATGCGGACAATGTGGCCCGCCCAATGGAGCTGGTCGAGTGTGGTCAGTGCTTCGATGCTGGGGATGTTGGCTTGATCGAGAGCACTGACGTTGAAGCGTCTATCCTCCCAGGGGATTTGCAGGATGTTGTGGTATTTCTCCAGCGATTTGAGGTGATTGCTGTATATGGTCCATGTCTCTGAGCCACCCAGGAGGCCGGATATCACTACAGCCCTGTATACCATGAGCTTGGTGCCAGATTTGAAGGCCTGATCTTGGAACACTGTCTTCCTCCGGCGGCCGAAGGCCCAACAGCCTGTATCCTGCAATATTTACAGGACATCCTCTCTCGTCAACACTAACATTGTCCTTAACCAATACTGCCACCCCAACTGCTACCATTCATGTACACCCGATATCCAGCTATATTTACGGCCCACGCCTGCCCTTTGAGCCAGATCCAAGTTATTGCCACAGCATCATATTCCGATTTGCTTGCAGATCAGCAAAACTTATTTAGTAAAAGAAGAGGAAACAATAAGACTTTTAATATCAAGCTCATATTTTATGAGTGTGCTCGATCAGCCAAAGCTCCTCAAATTAATTGAAAGAGAATGATTTTAGAGATGCATCCTTGTCAAGGCTGGGATTAGTTGCAGGGCAAGTGTTGGCTGCAACCACATTAAAAGTTGTCTTTAGCAGAGGATGGTTTCAATCCATCGACCTCTGGGTTATGGGCCCAGCACGCTTCCGCTGCGCCACTCTGCTGCTGGTGTTGGAACTGATGAATTGCACCTCCTTGTGCTGGGACATGGCTGGCTGCGGTTGCGTGTGATTGACAGCTGCTCGAGTGAGCGGATTGGGCCGCGGGGTCACGTGGTGGATGGGCGTGATTAACCACTGCTCCAGTCATCACCAGAGGCAGTCCCTCGAAATCGAGGAAGACTTGCTTCCACTCTAAAAGTGAGTTCTCAGGTGGCTGTTCAGTCCAATACAGGAATTACAGTCTCTGTCACAGCTGGGGCAGACAGTGGTTAAAGGAAAGGGTGGGTGGGGAGTCTGGTTTGCCGCACGCTCCTTCCGCTGCCTGCGCTTGTTCTCGGCGGCGAGACTCGAGGTGCTCAGCGCCCTCCCGGATGCTCTTCCTCCACTTAGGGCGCTCTTTGGCAAGAGATTCCCAGGTGTCGGTGGGGATGTTGCACTTTATCAAGGAGGCTTTGAGGATGTCCTTCAAACGTTCCCTCTGCCCACCTGCGGCTCACTTGCCGTGTAGGATTCCGTGGGAGTCTTGTGTCGAGAATGCGGACAATGTGGCCCGCCCAATGGAGCTGGTCGAGTGTGGTCAGTGCTTCGATGCTGGGGATGTTGGCTTGATCGAGAGCACTGACGTTGAAGCGTCTATCCTCCCAGGGGATTTGCAGGATGTTGTGGTATTTCTCCAGCGATTTGAGGTGATTGCTGTATATGGTCCATGTCTCTGAGCCACCCAGGAGGCCGGATATCACTACAGCCCTGTATACCATGAGCTTGGTGCCAGATTTGAAGGCCTGATCTTGGAACACTGTCTTCCTCCGGCGGCCGAAGGCCCAACAGCCTGTATCCTGCAATATTTACAGGACATCCTCTCTCGTCAACACTAACATTGTCCTTAACCAATACTGCCACCCCAACTGCTACCATTCATGTACACCCGATATCCAGCTATATTTACGGCCCACGCCTGCCCTTTGAGCCAGATCCAAGTTATTGCCACAGCATCATATTCCGATTTGCTTGCAGATCAGCAAAACTTATTTAGTAAAAGAAGAGGAAACAATAAGACTTTTAATATCAAGCTCATATTTTATGAGTGTGCTCTATCAGCCAAAGCTCCTCAAATTAATTGAAAGAGAATGATTTTGGAGATGCATCCTTGTCAAGGCTGGGATTAGTTGCAGGGCAAGTGTTGGCTGCAACCACATTAAAAGTTGTCTTTAGCAGAGGATGGTTTCGATCCATCGACCTCTGGCTTATGGGCCCAGCACGCTTCCGCTGCGCCACTCTGCTGCTGGTGTTGGAACTGATGAATTGCACCTCCTTGTGCTGGGACATGGCTGGCTGCGGTTGCGTGTGATTGACAGCTGCTCGAGTGAGCGGATTGGGCCGCGGGGTCACGTGGTGGATGGGCGTGATTAACCACTGCTCCAGTCATCACCAGAGGCAGTCCCTCGAAATCGAGGAAGACTTGCTTCCACTCTAAAAGTGAGTTCTCAGGTGGCTGTTCAGTCCAATACAGGAATTACAGTCTCTGTCACAGCTGGGGCAGACAGTGGTTAAAGGAAAGGGTGGGTGGGGAGTCTGGTTTGCCGCACGCTCCTTCCGCTGCCTGTGCTTGTTCTCGGCGGCGAGACTCGAGGTGCTCAGCGCCCTCCCGGATGCTCTTCCTCCACTTAGGGCGCTCTTTGGCAAGAGATTCCCAGGTGTTGGTGGGGATGTTGCACTTTATCAAGGAGGCTTTGAGGATGTCCTTGAAACGTTCCCTCTGCCCACCTGTGGCTCACTTGCCGTGTAGGATTCCGTGGGAGTCTTGTGTCGAGAATGCGGACAATGTGGCCCGCCCAATGGAGCTGGTCGAGTGTGGTCAGTGCTTCGATGCTGGGGATGTTGGCTTGATCGAGAGCACTGACGTTGAAGCGTCCATCCTCCCAGGGGATTTGCAGGATGTTGTGGTATTTCTCCAGCGATTTGAGGTGATTGCTGTATATGGTCCATGTCTCTGAGCCACCCAGGAGGCCGGATATCACTACAGCCCTGTATACCATGAGCTTGGTGCCAGATTTGAAGGCCTGATCTTGGAACACTGTCTTCCTCCGGCGGCCGAAGGCCCAACAGCCTGTATCCTGCAATATTTACAGGACATCCTCTCTCGTCAACACTAACATTGTCCTTAACCAATACTGCCACCCCAACTGCTACCATTCATGTACACCCGATATCCAGCTATATTTACGGCCCACGCCTGCCCTTTGAGCCAGATCCAAGTTATTGCCACAGCATCATATTCCGATTTGCTTGCAGATCAGCAAAACTTATTTAGTAAAAGAAGAGGAAACAATAAGACTTTTAATATCAAGCTCATATTTTATGAGTGTGCTCTATCAGCCAAAGCTCCTCAAATTAATTGAAAGAGAATGATTTTGGAGATGCATCCTTGTCAAGGCTGGGATTAGTTGCAGGGCAAGTGTTGGCTGCAACCACATTAAAAGTTGCCTTTAGCAGAGGATGGTTTCAATCCATCGACCTCTGGGTTATGGGCCCAGCACGCTTCCGCTGCGCCACTCTGCTGCTGGTGTTGGAACTGATGAATTGCACCTCCTTGTGCTGGGACATGGCTGGCTGCGGTTGCGTGTGATTGACAGCTGCTCTAGTGAGCGGATTGGGCCGCGGGGTCACGTGGTGGATGGGCGTGATTAACCACTGCTCCAGTCATCACCAGAGGCAGTCCCTCGAAATCGAGGAAGACTTGCTTCCACTCTAAAAGTGAGTTCTCAGGTGGCTGTTCAGTCCAATACAGGAATTACAGTCTCTGTCACAGCTGGGGCAGACAGTGGTTAAAGGAAAGGGTGGGTGGGGAGTCTGGTTTGCCGCACGCTCCTTCCGCTGCCTGTGCTTGTTCTCGGCGGCGAGACTCGAGGTGCTCAGCGCCCTCCCGGATGCTCTTCCTCCACTTAGGGCGCTCTTTGGCAAGAGATTCCCAGGTGTCGGTGGGGATGTTGCACTTTATCAAGGAGGCTTTGAGGATGTCCTTGAAACGTTCCCTCTGCCCACCTGTGGCTCACTTGCCGTGTAGGATTCCGTGGGAGTCTTGTGTCGAGAATGCGGACAATGTGGCCCGCCCAATGGAGCTGGTCGAGTGTGGTCAGTGCTTCGATGCTGGGGATGTTGGCTTGATCGAGAGCACTGACGTTGAAGCGTCCATCCTCCCAGGGGATTTGCAGGATGTTGTGGTATTTCTCCAGCGATTTGAGGTGATTGCTGTATATGGTCCATGTCTCTGAGCCACCCAGGAGGCCGGATATCACTACAGCCCTGTATACCATGAGCTTGGTGCCAGATTTGAAGGCCTGATCTTGGAACACTGTCTTCCTCCGGCGGCCGAAGGCCCAACAGCCTGTATCCTGCAATATTTACAGGACATCCTCTCTCGTCAACACTAACATTGTCCTTAACCAATACTGCCACCCCAACTGCTACCATTCATGTACACCCGATATCCAGCTATATTTACGGCCCACGCCTGCCCTTTGAGCCAGATCCCAGTTATTGCCACAGCATCATATTCCGATTTGCTTGCAGATCAGCAAAACTTATTTAGTAAAAGAAGAGGAAACAATAAGACTTTTAATATCAAGCTCATATTTTATGAGTGTGCTCTATCAGCCAAAGCTCCTCAAATTAATTGAAAGAGAATGATTTTGGAGATGCATCCTTGTCAAGGCTGGGATTAGTTGCAGGGCAAGTGTTGGCTGCAACCACATTAAAAGTTGCCTTTAGCAGAGGATGGTTTCAATCCATCGACCTCTGGGTTATGGGCCCAGCACGCTTCCGCTGCGCCACTCTGCTGCTGGTGTTGGAACTGATGAATTGCACCTCCTTGTGCTGGGACATGGCTGGCTGCGGTTGCGTGTGATTGACAGCTGCTCTAGTGAGCGGATTGGGCCGCGGGGTCACGTGGTGGATGGGCGTGATTAACCACTGCTCCAGTCATCACCAGAGGCAGTCCCTCGAAATCGAGGAAGACTTGCTTCCACTCTAAAAGTGAGTTCTCAGGTGGCTGTTCAGTCCAATACAGGAATTACAGTCTCTGTCACAGCTGGGGCAGACAGTGGTTAAAGGAAAGGGTGGGTGGGGAGTCTGGTTTGCCGCACGCTCCTTCCGCTGCCTGCGCTTATTCTCGGCGGCGAGACTCGAGGTGCTCAGCGCCCTCCCGGATGCTCTTCCTCCACTTAGGGCGCTCTTTGGCAAGAGATTCCCAGGTGTCGGTGGGGATGTTGCACTTTATCAAGGAGGCTTTGAGGATGTCCTTGAAACGTTCCCTCTGCCCACCTGCGGCTCACTTGCCGTGTAGGATTCCGTGGGAGTCTTGTGTCGAGAATGCGGACAATGTGGCCCGCCCAATGGAGCTGGTCGAGTGTGGTCAATGCTTCGATGCTGGGGATGTTGGCTTGATCGAGAGCACTGACGTTGAAGCGTCTATCCTCCCAGGGGATTTGCAGGATGTTGTGGTATTTCTCCAGCGATTTGAGGTGATTGCTGTATATGGTCCATGTCTCTGAGCCACCCAGGAGGCCGGATATCACTACAGCCCTGTATACCATGAGCTTGGTGCCAGATTTGAAGGCCTGATCTTGGAACACTGTCTTCCTCCGGCGGCCGAAGGCCCAACAGCCTGTATCCTGCAATATTTACAGGACATCCTCTCTCGTCAACACTAACATTGTCCTTAACCAATACTGCCACCCCAACTGCTACCATTCATGTACACCCGATATCCAGCTATATTTACGGCCCACGCCTGCCCTTTGAGCCAGATCCAAGTTATTGCCACAGCATCATATTCCGATTTGCTTGCAGATCAGCAAAACTTATTTAGTAAAAGAAGAGGAAACAATAAGACTTTTAATATCAAGCTCATATTTTATGAGTGTGCTCTATCAGCCAAAGCTCCTCAAATTAATCGAAAGAGAATGATTTTGGAGATGCATCCTTGTCAAGGCTGGGATTAGTTGCAGGGCAAGTGTTGGCTGCAACCACATTAAAAGTTGCCTTTAGCAGAGGATGGTTTCGATCCATCGACCTCTGGGTTATGGGCCCAGCACGCTTCCGCTGCGCCACTCTGCTGCTGGTGTTGGAACTGATGAATTGCACCTCCTTGTGCTTGGACATGGCTGGCTGCGGTTGCGTGTGATTGACAGCTGCTCTAGTGAGCGGATTGGGCCGCGGGGTCACTTGGTGGATGGGCGTGATTAACCACTGCTCCAGTCATCACCAGAGGCAGTCCCTCGAAATCGAGGAAGACTTGCTTCCACTCTAAAAGTGAGTTCTCAGGTGGCTGTTCAGTCCAATACAGGAATTACAGTCTCTGTCACAGCTGGGGCAGACAGTGGTTAAAGGAAAGGGTGGGTGGGGAGTCTGGTTTGCCGCACGCTCCTTCCGCTGCCTGCGCTTGTTCTCGGCGGCGAGACTCGAGGTGCTCAGCGCCCTCCCGGATGCTCTTCCTCCACTTAGGGCGCTCTTTGGCAAGAGATTCCCAGGTGTCGGTGGGGATGTTGCACTTTATCAAGGAGGCTTTGAGGATGTCCTTGAAACGTTCCCTCTGCCCACCTGTGGCTCACTTGCCGTGTAGGATTCCGTGGGAGTCTTGTGTCGAGAATGCGGACAATGTGGCCCGCCCAATGGAGCTGGTCGAGTGTGGTCAGTGCTTCGATGCTGGGGATGTTGGCTTGATCGAGAGCACTGACGTTGAAGCGTCCATCCTCCCAGGGGATTTGCAGGATGTTGTGGTATTTCTCCAGCGATTTGAGGTGATTGCTGTATATGGTCCATGTCTCTGAGCCACCCAGGAGGCCGGATATCACTACAGCCCTGTATACCATGAGCTTGGTGCCAGATTTGAAGGCCTGATCTTGGAACACTGTCTTCCTCCGGCGGCCGAAGGCCCAACAGCCTGTATCCTGCAATATTTACAGGACATCCTCTCTCGTCAACACTAACATTGTCCTTAACCAATACTGCCACCCCAACTGCTACCATTCATGTACACCCGATATCCAGCTATATTTACGGCCCACGCCTGCCCTTTGAGCCAGATCCAAGTTATTGCCACAGCATCATATTCCGATTTGCTTGCAGATCAGCAAAACTTATTTAGTAAAAGAAGAGGAAACAATAAGACTTTTAATATCAAGCTCATATTTTATGAGTGTGCTCTATCAGCCAAAGCTCCTCAAATTAATTGAAAGAGAATGATTTTGGAGATGCATCCTTGTCAAGGCTGGGATTAGTTGCAGGGCAAGTGTTGGCTGCAACCACATTAAAAGTTGCCTTTAGCAGAGGATGGTTTCGATCCATCGACCTCTGGGTTATGGGCCCAGCACGCTTCCGCTGCGCCACTCTGCTGCTGGTGTTGGAACTGATGAATTGCACCTCCTTGTGCTGGGACATGGCTGGCTGCGGTTGCGTGTGATTGACAGCTGCTCGAGTGAGCGGATTGGGCCGCGGGGTCACGTGGTGGATGGGCGTGATTAACCACTGCTCCAGTCATCACCAGAGGCAGTCCCTCGAAATCGAGGAAGACTTGCTTCCACTCTAAAAGTGAGTTCTCAGGTGGCTGTTCAGTCCAATACAGGAATTACAGTCTCTGTCACAGCTGGGGCAGACAGTGGTTAAAGGAAAGGGTGGGTGGGGAGTCTGGTTTGCCGCACGCTCCTTCCGCTGCCTGCGCTTGTTCTCGGCGGCGAGACTCGAGGTGCTCAGCGCCCTCCCGGATGCTCTTCCTCCACTTAGGGCGCTCTTTGGCAAGAGATTCCCAGGTGTCGGTGGGGATGTTGCACTTTATCAAGGAGGCTTTGAGGATGTCCTTGAAACGTTCCCTCTGCCCACCTGCGGCTCACTTGCCGTGTAGGATTCCGTGGGAGTCTTGTGTCGAGAATGCGGACAATGTGGCCCGCCCAATGGAGCTGGTCGAGTGTGGTCACTGCTTCGATGCTGGGGATGTTGGCTTGATCGAGAGCACTGACGTTGAAGCGTCTATCCTCCCAGGGGATTTGCAGGATGTTGTGGTATTTCTCCAGCGATTTGAGGTGATTGCTGTATATGGTCCATGTCTCTGAGCCACCCAGGAGGCCGGATATCACTACAGCCCTGTATACCATGAGCTTGGTGCCAGATTTGAAGGCCTGATCTTGGAACACTGTCTTCCTCCGGCGGCCGAAGGCCCAACAGCCTGTATCCTGCAATATTTACAGGACATCCTCTCTCGTCAACACTAACATTGTCCTTAACCAATACTGCCACCCCAACTGCTACCATTCATGTACACCCGATATCCAGCTATATTTACGGCCCACGCCTGCCCTTTGAGCCAGATCCCAGTTATTGCCACAGCATCATATTCCGATTTGCTTGCAGATCAGCAAAACTTATTTAGTAAAAGAAGAGGAAACAATAAGACTTTTAATATCAAGCTCATATTTTATGAGTGTGCTCTATCAGCCAAAGCTCCTCAAATTAATCGAAAGAGAATGATTTTGGAGATGCATCCTTGTCAAGGCTGGGATTAGTTGCAGGGCAAGTGTTGGCTGCAACCACATTAAAAGTTGCCTTTAGCAGAGGATGGTTTCAATCCATCGACCTCTGGGTTATGGGCCCAGCACGCTTCCGCTGCGCCACTCTGCTGCTGGTGTTGGAACTGATGAATTGCACCTCCTTGTGCTGGGACATGGCTGGCTGCGGTTGCGTGTGATTGACAGCTGCTCTAGTGAGCGGATTGGGCCGCGGGGTCACGTGGTGGATGGGCGTGATTAACCACTGCTCCAGTCATCACCAGAGGCAGTCCCTCGAAATCGAGGAAGACTTGCTTCCACTCTAAAAGTGAGTTCTCAGGTGGCTGTTCAGTCCAATACAGGAATTACAGTCTCTGTCACAGCTGGGGCAGACAGTGGTTAAAGGAAAGGGTGGGTGGGGAGTCTGGTTTGCCGCACGCTCCTTCCGCTGCCTGTGCTTGTTCTCGGCGGCGAGACTCGAGGTGCTCAGCGCCCTCCCGGATGCTCTTCCTCCACTTAGGGCGCTCTTTGGCAAGAGATTCCCAGGTGTCGGTGGGGATGTTGCACTTTATCAAGGAGGCTTTGAGGATGTCCTTGAAACGTTCCCTCTGCCCACCTGTGGCTCACTTGCCGTGTAGGATTCCGTGGGAGTCTTGTGTCGAGAATGCGGACAATGTGGCCCGCCCAATGGAGCTGGTCGAGTGTGGTCAGTGCTTCGATGCTGGGGATGTTGGCTTGATCGAGAGCACTGACGTTGAAGCGTCCATCCTCCCAGGGGATTTGCAGGATGTTGTGGTATTTCTCCAGCGATTTGAGGTGATTGCTGTATATGGTCCATGTCTCTGAGCCACCCAGGAGGCCGGATATCACTACAGCCCTGTATACCATGAGCTTGGTGCCAGATTTGAAGGCCTGATCTTGGAACACTGTCTTCCTCCGGCGGCCGAAGGCCCAACAGCCTGTATCCTGCAATATTTACAGGACATCCTCTCTCGTCAACACTAACATTGTCCTTAACCAATACTGCCACCCCAACTGCTACCATTCATGTACACCCGATATCCAGCTATATTTACGGCCCACGCCTGCCCTTTGAGCCAGATCCCAGTTATTGCCACAGCATCATATTCCGATTTGCTTGCAGATCAGCAAAACTTATTTAGTAAAAGAAGAGGAAACAATAAGACTTTTAATATCAAGCTCATATTTTATGAGTGTGCTCTATCAGCCAAAGCTCCTCAAATTAATTGAAAGAGAATGATTTTGGAGATGCATCCTTGTCAAGGCTGGGATTAGTTGCAGGGCAAGTGTTGGCTGCAACCACATTAAAAGTTGCCTTTAGCAGAGGATGGTTTCAATCCATCGACCTCTGGGTTATGGGCCCAGCACGCTTCCGCTGCGCCACTCTGCTGCTGGTGTTGGAACTGATGAATTGCACCTCCTTGTGCTGGGACATGGCTGGCTGCGGTTGCGTGTGATTGACAGCTGCTCTAGTGAGCGGATTGGGCCGCGGGGTCACGTGGTGGATGGGCGTGATTAACCACTGCTCCAGTCATCACCAGAGGCAGTCCCTCGAAATCGAGGAAGACTTGCTTCCACTCTAAAAGTGAGTTCTCAGGTGGCTGTTCAGTCCAATACAGGAATTACAGTCTCTGTCACAGCTGGGGCAGACAGTGGTTAAAGGAAAGGGTGGGTGGGGAGTCTGGTTTGCCGCACGCTCCTTCCGCTGCCTGCGCTTATTCTCGGCGGCGAGACTCGAGGTGCTCAGCGCCCTCCCGGATGCTCTTCCTCCACTTAGGGCGCTCTTTGGCAAGAGATTCCCAGGTGTCGGTGGGGATGTTGCACTTTATCAAGGAGGCTTTGAGGATGTCCTTGAAACGTTCCCTCTGCCCACCTGCGGCTCACTTGCCGTGTAGGATTCCGTGGGAGTCTTGTGTCGAGAATGCGGACAATGTGGCCCGCCCAATGGAGCTGGTCGAGTGTGGTCAATGCTTCGATGCTGGGGATGTTGGCTTGATCGAGAGCACTGACGTTGAAGCGTCTATCCTCCCAGGGGATTTGCAGGATGTTGTGGTATTTCTCCAGCGATTTGAGGTGATTGCTGTATATGGTCCATGTCTCTGAGCCACCCAGGAGGCCGGATATCACTACAGCCCTGTATACCATGAGCTTGGTGCCAGATTTGAAGGCCTGATCTTGGAACACTGTCTTCCTCCGGCGGCCGAAGGCCCAACAGCCTGTATCCTGCAATATTTACAGGACATCCTCTCTCGTCAACACTAACATTGTCCTTAACCAATACTGCCACCCCAACTGCTACCATTCATGTACACCCGATATCCAGCTATATTTACGGCCCACGCCTGCCCTTTGAGCCAGATCCAAGTTATTGCCACAGCATCATATTCCGATTTGCTTGCAGATCAGCAAAACTTATTTAGTAAAAGAAGAGGAAACAATAAGACTTTTAATATCAAGCTCATATTTTATGAGTGTGCTCTATCAGCCAAAGCTCCTCAAATTAATCGAAAGAGAATGATTTTGGAGATGCATCCTTGTCAAGGCTGGGATTAGTTGCAGGGCAAGTGTTGGCTGCAACCACATTAAAAGTTGCCTTTAGCAGAGGATGGTTTCGATCCATCGACCTCTGGGTTATGGGCCCAGCACGCTTCCGCTGCGCCACTCTGCTGCTGGTGTTGGAACTGATGAATTGCACCTCCTTGTGCTTGGACATGGCTGGCTGCGGTTGCGTGTGATTGACAGCTGCTCTAGTGAGCGGATTGGGCCGCGGGGTCACTTGGTGGATGGGCGTGATTAACCACTGCTCCAGTCATCACCAGAGGCAGTCCCTCGAAATCGAGGAAGACTTGCTTCCACTCTAAAAGTGAGTTCTCAGGTGGCTGTTCAGTCCAATACAGGAATTACAGTCTCTGTCACAGCTGGGGCAGACAGTGGTTAAAGGAAAGGGTGGGTGGGGAGTCTGGTTTGCCGCACGCTCCTTCCGCTGCCTGCGCTTGTTCTCGGCGGCGAGACTCGAGGTGCTCAGCGCCCTCCCGGATGCTCTTCCTCCACTTAGGGCGCTCTTTGGCAAGAGATTCCCAGGTGTCGGTGGGGATGTTGCACTTTATCAAGGAGGCTTTGAGGATGTCCTTGAAACGTTCCCTCTGCCCACCTGTGGCTCACTTGCCGTGTAGGATTCCGTGGGAGTCTTGTGTCGAGAATGCGGACAATGTGGCCCGCCCAATGGAGCTGGTCGAGTGTGGTCAGTGCTTCGATGCTGGGGATGTTGGCTTGATCGAGAGCACTGACGTTGAAGCGTCCATCCTCCCAGGGGATTTGCAGGATGTTGTGGTATTTCTCCAGCGATTTGAGGTGATTGCTGTATATGGTCCATGTCTCTGAGCCACCCAGGAGGCCGGATATCACTACAGCCCTGTATACCATGAGCTTGGTGCCAGATTTGAAGGCCTGATCTTGGAACACTGTCTTCCTCCGGCGGCCGAAGGCCCAACAGCCTGTATCCTGCAATATTTACAGGACATCCTCTCTCGTCAACACTAACATTGTCCTTAACCAATACTGCCACCCCAACTGCTACCATTCATGTACACCCGATATCCAGCTATATTTACGGCCCACGCCTGCCCTTTGAGCCAGATCCAAGTTATTGCCACAGCATCATATTCCGATTTGCTTGCAGATCAGCAAAACTTATTTAGTAAAAGAAGAGGAAACAATAAGACTTTTAATATCAAGCTCATATTTTATGAGTGTGCTCTATCAGCCAAAGCTCCTCAAATTAATTGAAAGAGAATGATTTTGGAGATGCATCCTTGTCAAGGCTGGGATTAGTTGCAGGGCAAGTGTTGGCTGCAACCACATTAAAAGTTGCCTTTAGCAGAGGATGGTTTCGATCCATCGACCTCTGGGTTATGGGCCCAGCACGCTTCCGCTGCGCCACTCTGCTGCTGGTGTTGGAACTGATGAATTGCACCTCCTTGTGCTGGGACATGGCTGGCTGCGGTTGCGTGTGATTGACAGCTGCTCGAGTGAGCGGATTGGGCCGCGGGGTCACGTGGTGGATGGGCGTGATTAACCACTGCTCCAGTCATCACCAGAGGCAGTCCCTCGAAATCGAGGAAGACTTGCTTCCACTCTAAAAGTGAGTTCTCAGGTGGCTGTTCAGTCCAATACAGGAATTACAGTCTCTGTCACAGCTGGGGCAGACAGTGGTTAAAGGAAAGGGTGGGTGGGGAGTCTGGTTTGCCGCACGCTCCTTCCGCTGCCTGCGCTTGTTCTCGGCGGCGAGACTCGAGGTGCTCAGCGCCCTCCCGGATGCTCTTCCTCCACTTAGGGCGCTCTTTGGCAAGAGATTCCCAGGTGTCGGTGGGGATGTTGCACTTTATCAAGGAGGCTTTGAGGATGTCCTTGAAACGTTCCCTCTGCCCACCTGCGGCTCACTTGCCGTGTAGGATTCCGTGGGAGTCTTGTGTCGAGAATGCGGACAATGTGGCCCGCCCAATGGAGCTGGTCGAGTGTGGTCACTGCTTCGATGCTGGGGATGTTGGCTTGATCGAGAGCACTGACGTTGAAGCGTCTATCCTCCCAGGGGATTTGCAGGATGTTGTGGTATTTCTCCAGCGATTTGAGGTGATTGCTGTATATGGTCCATGTCTCTGAGCCACCCAGGAGGCCGGATATCACTACAGCCCTGTATACCATGAGCTTGGTGCCAGATTTGAAGGCCTGATCTTGGAACACTGTCTTCCTCCGGCGGCCGAAGGCCCAACAGCCTGTATCCTGCAATATTTACAGGACATCCTCTCTCGTCAACACTAACATTGTCCTTAACCAATACTGCCACCCCAACTGCTACCATTCATGTACACCCGATATCCAGCTATATTTACGGCCCACGCCTGCCCTTTGAGCCAGATCCCAGTTATTGCCACAGCATCATATTCCGATTTGCTTGCAGATCAGCAAAACTTATTTAGTAAAAGAAGAGGAAACAATAAGACTTTTAATATCAAGCTCATATTTTATGAGTGTGCTCTATCAGCCAAAGCTCCTCAAATTAATCGAAAGAGAATGATTTTGGAGATGCATCCTTGTCAAGGCTGGGATTAGTTGCAGGGCAAGTGTTGGCTGCAACCACATTAAAAGTTGCCTTTAGCAGAGGATGGTTTCGATCCATCGACCTCTGGGTTATGGGCCCAGCACGCTTCCGCTGCGCCACTCTGCTGCTGGTGTTGGAACTGATGAATTGCACCTCCTTGTGCTTGGACATGGCTGGCTGCGGTTGCGTGTGATTGACAGCTGCTCTAGTGAGCGGATTGGGCCGCGGGGTCACTTGGTGGATGGGCGTGATTAACCACTGCTCCAGTCATCACCAGAGGCAGTCCCTCGAAATCGAGGAAGACTTGCTTCCACTCTAAAAGTGAGTTCTCAGGTGGCTGTTCAGTCCAATACAGGAATTACAGTCTCTGTCACAGCTGGGGCAGACAGTGGTTAAAGGAAAGGGTGGGTGGGGAGTCTGGTTTGCCGCACGCTCCTTCCGCTGCCTGCGCTTGTTCTCGGCGGCGAGACTCGAGGTGCTCAGCGCCCTCCCGGATGCTCTTCCTCCACTTAGGGCGCTCTTTGGCAAGAGATTCCCAGGTGTCGGTGGGGATGTTGCACTTTATCAAGGAGGCTTTGAGGATGTCCTTGAAACGTTCCCTCTGCCCACCTGTGGCTCACTTGCCGTGTAGGATTCCGTGGGAGTCTTGTGTCGAGAATGCGGACAATGTGGCCCGCCCAATGGAGCTGGTCGAGTGTGGTCAGTGCTTCGATGCTGGGGATGTTGGCTTGATCGAGAGCACTGACGTTGAAGCGTCCATCCTCCCAGGGGATTTGCAGGATGTTGTGGTATTTCTCCAGCGATTTGAGGTGATTGCTGTATATGGTCCATGTCTCTGAGCCACCCAGGAGGCCGGATATCACTACAGCCCTGTATACCATGAGCTTGGTGCCAGATTTGAAGGCCTGATCTTGGAACACTGTCTTCCTCCGGCGGCCGAAGGCCCAACAGCCTGTATCCTGCAATATTTACAGGACATCCTCTCTCGTCAACACTAACATTGTCCTTAACCAATACTGCCACCCCAACTGCTACCATTCATGTACACCCGATATCCAGCTATATTTACGGCCCACGCCTGCCCTTTGAGCCAGATCCAAGTTATTGCCACAGCATCATATTCCGATTTGCTTGCAGATCAGCAAAACTTATTTAGTAAAAGAAGAGGAAACAATAAGACTTTTAATATCAAGCTCATATTTTATGAGTGTGCTCTATCAGCCAAAGCTCCTCAAATTAATTGAAAGAGAATGATTTTGGAGATGCATCCTTGTCAAGGCTGGGATTAGTTGCAGGGCAAGTGTTGGCTGCAACCACATTAAAAGTTGCCTTTAGCAGAGGATGGTTTCGATCCATCGACCTCTGGGTTATGGGCCCAGCACGCTTCCGCTGCGCCACTCTGCTGCTGGTGTTGGAACTGATGAATTGCACCTCCTTGTGCTGGGACATGGCTGGCTGCGGTTGCGTGTGATTGACAGCTGCTCGAGTGAGCGGATTGGGCCGCGGGGTCACGTGGTGGATGGGCGTGATTAACCACTGCTCCAGTCATCACCAGAGGCAGTCCCTCGAAATCGAGGAAGACTTGCTTCCACTCTAAAAGTGAGTTCTCAGGTGGCTGTTCAGTCCAATACAGGAATTACAGTCTCTGTCACAGCTGGGGCAGACAGTGGTTAAAGGAAAGGGTGGGTGGGGAGTCTGGTTTGCCGCACGCTCCTTCCGCTGCCTGCGCTTGTTCTCGGCGGCGAGACTCGAGGTGCTCAGCGCCCTCCCGGATGCTCTTCCTCCACTTAGGGCGCTCTTTGGCAAGAGATTCCCAGGTGTCGGTGGGGATGTTGCACTTTATCAAGGAGGCTTTGAGGATGTCCTTGAAACGTTCCCTCTGCCCACCTGCGGCTCACTTGCCGTGTAGGATTCCGTGGGAGTCTTGTGTCGAGAATGCGGACAATGTGGCCCGCCCAATGGAGCTGGTCGAGTGTGGTCACTGCTTCGATGCTGGGGATGTTGGCTTGATCGAGAGCACTGACGTTGAAGCGTCTATCCTCCCAGGGGATTTGCAGGATGTTGTGGTATTTCTCCAGCGATTTGAGGTGATTGCTGTATATGGTCCATGTCTCTGAGCCACCCAGGAGGCCGGATATCACTACAGCCCTGTATACCATGAGCTTGGTGCCAGATTTGAAGGCCTGATCTTGGAACACTGTCTTCCTCCGGCGGCCGAAGGCCCAACAGCCTGTATCCTGCAATATTTACAGGACATCCTCTCTCGTCAACACTAACATTGTCCTTAACCAATACTGCCACCCCAACTGCTACCATTCATGTACACCCGATATCCAGCTATATTTACGGCCCACGCCTGCCCTTTGAGCCAGATCCCAGTTATTGCCACAGCATCATATTCCGATTTGCTTGCAGATCAGCAAAACTTATTTAGTAAAAGAAGAGGAAACAATAAGACTTTTAATATCAAGCTCATATTTTATGAGTGTGCTCTATCAGCCAAAGCTCCTCAAATTAATCGAAAGAGAATGATTTTGGAGATGCATCCTTGTCAAGGCTGGGATTAGTTGCAGGGCAAGTGTTGGCTGCAACCACATTAAAAGTTGCCTTTAGCAGAGGATGGTTTCGATCCATCGACCTCTGGGTTATGGGCCCAGCACGCTTCCGCTGCGCCACTCTGCTGCTGGTGTTGGAACTGATGAATTGCACCTCCTTGTGCTTGGACATGGCTGGCTGCGGTTGCGTGTGATTGACAGCTGCTCTAGTGAGCGGATTGGGCCGCGGGGTCACTTGGTGGATGGGCGTGATTAACCACTGCTCCAGTCATCACCAGAGGCAGTCCCTCGAAATCGAGGAAGACTTGCTTCCACTCTAAAAGTGAGTTCTCAGGTGGCTGTTCAGTCCAATACAGGAATTACAGTCTCTGTCACAGCTGGGGCAGACAGTGGTTAAAGGAAAGGGTGGGTGGGGAGTCTGGTTTGCCGCACGCTCCTTCCGCTGCCTGCGCTTGTTCTCGGCGGCGAGACTCGAGGTGCTCAGCGCCCTCCCGGATGCTCTTCCTCCACTTAGGGCGCTCTTTGGCAAGAGATTCCCAGGTGTCGGTGGGGATGTTGCACTTTATCAAGGAGGCTTTGAGGATGTCCTTGAAACGTTCCCTCTGCCCACCTGTGGCTCACTTGCCGTGTAGGATTCCGTGGGAGTCTTGTGTCGAGAATGCGGACAATGTGGCCCGCCCAATGGAGCTGGTCGAGTGTGGTCAGTGCTTCGATGCTGGGGATGTTGGCTTGATCGAGAGCACTGACGTTGAAGCGTCCATCCTCCCAGGGGATTTGCAGGATGTTGTGGTATTTCTCCAGCGATTTGAGGTGATTGCTGTATATGGTCCATGTCTCTGAGCCACCCAGGAGGCCGGATATCACTACAGCCCTGTATACCATGAGCTTGGTGCCAGATTTGAAGGCCTGATCTTGGAACACTGTCTTCCTCCGGCGGCCGAAGGCCCAACAGCCTGTATCCTGCAATATTTACAGGACATCCTCTCTCGTCAACACTAACATTGTCCTTAACCAATACTGCCACCCCAACTGCTACCATTCATGTACACCCGATATCCAGCTATATTTACGGCCCACGCCTGCCCTTTGAGCCAGATCCAAGTTATTGCCACAGCATCATATTCCGATTTGCTTGCAGATCAGCAAAACTTATTTAGTAAAAGAAGAGGAAACAATAAGACTTTTAATATCAAGCTCATATTTTATGAGTGTGCTCTATCAGCCAAAGCTCCTCAAATTAATTGAAAGAGAATGATTTTGGAGATGCATCCTTGTCAAGGCTGGGATTAGTTGCAGGGCAAGTGTTGGCTGCAACCACATTAAAAGTTGCCTTTAGCAGAGGATGGTTTCGATCCATCGACCTCTGGGTTATGGGCCCAGCACGCTTCCGCTGCGCCACTCTGCTGCTGGTGTTGGAACTGATGAATTGCACCTCCTTGTGCTGGGACATGGCTGGCTGCGGTTGCGTGTGATTGACAGCTGCTCGAGTGAGCGGATTGGGCCGCGGGGTCACGTGGTGGATGGGCGTGATTAACCACTGCTCCAGTCATCACCAGAGGCAGTCCCTCGAAATCGAGGAAGACTTGCTTCCACTCTAAAAGTGAGTTCTCAGGTGGCTGTTCAGTCCAATACAGGAATTACAGTCTCTGTCACAGCTGGGGCAGACAGTGGTTAAAGGAAAGGGTGGGTGGGGAGTCTGGTTTGCCGCACGCTCCTTCCGCTGCCTGCGCTTGTTCTCGGCGGCGAGACTCGAGGTGCTCAGCGCCCTCCCGGATGCTCTTCCTCCACTTAGGGCGCTCTTTGGCAAGAGATTCCCAGGTGTCGGTGGGGATGTTGCACTTTATCAAGGAGGCTTTGAGGATGTCCTTGAAACGTTCCCTCTGCCCACCTGCGGCTCACTTGCCGTGTAGGATTCCGTGGGAGTCTTGTGTCGAGAATGCGGACAATGTGGCCCGCCCAATGGAGCTGGTCGAGTGTGGTCACTGCTTCGATGCTGGGGATGTTGGCTTGATCGAGAGCACTGACGTTGAAGCGTCTATCCTCCCAGGGGATTTGCAGGATGTTGTGGTATTTCTCCAGCGATTTGAGGTGATTGCTGTATATGGTCCATGTCTCTGAGCCACCCAGGAGGCCGGATATCACTACAGCCCTGTATACCATGAGCTTGGTGCCAGATTTGAAGGCCTGATCTTGGAACACTGTCTTCCTCCGGCGGCCGAAGGCCCAACAGCCTGTATCCTGCAATATTTACAGGACATCCTCTCTCGTCAACACTAACATTGTCCTTAACCAATACTGCCACCCCAACTGCTACCATTCATGTACACCCGATATCCAGCTATATTTACGGCCCACGCCTGCCCTTTGAGCCAGATCCAAGTTATTGCCACAGCATCATATTCCGATTTGCTTGCAGATCAGCAAAACTTATTTAGTAAAAGAAGAGGAAACAATAAGACTTTTAATATCAAGCTCATATTTTATGAGTGTGCTCTATCAGCCAAAGCTCCTCAAATTAATCGAAAGAGAATGATTTTGGAGATGCATCCTTGTCAAGGCTGGGATTAGTTGCAGGGCAAGTGTTGGCTGCAACCACATTAAAAGTTGCCTTTAGCAGAGGATGGTTTCGATCCATCGACCTCTGGGTTATGGGCCCAGCACGCTTCCGCTGCGCCACTCTGCTGCTGGTGTTGGAACTGATGAATTGCACCTCCTTGTGCTGGGACATGGCTGGCTGCGGTTGCGTGTGATTGACAGCTGCTCGAGTGAGCGGATTGGGCCGCGGGGTCACGTGGTGGATGGGCGTGATTAACCACTGCTCCAGTCATCACCAGAGGCAGTCCCTCGAAATCGAGGAAGACTTGCTTCCACTCTAAAAGTGAGTTCTCAGGTGGCTGTTCAGTCCAATACAGGAATTACAGTCTCTGTCACAGCTGGGGCAGACAGTGGTTAAAGGAAAGGGTGGGTGGGGAGTCTGGTTTGCCGCACGCTCCTTCCGCTGCCTGCGCTTGTTCTCGGCGGCGAGACTCGAGGTGCTCAGCGCCCTCCCGGATGCTCTTCCTCCACTTAGGGCGCTCTTTGGCAAGAGATTCCCAGGTGTCGGTGGGGATGTTGCACTTTATCAAGGAGGCTTTGAGGATGTCCTTGAAACGTTCCCTCTGCCCACCTGCGGCTCACTTGCCGTGTAGGATTCCGTGGGAGTCTTGTGTCGAGAATGCGGACAATGTGGCCCGCCCAATGGAGCTGGTCGAGTGTGGTCACTGCTTCGATGCTGGGGATGTTGGCTTGATCGAGAGCACTGATGTTGAAGCGTCTATCCTCCCAGGGGATTTGCAGGATGTTGTGGTATTTCTCCAGCGATTTGAGGTGATTGCTGTATATGGTCCATGTCTCTGAGCCACCCAGGAGGCCGGATATCACTACAGCCCTGTATACCATGAGCTTGGTGCCAGATTTGAAGGCCTGATCTTGGAACACTGTCTTCCTCCGGCGGCCGAAGGCCCAACAGCCTGTATCCTGCAATATTTACAGGACATCCTCTCTCGTCAACACTAACATTGTCCTTAACCAATACTGCCACCCCAACTGCTACCATTCATGTACACCCGATATCCAGCTATATTTACGGCCCACGCCTGCCCTTTGAGCCAGATCCAAGTTATTGCCACAGCATCATATTCCGATTTGCTTGCAGATCAGCAAAACTTATTTAGTAAAAGAAGAGGAAACAATAAGACTTTTAATATCAAGCTCATATTTTATGAGTGTGCTCTATCAGCCAAAGCTCCTCAAATTAATTGAAAGAGAATGATTTTGGAGATGCATCCTTGTCAAGGCTGGGATTAGTTGCAGGGCAAGTGTTGGCTGCAACCACATTAAAAGTTGTCTTTAGCAGAGGATGGTTTCGATCCATCGACCTCTGGCTTATGGGCCCAGCACGCTTCCGCTGCGCCACTCTGCTGCTGGTGTTGGAACTGATGAATTGCACCTCCTTGTGCTGGGACATGGCTGGCTGCGGTTGCGTGTGATTGACAGCTGCTCTAGTGAGCGGATTGGGCCGCGGGGTCACGTGGTGGATGGGCGTGATTAACCACTGCTCCAGTCATCACCAGAGGCAGTCCCTCGAAATCGAGGAAGACTTGCTTCCACTCTAAAAGTGAGTTCTCAGGTGGCTGTTCAGTCCAATACAGGAATTACAGTCTCTGTCACAGCTGGGGCAGACAGTGGTTAAAGGAAAGGGTGGGTGGGGAGTCTGGTTTGCCGCACGCTCCTTCCGCTGCCTGCGCTTATTCTCGGCGGCGAGACTCGAGGTGCTCAGCGCCCTCCCGGATGCTCTTCCTCCACTTAGGGCGCTCTTTGGCAAGAGATTCCCAGGTGTCGGTGGGGATGTTGCACTTTATCAAGGAGGCTTTGAGGATGTCCTTGAAACGTTCCCTCTGCCCACCTGCGGCTCACTTGCCGTGTAGGATTCCGTGGGAGTCTTGTGTCGAGAATGCGGACAATGTGGCCCGCCCAATGGAGCTGGTCGAGTGTGGTCAATGCTTCGATGCTGGGGATGTTGGCTTGATCGAGAGCACTGACGTTGAAGCGTCTATCCTCCCAGGGGATTTGCAGGATGTTGTGGTATTTCTCCAGCGATTTGAGGTGATTGCTGTATATGGTCCATGTCTCTGAGCCACCCAGGAGGCCGGATATCACTACAGCCCTGTATACCATGAGCTTGGTGCCAGATTTGAAGGCCTGATCTTGGAACACTGTCTTCCTCCGGCGGCCGAAGGCCCAACAGCCTGTATCCTGCAATATTTACAGGACATCCTCTCTCGTCAACACTAACATTGTCCTTAACCAATACTGCCACCCCAACTGCTACCATTCATGTACACCCGATATCCAGCTATATTTACGGCCCACGCCTGCCCTTTGAGCCAGATCCAAGTTATTGCCACAGCATCATATTCCGATTTGCTTGCAGATCAGCAAAACTTATTTAGTAAAAGAAGAGGAAACAATAAGACTTTTAATATCAAGCTCATATTTTATGAGTGTGCTCTATCAGCCAAAGCTCCTCAAATTAATCGAAAGAGAATGATTTTGGAGATGCATCCTTGTCAAGGCTGGGATTAGTTGCAGGGCAAGTGTTGGCTGCAACCACATTAAAAGTTGCCTTTAGCAGAGGATGGTTTCGATCCATCGACCTCTGGGTTATGGGCCCAGCACGCTTCCGCTGCGCCACTCTGCTGCTGGTGTTGGAACTGATGAATTGCACCTCCTTGTGCTTGGACATGGCTGGCTGCGGTTGCGTGTGATTGACAGCTGCTCTAGTGAGCGGATTGGGCCGCGGGGTCACTTGGTGGATGGGCGTGATTAACCACTGCTCCAGTCATCACCAGAGGCAGTCCCTCGAAATCGAGGAAGACTTGCTTCCACTCTAAAAGTGAGTTCTCAGGTGGCTGTTCAGTCCAATACAGGAATTACAGTCTCTGTCACAGCTGGGGCAGACAGTGGTTAAAGGAAAGGGTGGGTGGGGAGTCTGGTTTGCCGCACGCTCCTTCCGCTGCCTGCGCTTGTTCTCGGCGGCGAGACTCGAGGTGCTCAGCGCCCTCCCGGATGCTCTTCCTCCACTTAGGGCGCTCTTTGGCAAGAGATTCCCAGGTGTCGGTGGGGATGTTGCACTTTATCAAGGAGGCTTTGAGGATGTCCTTGAAACGTTCCCTCTGCCCACCTGTGGCTCACTTGCCGTGTAGGATTCCGTGGGAGTCTTGTGTCGAGAATGCGGACAATGTGGCCCGCCCAATGGAGCTGGTCGAGTGTGGTCAGTGCTTCGATGCTGGGGATGTTGGCTTGATCGAGAGCACTGACGTTGAAGCGTCCATCCTCCCAGGGGATTTGCAGGATGTTGTGGTATTTCTCCAGCGATTTGAGGTGATTGCTGTATATGGTCCATGTCTCTGAGCCACCCAGGAGGCCGGATATCACTACAGCCCTGTATACCATGAGCTTGGTGCCAGATTTGAAGGCCTGATCTTGGAACACTGTCTTCCTCCGGCGGCCGAAGGCCCAACAGCCTGTATCCTGCAATATTTACAGGACATCCTCTCTCGTCAACACTAACATTGTCCTTAACCAATACTGCCACCCCAACTGCTACCATTCATGTACACCCGATATCCAGCTATATTTACGGCCCACGCCTGCCCTTTGAGCCAGATCCAAGTTATTGCCACAGCATCATATTCCGATTTGCTTGCAGATCAGCAAAACTTATTTAGTAAAAGAAGAGGAAACAATAAGACTTTTAATATCAAGCTCATATTTTATGAGTGTGCTCTATCAGCCAAAGCTCCTCAAATTAATTGAAAGAGAATGATTTTGGAGATGCATCCTTGTCAAGGCTGGGATTAGTTGCAGGGCAAGTGTTGGCTGCAACCACATTAAAAGTTGCCTTTAGCAGAGGATGGTTTCTATCCATCGACCTCTGGGTTATGGGCCCAGCACGCTTCCGCTGCGCCACTCTGCTGCTGGTGTTGGAACTGATGAATTGCACCTCCTTGTGCTGGGACATGGCTGGCTGCGGTTGCGTGTGATTGACAGCTGCTCGAGTGAGCGGATTGGGCCGCGGGGTCACGTGGTGGATGGGCGTGATTAACCACTGCTCCAGTCATCACCAGAGGCAGTCCCTCGAAATCGAGGAAGACTTGCTTCCACTCTAAAAGTGAGTTCTCAGGTGGCTGTTCAGTCCAATACAGGAATTACAGTCTCTGTCACAGCTGGGGCAGACAGTGGTTAAAGGAAAGGGTGGGTGGGGAGTCTGGTTTGCCGCACGCTCCTTCCGCTGCCTGCGCTTGTTCTCGGCGGCGAGACTCGAGGTGCTCAGCGCCCTCCCGGATGCTCTTCCTCCACTTAGGGCGCTCTTTGGCAAGAGATTCCCAGGTGTCGGTGGGGATGTTGCACTTTATCAAGGAGGCTTTGAGGATGTCCTTCAAACGTTCCCTCTGCCCACCTGCGGCTCACTTGCCGTGTAGGATTCCGTGGGAGTCTTGTGTCGAGAATGCGGACAATGTGGCCCGCCCAATGGAGCTGGTCGAGTGTGGTCACTGCTTCGATGCTGGGGATGTTGGCTTGATCGAGAGCACTGACGTTGAAGCGTCTATCCTCCCAGGGGATTTGCAGGATGTTGTGGTATTTCTCCAGCGATTTGAGGTGATTGCTGTATATGGTCCATGTCTCTGAGCCACCCAGGAGGCCGGATATCACTACAGCCCTGTATACCATGAGCTTGGTGCCAGATTTGAAGGCCTGATCTTGGAACACTGTCTTCCTCCGGCGGCCGAAGGCCCAACAGCCTGTATCCTGCAATATTTACAGGACATCCTCTCTCGTCAACACTAACATTGTCCTTAACCAATACTGCCACCCCAACTGCTACCATTCATGTACACCCGATATCCAGCTATATTTACGGCCCACGCCTGCCCTTTGAGCCAGATCCAAGTTATTGCCACAGCATCATATTCCGATTTGCTTGCAGATCAGCAAAACTTATTTAGTAAAAGAAGAGGAAACAATAAGACTTTTAATATCAAGCTCATATTTTATGAGTGTGCTCTATCAGCCAAAGCTCCTCAAATTAATCGAAAGAGAATGATTTTGGAGATGCATCCTTGTCAAGGCTGGGATTAGTTGCAGGGCAAGTGTTGGCTGCAACCACATTAAAAGTTGCCTTTAGCAGAGGATGGTTTCGATCCATCGACCTCTGGGTTATGGGCCCAGCACGCTTCCGCTGCGCCACTCTGCTGCTGGTGTTGGAACTGATGAATTGCACCTCCTTGTGCTGGGACATGGCTGGCTGCGGTTGCGTGTGATTGACAGCTGCTCTAGTGAGCGGATTGGGCCGCGGGGTCACTTGGTGGATGGGCGTGATTAACCACTGCTCCAGTCATCACCAGAGGCAGTCCCTCGAAATCGAGGAAGACTTGCTTCCACTCTAAAAGTGAGTTCTCAGGTGGCTGTTCAGTCCAATACAGGAATTACAGTCTCTGTCACAGCTGGGGCAGACAGTGGTTAAAGGAAAGGGTGGGTGGGGAGTCTGGTTTGCCGCACGCTCCTTCCGCTGCCTGCGCTTGTTCTCGGCGGCGAGACTCGAGGTGCTCAGCGCCCTCCCGGATGCTCTTCCTCCACTTAGGGCGCTCTTTGGCAAGAGATTCCCAGGTGTCGGTGGGGATGTTGCACTTTATCAAGGAGGCTTTGAGGATGTCCTTCAAACGTTCCCTCTGCCCACCTGCGGCTCACTTGCCGTGTAGGATTCCGTGGGAGTCTTGTGTCGAGAATGCGGACAATGTGGCCCGCCCAATGGAGCTGGTCGAGTGTGGTCAGTGCTTCGATGCTGGGGATGTTGGCTTGATCGAGAGCACTGACGTTGAAGCGTCCATCCTCCCAGGGGATTTGCAGGATGTTGTGGTATTTCTCCAGCGATTTGAGGTGATTGCTGTATATGGTCCATGTCTCTGAGCCACCCAGGAGGCCGGATATCACTACAGCCCTGTATACCATGAGCTTGGTGCCAGATTTGAAGGCCTGATCTTGGAACACTGTCTTCCTCCGGCGGCCGAAGGCCCAACAGCCTGTATCCTGCAATATTTACAGGACATCCTCTCTCGTCAACACTAACATTGTCCTTAACCAATACTGCCACCCCAACTGCTACCATTCATGTACACCCGATATCCAGCTATATTTACGGCCCACGCCTGCCCTTTGAGCCAGATCCCAGTTATTGCCACAGCATCATATTCCGATTTGCTTGCAGATCAGCAAAACTTATTTAGTAAAAGAAGAGGAAACAATAAGACTTTTAATATCAAGCTCATATTTTATGAGTGTGCTCTATCAGCCAAAGCTCCTCAAATTAATTGAAAGAGAATGATTTTGGAGATGCATCCTTGTCAAGGCTGGGATTAGTTGCAGGGCAAGTGTTGGCTGCAACCACATTAAAAGTTGTCTTTAGCAGAGGATGGTTTCGATCCATCGACCTCTGGCTTATGGGCCCAGCACGCTTCCGCTGCGCCACTCTGCTGCTGGTGTTGGAACTGATGAATTGCACCTCCTTGTGCTGGGACATGGCTGGCTGCGGTTGCGTGTGATTGACAGCTGCTCGAGTGAGCGGATTGGGCCGCGGGGTCACGTGGTGGATGGGCGTGATTAACCACTGCTCCAGTCATCACCAGAGGCAGTCCCTCGAAATCGAGGAAGACTTGCTTCCACTCTAAAAGTGAGTTCTCAGGTGGCTGTTCAGTCCAATACAGGAATTACAGTCTCTGTCACAGCTGGGGCAGACAGTGGTTAAAGGAAAGGGTGGGTGGGGAGTCTGGTTTGCCGCACGCTCCTTCCGCTGCCTGCGCTTGTTCTCGGCGGCGAGACTCGAGGTGCTCAGCGCCCTCCCGGATGCTCTTCCTCCACTTAGGGCGCTCTTTGGCAAGAGATTCCCAGGTGTCGGTGGGGATGTTGCACTTTATCAAGGAGGCTTTGAGGATGTCCTTGAAACGTTCCCTCTGCCCACCTGCGGCTCACTTGCCGTGTAGGATTCCGTGGGAGTCTTGTGTCGAGAATGCGGACAATGTGGCCCGCCCAATGGAGCTGGTCGAGTGTGGTCAATGCTTCGATGCTGGGGATGTTGGCTTGATCGAGAGCACTGACGTTGAAGCGTCTATCCTCCCAGGGGATTTGCAGGATGTTGTGGTATTTCTCCAGCGATTTGAGGTGATTGCTGTATATGGTCCATGTCTCTGAGCCACCCAGGAGGCCGGATATCACTACAGCCCTGTATACCATGAGCTTGGTGCCAGATTTGAAGGCCTGATCTTGGAACACTGTCTTCCTCCGGCGGCCGAAGGCCCAACAGCCTGTATCCTGCAATATTTACAGGACATCCTCTCTCGTCAACACTAACATTGTCCTTAACCAATACTGCCACCCCAACTGCTACCATTCATGTACACCCGATATCCAGCTATATTTACGGCCCACGCCTGCCCTTTGAGCCAGATCCAAGTTATTGCCACAGCATCATATTCCGATTTGCTTGCAGATCAGCAAAACTTATTTAGTAAAAGAAGAGGAAACAATAAGACTTTTAATATCAAGCTCATATTTTATGAGTGTGCTCTATCAGCCAAAGCTCCTCAAATTAATCGAAAGAGAATGATTTTGGAGATGCATCCTTGTCAAGGCTGGGATTAGTTGCAGGGCAAGTGTTGGCTGCAACCACATTAAAAGTTGTCTTTAGCAGAGGATGGTTTCGATCCATCGACCTCTGGGTTATGGGCCCAGCACGCTTCCGCTGCGCCACTCTGCTGCTGGTGTTGGAACTGATGAATTGCACCTCCTTGTGCTGGGACATGGCTGGCTGCGGTTGCGTGTGATTGACAGCTGCTCTAGTGAGCGGATTGGGCCGCGGGGTCACTTGGTGGATGGGCGTGATTAACCACTGCTCCAGTCATCACCAGAGGCAGTCCCTCGAAATCGAGGAAGACTTGCTTCCACTCTAAAAGTGAGTTCTCAGGTGGCTGTTCAGTCCAATACAGGAATTACAGTCTCTGTCACAGCTGGGGCAGACAGTGGTTAAAGGAAAGGGTGGGTGGGGAGTCTGGTTTGCCGCACGCTCCTTCCGCTGCCTGCGCTTGTTCTCGGCGGCGAGACTCGAGGTGCTCAGCGCCCTCCCGGATGCTCTTCCTCCACTTAGGGCGCTCTTTGGCAAGAGATTCCCAGGTGTCGGTGGGGATGTTGCACTTTATCAAGGAGGCTTTGAGGATGTCCTTCAAACGTTCCCTCTGCCCACCTGCGGCTCACTTGCCGTGTAGGATTCCGTGGGAGTCTTGTGTCGAGAATGCGGACAATGTGGCCCGCCCAATGGAGCTGGTCGAGTGTGGTCAGTGCTTCGATGCTGGGGATGTTGGCTTGATCGAGAGCACTGATGTTGAAGCGTCCATCCTCCCAGGGGATTTGCAGGATGTTGTGGTATTTCTCCAGCGATTTGAGGTGATTGCTGTATATGGTCCATGTCTCTGAGCCACCCAGGAGGCCGGATATCACTACAGCCCTGTATACCATGAGCTTGGTGCCAGATTTGAAGGCCTGATCTTGGAACACTGTCTTCCTCCGGCGGCCGAAGGCCCAACAGCCTGTATCCTGCAATATTTACAGGACATCCTCTCTCGTCAACACTAACATTGTCCTTAACCAATACTGCCACCCCAACTGCTACCATTCATGTACACCCGATATCCAGCTATATTTACGGCCCACGCCTGCCCTTTGAGCCAGATCCCAGTTATTGCCACAGCATCATATTCCGATTTGCTTGCAGATCAGCAAAACTTATTTAGTAAAAGAAGAGGAAACAATAAGACTTTTAATATCAAGCTCATATTTTATGAGTGTGCTCTATCAGCCAAAGCTCCTCAAATTAATTGAAAGAGAATGATTTTGGAGATGCATCCTTGTCAAGGCTGGGATTAGTTGCAGGGCAAGTGTTGGCTGCAACCACATTAAAAGTTGTCTTTAGCAGAGGATGGTTTCGATCCATCGACCTCTGGCTTATGGGCCCAGCACGCTTCCGCTGCGCCACTCTGCTGCTGGTGTTGGAACTGATGAATTGCACCTCCTTGTGCTGGGACATGGCTGGCTGCGGTTGCGTGTGATTGACAGCTGCTCTAGTGAGCGGATTGGGCCGCGGGGTCACTTGGTGGATGGGCGTGATTAACCACTGCTCCAGTCATCACCAGAGGCAGTCCCTCGAAATCGAGGAAGACTTGCTTCCACTCTAAAAGTGAGTTCTCAGGTGGCTGTTCAGTCCAATACAGGAATTACAGTCTCTGTCACAGCTGGGGCAGACAGTGGTTAAAGGAAAGGGTGGGTGGGGAGTCTGGTTTGCCGCACGCTCCTTCCGCTGCCTGCGCTTGTTCTCGGCGGCGAGACTCGAGGTGCTCAGCGCCCTCCCGGATGCTCTTCCTCCACTTAGGGCGCTCTTTGGCAAGAGATTCCCAGGTGTCGGTGGGGATGTTGCACTTTATCAAGGAGGCTTTGAGGATGTCCTTGAAACGTTCCCTCTGCCCACCTGCGGCTCACTTGCCGTGTAGGATTCCGTGGGAGTCTTGTGTCGAGAATGCGGACAATGTGGCCCGCCCAATGGAGCTGGTCGAGTGTGGTCAATGCTTCGATGCTGGGGATGTTGGCTTGATCGAGAGCACTGACGTTGAAGCGTCTATCCTCCCAGGGGATTTGCAGGATGTTGTGGTATTTCTCCAGCGATTTGAGGTGATTGCTGTATATGGTCCATGTCTCTGAGCCACCCAGGAGGCCGGATATCACTACAGCCCTGTATACCATGAGCTTGGTGCCAGATTTGAAGGCCTGATCTTGGAACACTGTCTTCCTCCGGCGGCCGAAGGCCCAACAGCCTGTATCCTGCAATATTTACAGGACATCCTCTCTCGTCAACACTAACATTGTCCTTAACCAATACTGCCACCCCAACTGCTACCATTCATGTACACCCGATATCCAGCTATATTTACGGCCCACGCCTGCCCTTTGAGCCAGATCCAAGTTATTGCCACAGCATCATATTCCGATTTGCTTGCAGATCAGCAAAACTTATTTAGTAAAAGAAGAGGAAACAATAAGACTTTTAATATCAAGCTCATATTTTATGAGTGTGCTCTATCAGCCAAAGCTCCTCAAATTAATCGAAAGAGAATGATTTTGGAGATGCATCCTTGTCAAGGCTGGGATTAGTTGCAGGGCAAGTGTTGGCTGCAACCACATTAAAAGTTGCCTTTAGCAGAGGATGGTTTCGATCCATCGACCTCTGGGTTATGGGCCCAGCACGCTTCCGCTGCGCCACTCTGCTGCTGGTGTTGGAACTGATGAATTGCACCTCCTTGTGCTTGGACATGGCTGGCTGCGGTTGCGTGTGATTGACAGCTGCTCTAGTGAGCGGATTGGGCCGCGGGGTCACTTGGTGGATGGGCGTGATTAACCACTGCTCCAGTCATCACCAGAGGCAGTCCCTCGAAATCGAGGAAGACTTGCTTCCACTCTAAAAGTGAGTTCTCAGGTGGCTGTTCAGTCCAATACAGGAATTACAGTCTCTGTCACAGCTGGGGCAGACAGTGGTTAAAGGAAAGGGTGGGTGGGGAGTCTGGTTTGCCGCACGCTCCTTCCGCTGCCTGCGCTTGTTCTCGGCGGCGAGACTCGAGGTGCTCAGCGCCCTCCCGGATGCTCTTCCTCCACTTAGGGCGCTCTTTGGCAAGAGATTCCCAGGTGTCGGTGGGGATGTTGCACTTTATCAAGGAGGCTTTGAGGATGTCCTTGAAACGTTCCCTCTGCCCACCTGTGGCTCACTTGCCGTGTAGGATTCCGTGGGAGTCTTGTGTCGAGAATGCGGACAATGTGGCCCGCCCAATGGAGCTGGTCGAGTGTGGTCAGTGCTTCGATGCTGGGGATGTTGGCTTGATCGAGAGCACTGACGTTGAAGCGTCCATCCTCCCAGGGGATTTGCAGGATGTTGTGGTATTTCTCCAGCGATTTGAGGTGATTGCTGTATATGGTCCATGTCTCTGAGCCACCCAGGAGGCCGGATATCACTACAGCCCTGTATACCATGAGCTTGGTGCCAGATTTGAAGGCCTGATCTTGGAACACTGTCTTCCTCCGGCGGCCGAAGGCCCAACAGCCTGTATCCTGCAATATTTACAGGACATCCTCTCTCGTCAACACTAACATTGTCCTTAACCAATACTGCCACCCCAACTGCTACCATTCATGTACACCCGATATCCAGCTATATTTACGGCCCACGCCTGCCCTTTGAGCCAGATCCAAGTTATTGCCACAGCATCATATTCCGATTTGCTTGCAGATCAGCAAAACTTATTTAGTAAAAGAAGAGGAAACAATAAGACTTTTAATATCAAGCTCATATTTTATGAGTGTGCTCTATCAGCCAAAGCTCCTCAAATTAATTGAAAGAGAATGATTTTGGAGATGCATCCTTGTCAAGGCTGGGATTAGTTGCAGGGCAAGTGTTGGCTGCAACCACATTAAAAGTTGCCTTTAGCAGAGGATGGTTTCTATCCATCGACCTCTGGGTTATGGGCCCAGCACGCTTCCGCTGCGCCACTCTGCTGCTGGTGTTGGAACTGATGAATTGCACCTCCTTGTGCTGGGACATGGCTGGCTGCGGTTGCGTGTGATTGACAGCTGCTCGAGTGAGCGGATTGGGCCGCGGGGTCACGTGGTGGATGGGCGTGATTAACCACTGCTCCAGTCATCACCAGAGGCAGTCCCTCGAAATCGAGGAAGACTTGCTTCCACTCTAAAAGTGAGTTCTCAGGTGGCTGTTCAGTCCAATACAGGAATTACAGTCTCTGTCACAGCTGGGGCAGACAGTGGTTAAAGGAAAGGGTGGGTGGGGAGTCTGGTTTGCCGCACGCTCCTTCCGCTGCCTGCGCTTGTTCTCGGCGGCGAGACTCGAGGTGCTCAGCGCCCTCCCGGATGCTCTTCCTCCACTTAGGGCGCTCTTTGGCAAGAGATTCCCAGGTGTCGGTGGGGATGTTGCACTTTATCAAGGAGGCTTTGAGGATGTCCTTCAAACGTTCCCTCTGCCCACCTGCGGCTCACTTGCCGTGTAGGATTCCGTGGGAGTCTTGTGTCGAGAATGCGGACAATGTGGCCCGCCCAATGGAGCTGGTCGAGTGTGGTCACTGCTTCGATGCTGGGGATGTTGGCTTGATCGAGAGCACTGACGTTGAAGCGTCTATCCTCCCAGGGGATTTGCAGGATGTTGTGGTATTTCTCCAGCGATTTGAGGTGATTGCTGTATATGGTCCATGTCTCTGAGCCACCCAGGAGGCCGGATATCACTACAGCCCTGTATACCATGAGCTTGGTGCCAGATTTGAAGGCCTGATCTTGGAACACTGTCTTCCTCCGGCGGCCGAAGGCCCAACAGCCTGTATCCTGCAATATTTACAGGACATCCTCTCTCGTCAACACTAACATTGTCCTTAACCAATACTGCCACCCCAACTGCTACCATTCATGTACACCCGATATCCAGCTATATTTACGGCCCACGCCTGCCCTTTGAGCCAGATCCAAGTTATTGCCACAGCATCATATTCCGATTTGCTTGCAGATCAGCAAAACTTATTTAGTAAAAGAAGAGGAAACAATAAGACTTTTAATATCAAGCTCATATTTTATGAGTGTGCTCTATCAGCCAAAGCTCCTCAAATTAATCGAAAGAGAATGATTTTGGAGATGCATCCTTGTCAAGGCTGGGATTAGTTGCAGGGCAAGTGTTGGCTGCAACCACATTAAAAGTTGCCTTTAGCAGAGGATGGTTTCGATCCATCGACCTCTGGGTTATGGGCCCAGCACGCTTCCGCTGCGCCACTCTGCTGCTGGTGTTGGAACTGATGAATTGCACCTCCTTGTGCTGGGACATGGCTGGCTGCGGTTGCGTGTGATTGACAGCTGCTCTAGTGAGCGGATTGGGCCGCGGGGTCACTTGGTGGATGGGCGTGATTAACCACTGCTCCAGTCATCACCAGAGGCAGTCCCTCGAAATCGAGGAAGACTTGCTTCCACTCTAAAAGTGAGTTCTCAGGTGGCTGTTCAGTCCAATACAGGAATTACAGTCTCTGTCACAGCTGGGGCAGACAGTGGTTAAAGGAAAGGGTGGGTGGGGAGTCTGGTTTGCCGCACGCTCCTTCCGCTGCCTGCGCTTGTTCTCGGCGGCGAGACTCGAGGTGCTCAGCGCCCTCCCGGATGCTCTTCCTCCACTTAGGGCGCTCTTTGGCAAGAGATTCCCAGGTGTCGGTGGGGATGTTGCACTTTATCAAGGAGGCTTTGAGGATGTCCTTCAAACGTTCCCTCTGCCCACCTGCGGCTCACTTGCCGTGTAGGATTCCGTGGGAGTCTTGTGTCGAGAATGCGGACAATGTGGCCCGCCCAATGGAGCTGGTCGAGTGTGGTCAGTGCTTCGATGCTGGGGATGTTGGCTTGATCGAGAGCACTGACGTTGAAGCGTCCATCCTCCCAGGGGATTTGCAGGATGTTGTGGTATTTCTCCAGCGATTTGAGGTGATTGCTGTATATGGTCCATGTCTCTGAGCCACCCAGGAGGCCGGATATCACTACAGCCCTGTATACCATGAGCTTGGTGCCAGATTTGAAGGCCTGATCTTGGAACACTGTCTTCCTCCGGCGGCCGAAGGCCCAACAGCCTGTATCCTGCAATATTTACAGGACATCCTCTCTCGTCAACACTAACATTGTCCTTAACCAATACTGCCACCCCAACTGCTACCATTCATGTACACCCGATATCCAGCTATATTTACGGCCCACGCCTGCCCTTTGAGCCAGATCCCAGTTATTGCCACAGCATCATATTCCGATTTGCTTGCAGATCAGCAAAACTTATTTAGTAAAAGAAGAGGAAACAATAAGACTTTTAATATCAAGCTCATATTTTATGAGTGTGCTCTATCAGCCAAAGCTCCTCAAATTAATTGAAAGAGAATGATTTTGGAGATGCATCCTTGTCAAGGCTGGGATTAGTTGCAGGGCAAGTGTTGGCTGCAACCACATTAAAAGTTGTCTTTAGCAGAGGATGGTTTCGATCCATCGACCTCTGGCTTATGGGCCCAGCACGCTTCCGCTGCGCCACTCTGCTGCTGGTGTTGGAACTGATGAATTGCACCTCCTTGTGCTGGGACATGGCTGGCTGCGGTTGCGTGTGATTGACAGCTGCTCGAGTGAGCGGATTGGGCCGCGGGGTCACGTGGTGGATGGGCGTGATTAACCACTGCTCCAGTCATCACCAGAGGCAGTCCCTCGAAATCGAGGAAGACTTGCTTCCACTCTAAAAGTGAGTTCTCAGGTGGCTGTTCAGTCCAATACAGGAATTACAGTCTCTGTCACAGCTGGGGCAGACAGTGGTTAAAGGAAAGGGTGGGTGGGGAGTCTGGTTTGCCGCACGCTCCTTCCGCTGCCTGCGCTTGTTCTCGGCGGCGAGACTCGAGGTGCTCAGCGCCCTCCCGGATGCTCTTCCTCCACTTAGGGCGCTCTTTGGCAAGAGATTCCCAGGTGTCGGTGGGGATGTTGCACTTTATCAAGGAGGCTTTGAGGATGTCCTTGAAACGTTCCCTCTGCCCACCTGCGGCTCACTTGCCGTGTAGGATTCCGTGGGAGTCTTGTGTCGAGAATGCGGACAATGTGGCCCGCCCAATGGAGCTGGTCGAGTGTGGTCAATGCTTCGATGCTGGGGATGTTGGCTTGATCGAGAGCACTGACGTTGAAGCGTCTATCCTCCCAGGGGATTTGCAGGATGTTGTGGTATTTCTCCAGCGATTTGAGGTGATTGCTGTATATGGTCCATGTCTCTGAGCCACCCAGGAGGCCGGATATCACTACAGCCCTGTATACCATGAGCTTGGTGCCAGATTTGAAGGCCTGATCTTGGAACACTGTCTTCCTCCGGCGGCCGAAGGCCCAACAGCCTGTATCCTGCAATATTTACAGGACATCCTCTCTCGTCAACACTAACATTGTCCTTAACCAATACTGCCACCCCAACTGCTACCATTCATGTACACCCGATATCCAGCTATATTTACGGCCCACGCCTGCCCTTTGAGCCAGATCCAAGTTATTGCCACAGCATCATATTCCGATTTGCTTGCAGATCAGCAAAACTTATTTAGTAAAAGAAGAGGAAACAATAAGACTTTTAATATCAAGCTCATATTTTATGAGTGTGCTCTATCAGCCAAAGCTCCTCAAATTAATCGAAAGAGAATGATTTTGGAGATGCATCCTTGTCAAGGCTGGGATTAGTTGCAGGGCAAGTGTTGGCTGCAACCACATTAAAAGTTGTCTTTAGCAGAGGATGGTTTCGATCCATCGACCTCTGGGTTATGGGCCCAGCACGCTTCCGCTGCGCCACTCTGCTGCTGGTGTTGGAACTGATGAATTGCACCTCCTTGTGCTGGGACATGGCTGGCTGCGGTTGCGTGTGATTGACAGCTGCTCTAGTGAGCGGATTGGGCCGCGGGGTCACTTGGTGGATGGGCGTGATTAACCACTGCTCCAGTCATCACCAGAGGCAGTCCCTCGAAATCGAGGAAGACTTGCTTCCACTCTAAAAGTGAGTTCTCAGGTGGCTGTTCAGTCCAATACAGGAATTACAGTCTCTGTCACAGCTGGGGCAGACAGTGGTTAAAGGAAAGGGTGGGTGGGGAGTCTGGTTTGCCGCACGCTCCTTCCGCTGCCTGCGCTTGTTCTCGGCGGCGAGACTCGAGGTGCTCAGCGCCCTCCCGGATGCTCTTCCTCCACTTAGGGCGCTCTTTGGCAAGAGATTCCCAGGTGTCGGTGGGGATGTTGCACTTTATCAAGGAGGCTTTGAGGATGTCCTTCAAACGTTCCCTCTGCCCACCTGCGGCTCACTTGCCGTGTAGGATTCCGTGGGAGTCTTGTGTCGAGAATGCGGACAATGTGGCCCGCCCAATGGAGCTGGTCGAGTGTGGTCAGTGCTTCGATGCTGGGGATGTTGGCTTGATCGAGAGCACTGATGTTGAAGCGTCCATCCTCCCAGGGGATTTGCAGGATGTTGTGGTATTTCTCCAGCGATTTGAGGTGATTGCTGTATATGGTCCATGTCTCTGAGCCACCCAGGAGGCCGGATATCACTACAGCCCTGTATACCATGAGCTTGGTGCCAGATTTGAAGGCCTGATCTTGGAACACTGTCTTCCTCCGGCGGCCGAAGGCCCAACAGCCTGTATCCTGCAATATTTACAGGACATCCTCTCTCGTCAACACTAACATTGTCCTTAACCAATACTGCCACCCCAACTGCTACCATTCATGTACACCCGATATCCAGCTATATTTACGGCCCACGCCTGCCCTTTGAGCCAGATCCCAGTTATTGCCACAGCATCATATTCCGATTTGCTTGCAGATCAGCAAAACTTATTTAGTAAAAGAAGAGGAAACAATAAGACTTTTAATATCAAGCTCATATTTTATGAGTGTGCTCTATCAGCCAAAGCTCCTCAAATTAATTGAAAGAGAATGATTTTGGAGATGCATCCTTGTCAAGGCTGGGATTAGTTGCAGGGCAAGTGTTGGCTGCAACCACATTAAAAGTTGTCTTTAGCAGAGGATGGTTTCGATCCATCGACCTCTGGCTTATGGGCCCAGCACGCTTCCGCTGCGCCACTCTGCTGCTGGTGTTGGAACTGATGAATTGCACCTCCTTGTGCTGGGACATGGCTGGCTGCGGTTGCGTGTGATTGACAGCTGCTCTAGTGAGCGGATTGGGCCGCGGGGTCACTTGGTGGATGGGCGTGATTAACCACTGCTCCAGTCATCACCAGAGGCAGTCCCTCGAAATCGAGGAAGACTTGCTTCCACTCTAAAAGTGAGTTCTCAGGTGGCTGTTCAGTCCAATACAGGAATTACAGTCTCTGTCACAGCTGGGGCAGACAGTGGTTAAAGGAAAGGGTGGGTGGGGAGTCTGGTTTGCCGCACGCTCCTTCCGCTGCCTGCGCTTGTTCTCGGCGGCGAGACTCGAGGTGCTCAGCGCCCTCCCGGATGCTCTTCCTCCACTTAGGGCGCTCTTTGGCAAGAGATTCCCAGGTGTCGGTGGGGATGTTGCACTTTATCAAGGAGGCTTTGAGGATGTCCTTGAAACGTTCCCTCTGCCCACCTGCGGCTCACTTGCCGTGTAGGATTCCGTGGGAGTCTTGTGTCGAGAATGCGGACAATGTGGCCCGCCCAATGGAGCTGGTCGAGTGTGGTCAATGCTTCGATGCTGGGGATGTTGGCTTGATCGAGAGCACTGACGTTGAAGCGTCTATCCTCCCAGGGGATTTGCAGGATGTTGTGGTATTTCTCCAGCGATTTGAGGTGATTGCTGTATATGGTCCATGTCTCTGAGCCACCCAGGAGGCCGGATATCACTACAGCCCTGTATACCATGAGCTTGGTGCCAGATTTGAAGGCCTGATCTTGGAACACTGTCTTCCTCCGGCGGCCGAAGGCCCAACAGCCTGTATCCTGCAATATTTACAGGACATCCTCTCTCGTCAACACTAACATTGTCCTTAACCAATACTGCCACCCCAACTGCTACCATTCATGTACACCCGATATCCAGCTATATTTACGGCCCACGCCTGCCCTTTGAGCCAGATCCAAGTTATTGCCACAGCATCATATTCCGATTTGCTTGCAGATCAGCAAAACTTATTTAGTAAAAGAAGAGGAAACAATAAGACTTTTAATATCAAGCTCATATTTTATGAGTGTGCTCTATCAGCCAAAGCTCCTCAAATTAATTGAAAGAGAATGATTTTGGAGATGCATCCTTGTCAAGGCTGGGATTAGTTGCAGGGCAAGTGTTGGCTGCAACCACATTAAAAGTTGCCTTTAGCAGAGGATGGTTTCGATCCATCGACCTCTGGGTTATGGGCCCAGCACGCTTCCGCTGCGCCACTCTGCTGCTGGTGTTGGAACTGATGAATTGCACCTCCTTGTGCTGGGACATGGCTGGCTGCGGTTGCGTGTGATTGACAGCTGCTCGAGTGAGCGGATTGGGCCGCGGGGTCACGTGGTGGATGGGCGTGATTAACCACTGCTCCAGTCATCACCAGAGGCAGTCCCTCGAAATCGAGGAAGACTTGCTTCCACTCTAAAAGTGAGTTCTCAGGTGGCTGTTCAGTCCAATACAGGAATTACAGTCTCTGTCACAGCTGGGGCAGACAGTGGTTAAAGGAAAGGGTGGGTGGGGAGTCTGGTTTGCCGCACGCTCCTTCCGCTGCCTGCGCTTGTTCTCGGCGGCGAGACTCGAGGTGCTCAGCGCCCTCCCGGATGCTCTTCCTCCACTTAGGGCGCTCTTTGGCAAGAGATTCCCAGGTGTCGGTGGGGATGTTGCACTTTATCAAGGAGGCTTTGAGGATGTCCTTCAAACGTTCCCTCTGCCCACCTGCGGCTCACTTGCCGTGTAGGATTCCGTGGGAGTCTTGTGTCGAGAATGCGGACAATGTGGCCCGCCCAATGGAGCTGGTCGAGTGTGGTCAATGCTTCGATGCTGGGGATGTTGGCTTGATCGAGAGCACTGACGTTGAAGCGTCTATCCTCCCAGGGGATTTGCAGGATGTTGTGGTATTTCTCCAGCGATTTGAGGTGATTGCTGTATATGGTCCATGTCTCTGAGCCACCCAGGAGGCCGGATATCACTACAGCCCTGTATACCATGAGCTTGGTGCCAGATTTGAAGGCCTGATCTTGGAACACTGTCTTCCTCCGGCGGCCGAAGGCCCAACAGCCTGTATCCTGCAATATTTACAGGACATCCTCTCTCGTCAACACTAACATTGTCCTTAACCAATACTGCCACCCCAACTGCTACCATTCATGTACACCCGATATCCAGCTATATTTACGGCCCACGCCTGCCCTTTGAGCCAGATCCCAGTTATTGCCACAGCATCATATTCCGATTTGCTTGCAGATCAGCAAAACTTATTTAGTAAAAGAAGAGGAAACAATAAGACTTTTAATATCAAGCTCATATTTTATGAGTGTGCTCTATCAGCCAAAGCTCCTCAAATTAATTGAAAGAGAATGATTTTGGAGATGCATCCTTGTCAAGGCTGGGATTAGTTGCAGGGCAAGTGTTGGCTGCAACCACATTAAAAGTTGTCTTTAGCAGAGGATGGTTTCGATCCATCGACCTCTGGCTTATGGGCCCAGCACGCTTCCGCTGCGCCACTCTGCTGCTGGTGTTGGAACTGATGAATTGCACCTCCTTGTGCTGGGACATGGCTGGCTGCGGTTGCGTGTGATTGACAGCTGCTCTAGTGAGCGGATTGGGCCGCGGGGTCACGTGGTGGATGGGCGTGATTAACCACTGCTCCAGTCATCACCAGAGGCAGTCCCTCGAAATCGAGGAAGACTTGCTTCCACTCTAAAAGTGAGTTCTCAGGTGGCTGTTCAGTCCAATACAGGAATTACAGTCTCTGTCACAGCTGGGGCAGACAGTGGTTAAAGGAAAGGGTGGGTGGGGAGTCTGGTTTGCCGCACGCTCCTTCCGCTGCCTGCGCTTGTTCTCGGCGGCGAGACTCGAGGTGCTCAGCGCCCTCCCGGATGCTCTTCCTCCACTTAGGGCGCTCTTTGGCAAGAGATTCCCAGGTGTCGGTGGGGATGTTGCACTTTATCAAGGAGGCTTTGAGGATGTCCTTCAAACGTTCCCTCTGCCCACCTGCGGCTCACTTGCCGTGTAGGATTCCGTGGGAGTCTTGTGTCGAGAATGCGGACAATGTGGCCCGCCCAATGGAGCTGGTCGAGTGTGGTCAGTGCTTCGATGCTGGGGATGTTGGCTTGATCGAGAGCACTGATGTTGAAGCGTCCATCCTCCCAGGGGATTTGCAGGATGTTGTGGTATTTCTCCAGCGATTTGAGGTGATTGCTGTATATGGTCCATGTCTCTGAGCCACCCAGGAGGCCGGATATCACTACAGCCCTGTATACCATGAGCTTGGTGCCAGATTTGAAGGCCTGATCTTGGAACACTGTCTTCCTCCGGCGGCCGAAGGCCCAACAGCCTGTATCCTGCAATATTTACAGGACATCCTCTCTCGTCAACACTAACATTGTCCTTAACCAATACTGCCACCCCAACTGCTACCATTCATGTACACCCGATATCCAGCTATATTTACGGCCCACGCCTGCCCTTTGAGCCAGATCCCAGTTATTGCCACAGCATCATATTCCGATTTGCTTGCAGATCAGCAAAACTTATTTAGTAAAAGAAGAGGAAACAATAAGACTTTTAATATCAAGCTCATATTTTATGAGTGTGCTCTATCAGCCAAAGCTCCTCAAATTAATTGAAAGAGAATGATTTTGGAGATGCATCCTTGTCAAGGCTGGGATTAGTTGCAGGGCAAGTGTTGGCTGCAACCACATTAAAAGTTGTCTTTAGCAGAGGATGGTTTCGATCCATCGACCTCTGGGTTATGGGCCCAGCACGCTTCCGCTGCGCCACTCTGCTGCTGGTGTTGGAACTGATGAATTGCACCTCCTTGTGCTGGGACATGGCTGGTTGCGGTTGCGTGTGATTGACAGCTGCTCTAGTGAGCGGATTGGGCCGCGGGGTCACGTGGTGGATGGGCGTGATTAACCACTGCTCCAGTCATCACCAGAGGCAGTCCCTCGAAATCGAGGAAGACTTGCTTCCACTCTAAAAGTGAGTTCTCAGGTGGCTGTTCAGTCCAATACAGGAATTACAGTCTCTGTCACAGCTGGGGCAGACAGTGGTTAAAGGAAAGGGTGGGTGGGGAGTCTGGTTTGCCGCACGCTCCTTCCGCTGCCTGCGCTTGTTCTCGGCGGCGAGACTCGAGGTGCTCAGCGCCCTCCCGGATGCTCTTCCTCCACTTAGGGCGCTCTTTGGCAAGAGATTCCCAGGTGTCGGTGGGGATGTTGCACTTTATCAAGGAGGCTTTGAGGATGTCCTTGAAACGTTCCCTCTGCCCACCTGCGGCTCACTTGCCGTGTAGGATTCCGTGGGAGTCTTGTGTCGAGAATGCGGACAATGTGGCCCGCCCAATGGAGCTGGTCGAGTGTGGTCAATGCTTCGATGCTGGGGATGTTGGCTTGATCGAGAGCACTGACGTTGAAGCGTCTATCCTCCCAGGGGATTTGCAGGATGTTGTGGTATTTCTCCAGCGATTTGAGGTGATTGCTGTATATGGTCCATGTCTCTGAGCCACCCAGGAGGCCGGATATCACTACAGCCCTGTATACCATGAGCTTGGTGCCAGATTTGAAGGCCTGATCTTGGAACACTGTCTTCCTCCGGCGGCCGAAGGCCCAACAGCCTGTATCCTGCAATATTTACAGGACATCCTCTCTCGTCAACACTAACATTGTCCTTAACCAATACTGCCACCCCAACTGCTACCATTCATGTACACCCGATATCCAGCTATATTTACGGCCCACGCCTGCCCTTTGAGCCAGATCCAAGTTATTGCCACAGCATCATATTCCGATTTGCTTGCAGATCAGCAAAACTTATTTAGTAAAAGAAGAGGAAACAATAAGACTTTTAATATCAAGCTCATATTTTATGAGTGTGCTCTATCAGCCAAAGCTCCTCAAATTAATCGAAAGAGAATGATTTTGGAGATGCATCCTTGTCAAGGCTGGGATTAGTTGCAGGGCAAGTGTTGGCTGCAACCACATTAAAAGTTGTCTTTAGCAGAGGATGGTTTCGATCCATCGACCTCTGGCTTATGGGCCCAGCACGCTTCCGCTGCGCCACTCTGCTGCTGGTGTTGGAACTGATGAATTGCACCTCCTTGTGCTGGGACATGGCTGGCTGCGGTTGCGTGTGATTGACAGCTGCTCTAGTGAGCGGATTGGGCCGCGGGGTCACTTGGTGGATGGGCGTGATTAACCACTGCTCCAGTCATCACCAGAGGCAGTCCCTCGAAATCGAGGAAGACTTGCTTCCACTCTAAAAGTGAGTTCTCAGGTGGCTGTTCAGTCCAATACAGGAATTACAGTCTCTGTCACAGCTGGGGCAGACAGTGGTTAAAGGAAAGGGTGGGTGGGGAGTCTGGTTTGCCGCACGCTCCTTCCGCTGCCTGCGCTTGTTCTCGGCGGCGAGACTCGAGGTGCTCAGCGCCCTCCCGGATGCTCTTCCTCCACTTAGGGCGCTCTTTGGCAAGAGATTCCCAGGTGTCGGTGGGGATGTTGCACTTTATCAAGGAGGCTTTGAGGATGTCCTTCAAACGTTCCCTCTGCCCACCTGCGGCTCACTTGCCGTGTAGGATTCCGTGGGAGTCTTGTGTCGAGAATGCGGACAATGTGGCCCGCCCAATGGAGCTGGTCGAGTGTGGTCAGTGCTTCGATGCTGGGGATGTTGGCTTGATCGAGAGCACTGACGTTGAAGCGTCCATCCTCCCAGGGGATTTGCAGGATGTTGTGGTATTTCTCCAGCGATTTGAGGTGATTGCTGTATATGGTCCATGTCTCTGAGCCACCCAGGAGGCCGGATATCACTACAGCCCTGTATACCATGAGCTTGGTGCCAGATTTGAAGGCCTGATCTTGGAACACTGTCTTCCTCCGGCGGCCGAAGGCCCAACAGCCTGTATCCTGCAATATTTACAGGACATCCTCTCTCGTCAACACTAACATTGTCCTTAACCAATACTGCCACCCCAACTGCTACCATTCATGTACACCCGATATCCAGCTATATTTACGGCCCACGCCTGCCCTTTGAGCCAGATCCCAGTTATTGCCACAGCATCATATTCCGATTTGCTTGCAGATCAGCAAAACTTATTTAGTAAAAGAAGAGGAAACAATAAGACTTTTAATATCAAGCTCATATTTTATGAGTGTGCTCTATCAGCCAAAGCTCCTCAAATTAATTGAAAGAGAATGATTTTGGAGATGCATCCTTGTCAAGGCTGGGATTAGTTGCAGGGCAAGTGTTGGCTGCAACCACATTAAAAGTTGTCTTTAGCAGAGGATGGTTTCGATCCATCGACCTCTGGCTTATGGGCCCAGCACGCTTCCGCTGCGCCACTCTGCTGCTGGTGTTGGAACTGATGAATTGCACCTCCTTGTGCTGGGACATGGCTGGCTGCGGTTGCGTGTGATTGACAGCTGCTCTAGTGAGCGGATTGGGCCACGGGGTCACGTGGTGGATGGGCGTGATTAACCACTGCTCCAGTCATCACCAGAGGCAGTCCCTCGAAATCGAGGAAGACTTGCTTCCACTCTAAAAGTGAGTTCTCAGGTGGCTGTTCAGTCCAATACAGGAATTACAGTCTCTGTCACAGCTGGGGCAGACAGTGGTTAAAGGAAAGGGTGGGTGGGGAGTCTGGTTTGCCGCACGCTCCTTCCGCTGCCTGCGCTTGTTCTCGGCGGCGAGACTCGAGGTGCTCAGCGCCCTCCCGGATGCTCTTCCTCCACTTAGGGCGCTCTTTGGCAAGAGATTCCCAGGTGTCGGTGGGGATGTTGCACTTTATCAAGGAGGCTTTGAGGATGTCCTTCAAACGTTCCCTCTGCCCACCTGCGGCTCACTTGCCGTGTAGGATTCCGTGGGAGTCTTGTGTCGAGAATGCGGACAATGTGGCCCGCCCAATGGAGCTGGTCGAGTGTGGTCAGTGCTTCGATGCTGGGGATGTTGGCTTGATCGAGAGCACTGATGTTGAAGCGTCCATCCTCCCAGGGGATTTGCAGGATGTTGTGGTATTTCTCCAGCGATTTGAGGTGATTGCTGTATATGGTCCATGTCTCTGAGCCACCCAGGAGGCCGGATATCACTACAGCCCTGTATACCATGAGCTTGGTGCCAGATTTGAAGGCCTGATCTTGGAACACTGTCTTCCTCCGGCGGCCGAAGGCCCAACAGCCTGTATCCTGCAATATTTACAGGACATCCTCTCTCGTCAACACTAACATTGTCCTTAACCAATACTGCCACCCCAACTGCTACCATTCATGTACACCCGATATCCAGCTATATTTACGGCCCACGCCTGCCCTTTGAGCCAGATCCCAGTTATTGCCACAGCATCATATTCCGATTTGCTTGCAGATCAGCAAAACTTATTTAGTAAAAGAAGAGGAAACAATAAGACTTTTAATATCAAGCTCATATTTTATGAGTGTGCTCTATCAGCCAAAGCTCCTCAAATTAATTGAAAGAGAATGATTTTGGAGATGCATCCTTGTCAAGGCTGGGATTAGTTGCAGGGCAAGTGTTGGCTGCAACCACATTAAAAGTTGTCTTTAGCAGAGGATGGTTTCGATCCATCGACCTCTGGGTTATGGGCCCAGCACGCTTCCGCTGCGCCACTCTGCTGCTGGTGTTGGAACTGATGAATTGCACCTCCTTGTGCTGGGACATGGCTGGTTGCGGTTGCGTGTGATTGACAGCTGCTCTAGTGAGCGGATTGGGCCGCGGGGTCACGTGGTGGATGGGCGTGATTAACCACTGCTCCAGTCATCACCAGAGGCAGTCCCTCGAAATCGAGGAAGACTTGCTTCCACTCTAAAAGTGAGTTCTCAGGTGGCTGTTCAGTCCAATACAGGAATTACAGTCTCTGTCACAGCTGGGGCAGACAGTGGTTAAAGGAAAGGGTGGGTGGGGAGTCTGGTTTGCCGCACGCTCCTTCCGCTGCCTGCGCTTGTTCTCGGCGGCGAGACTCGAGGTGCTCAGCGCCCTCCCGGATGCTCTTCCTCCACTTAGGGCGCTCTTTGGCAAGAGATTCCCAGGTGTCGGTGGGGATGTTGCACTTTATCAAGGAGGCTTTGAGGATGTCCTTCAAACGTTCCCTCTGCCCACCTGCGGCTCACTTGCCGTGTAGGATTCCGTGGGAGTCTTGTGTCGAGAATGCGGACAATGTGGCCCGCCCAATGGAGCTGGTCGAGTGTGGTCAATGCTTCGATGCTGGGGATGTTGGCTTGATCGAGAGCACTGACGTTGAAGCGTCTATCCTCCCAGGGGATTTGCAGGATGTTGTGGTATTTCTCCAGCGATTTGAGGTGATTGCTGTATATGGTCCATGTCTCTGAGCCACCCAGGAGGCCGGATATCACTACAGCCCTGTATACCATGAGCTTGGTGCCAGATTTGAAGGCCTGATCTTGGAACACTGTCTTCCTCCGGCGGCCGAAGGCCCAACAGCCTGTATCCTGCAATATTTACAGGACATCCTCTCTCGTCAACACTAACATTGTCCTTAACCAATACTGCCACCCCAACTGCTACCATTCATGTACACCCGATATCCAGCTATATTTACGGCCCACGCCTGCCCTTTGAGCCAGATCCAAGTTATTGCCACAGCATCATATTCCGATTTGCTTGCAGATCAGCAAAACTTATTTAGTAAAAGAAGAGGAAACAATAAGACTTTTAATATCAAGCTCATATTTTATGAGTGTGCTCTATCAGCCAAAGCTCCTCAAATTAATCGAAAGAGAATGATTTTGGAGATGCATCCTTGTCAAGGCTGGGATTAGTTGCAGGGCAAGTGTTGGCTGCAACCACATTAAAAGTTGTCTTTAGCAGAGGATGGTTTCGATCCATCGACCTCTGGCTTATGGGCCCAGCACGCTTCCGCTGCGCCACTCTGCTGCTGGTGTTGGAACTGATGAATTGCACCTCCTTGTGCTGGGACATGGCTGGCTGCGGTTGCGTGTGATTGACAGCTGCTCTAGTGAGCGGATTGGGCCGCGGGGTCACTTGGTGGATGGGCGTGATTAACCACTGCTCCAGTCATCACCAGAGGCAGTCCCTCGAAATCGAGGAAGACTTGCTTCCACTCTAAAAGTGAGTTCTCAGGTGGCTGTTCAGTCCAATACAGGAATTACAGTCTCTGTCACAGCTGGGGCAGACAGTGGTTAAAGGAAAGGGTGGGTGGGGAGTCTGGTTTGCCGCACGCTCCTTCCGCTGCCTGCGCTTGTTCTCGGCGGCGAGACTCGAGGTGCTCAGCGCCCTCCCGGATGCTCTTCCTCCACTTAGGGCGCTCTTTGGCAAGAGATTCCCAGGTGTCGGTGGGGATGTTGCACTTTATCAAGGAGGCTTTGAGGATGTCCTTCAAACGTTCCCTCTGCCCACCTGCGGCTCACTTGCCGTGTAGGATTCCGTGGGAGTCTTGTGTCGAGAATGCGGACAATGTGGCCCGCCCAATGGAGCTGGTCGAGTGTGGTCAGTGCTTCGATGCTGGGGATGTTGGCTTGATCGAGAGCACTGATGTTGAAGCGTCCATCCTCCCAGGGGATTTGCAGGATGTTGTGGTATTTCTCCAGCGATTTGAGGTGATTGCTGTATATGGTCCATGTCTCTGAGCCACCCAGGAGGCCGGATATCACTACAGCCCTGTATACCATGAGCTTGGTGCCAGATTTGAAGGCCTGATCTTGGAACACTGTCTTCCTCCGGCGGCCGAAGGCCCAACAGCCTGTATCCTGCAATATTTACAGGACATCCTCTCTCGTCAACACTAACATTGTCCTTAACCAATACTGCCACCCCAACTGCTACCATTCATGTACACCCGATATCCAGCTATATTTACGGCCCACGCCTGCCCTTTGAGCCAGATCCCAGTTATTGCCACAGCATCATATTCCGATTTGCTTGCAGATCAGCAAAACTTATTTAGTAAAAGAAGAGGAAACAATAAGACTTTTAATATCAAGCTCATATTTTATGAGTGTGCTCTATCAGCCAAAGCTCCTCAAATTAATTGAAAGAGAATGATTTTGGAGATGCATCCTTGTCAAGGCTGGGATTAGTTGCAGGGCAAGTGTTGGCTGCAACCACATTAAAAGTTGTCTTTAGCAGAGGATGGTTTCGATCCATCGACCTCTGGGTTATGGGCCCAGCACGCTTCCGCTGCGCCACTCTGCTGCTGGTGTTGGAACTGATGAATTGCACCTCCTTGTGCTGGGACATGGCTGGTTGCGGTTGCGTGTGATTGACAGCTGCTCTAGTGAGCGGATTGGGCCGCGGGGTCACGTGGTGGATGGGCGTGATTAACCACTGCTCCAGTCATCACCAGAGGCAGTCCCTCGAAATCGAGGAAGACTTGCTTCCACTCTAAAAGTGAGTTCTCAGGTGGCTGTTCAGTCCAATACAGGAATTACAGTCTCTGTCACAGCTGGGGCAGACAGTGGTTAAAGGAAAGGGTGGGTGGGGAGTCTGGTTTGCCGCACGCTCCTTCCGCTGCCTGCGCTTGTTCTCGGCGGCGAGACTCGAGGTGCTCAGCGCCCTCCCGGATGCTCTTCCTCCACTTAGGGCGCTCTTTGGCAAGAGATTCCCAGGTGTCGGTGGGGATGTTGCACTTTATCAAGGAGGCTTTGAGGATGTCCTTCAAACGTTCCCTCTGCCCACCTGCGGCTCACTTGCCGTGTAGGATTCCGTGGGAGTCTTGTGTCGAGAATGCGGACAATGTGGCCCGCCCAATGGAGCTGGTCGAGTGTGGTCAATGCTTCGATGCTGGGGATGTTGGCTTGATCGAGAGCACTGACGTTGAAGCGTCTATCCTCCCAGGGGATTTGCAGGATGTTGTGGTATTTCTCCAGCGATTTGAGGTGATTGCTGTATATGGTCCATGTCTCTGAGCCACCCAGGAGGCCGGATATCACTACAGCCCTGTATACCATGAGCTTGGTGCCAGATTTGAAGGCCTGATCTTGGAACACTGTCTTCCTCCGGCGGCCGAAGGCCCAACAGCCTGTATCCTGCAATATTTACAGGACATCCTCTCTCGTCAACACTAACATTGTCCTTAACCAATACTGCCACCCCAACTGCTACCATTCATGTACACCCGATATCCAGCTATATTTACGGCCCACGCCTGCCCTTTGAGCCAGATCCAAGTTATTGCCACAGCATCATATTCCGATTTGCTTGCAGATCAGCAAAACTTATTTAGTAAAAGAAGAGGAAACAATAAGACTTTTAATATCAAGCTCATATTTTATGAGTGTGCTCTATCAGCCAAAGCTCCTCAAATTAATCGAAAGAGAATGATTTTGGAGATGCATCCTTGTCAAGGCTGGGATTAGTTGCAGGGCAAGTGTTGGCTGCAACCACATTAAAAGTTGTCTTTAGCAGAGGATGGTTTCGATCCATCGACCTCTGGGTTATGGGCCCAGCACGCTTCCGCTGCGCCACTCTGCTGCTGGTGTTGGAACTGATGAATTGCACCTCCTTGTGCTGGGACATGGCTGGCTGCGGTTGCGTGTGATTGACAGCTGCTCTAGTGAGCGGATTGGGCCGCGGGGTCACGTGGTGGATGGGCGTGATTAACCACTGCTCCAGTCATCACCAGAGGCAGTCCCTCGAAATCGAGGAAGACTTGCTTCCACTCTAAAAGTGAGTTCTCAGGTGGCTGTTCAGTCCAATACAGGAATTACAGTCTCTGTCACAGCTGGGGCAGACAGTGGTTAAAGGAAAGGGTGGGTGGGGAGTCTGGTTTGCCGCACGCTCCTTCCGCTGCCTGCGCTTGTTCTCGGCGGCGAGACTCGAGGTGCTCAGCGCCCTCCCGGATGCTCTTCCTCCACTTAGGGCGCTCTTTGGCAAGAGATTCCCAGGTGTCGGTGGGGATGTTGCACTTTATCAAGGAGGCTTTGAGGATGTCCTTCAAACGTTCCCTCTGCCCACCTGCGGCTCACTTGCCGTGTAGGATTCCGTGGGAGTCTTGTGTCGAGAATGCGGACAATGTGGCCCGCCCAATGGAGCTGGTCGAGTGTGGTCAGTGCTTCGATGCTGGGGATGTTGGCTTGATCGAGAGCACTGACGTTGAAGCGTCCATCCTCCCAGGGGATTTGCAGGATGTTGTGGTATTTCTCCAGCGATTTGAGGTGATTGCTGTATATGGTCCATGTCTCTGAGCCACCCAGGAGGCCGGATATCACTACAGCCCTGTATACCATGAGCTTGGTGCCAGATTTGAAGGCCTGATCTTGGAACACTGTCTTCCTCCGGCGGCCGAAGGCCCAACAGCCTGTATCCTGCAATATTTACAGGACATCCTCTCTCGTCAACACTAACATTGTCCTTAACCAATACTGCCACCCCAACTGCTACCATTCATGTACACCCGATATCCAGCTATATTTACGGCCCACGCCTGCCCTTTGAGCCAGATCCAAGTTATTGCCACAGCATCATATTCCGATTTGCTTGCAGATCAGCAAAACTTATTTAGTAAAAGAAGAGGAAACAATAAGACTTTTAATATCAAGCTCATATTTTATGAGTGTGCTCTATCAGCCAAAGCTCCTCAAATTAATCGAAAGAGAATGATTTTGGAGATGCATCCTTGTCAAGGCTGGGATTAGTTGCAGGGCAAGTGTTGGCTGCAACCACATTAAAAGTTGTCTTTAGCAGAGGATGGTTTCGATCCATCGACCTCTGGCTTATGGGCCCAGCACGCTTCCGCTGCGCCACTCTGCTGCTGGTGTTGGAACTGATGAATTGCACCTCCTTGTGCTGGGACATGGCTGGCTGCGGTTGCGTGTGATTGACAGCTGCTCTAGTGAGCGGATTGGGCCGCGGGGTCACTTGGTGGATGGGCGTGATTAACCACTGCTCCAGTCATCACCAGAGGCAGTCCCTCGAAATCGAGGAAGACTTGCTTCCACTCTAAAAGTGAGTTCTCAGGTGGCTGTTCAGTCCAATACAGGAATTACAGTCTCTGTCACAGCTGGGGCAGACAGTGGTTAAAGGAAAGGGTGGGTGGGGAGTCTGGTTTGCCGCACGCTCCTTCCGCTGCCTGCGCTTGTTCTCGGCGGCGAGACTCGAGGTGCTCAGCGCCCTCCCGGATGCTCTTCCTCCACTTAGGGCGCTCTTTGGCAAGAGATTCCCAGGTGTCGGTGGGGATGTTGCACTTTATCAAGGAGGCTTTGAGGATGTCCTTCAAACGTTCCCTCTGCCCACCTGCGGCTCACTTGCCGTGTAGGATTCCGTGGGAGTCTTGTGTCGAGAATGCGGACAATGTGGCCCGCCCAATGGAGCTGGTCGAGTGTGGTCAGTGCTTCGATGCTGGGGATGTTGGCTTGATCGAGAGCACTGATGTTGAAGCGTCCATCCTCCCAGGGGATTTGCAGGATGTTGTGGTATTTCTCCAGCGATTTGAGGTGATTGCTGTATATGGTCCATGTCTCTGAGCCACCCAGGAGGCCGGATATCACTACAGCCCTGTATACCATGAGCTTGGTGCCAGATTTGAAGGCCTGATCTTGGAACACTGTCTTCCTCCGGCGGCCGAAGGCCCAACAGCCTGTATCCTGCAATATTTACAGGACATCCTCTCTCGTCAACACTAACATTGTCCTTAACCAATACTGCCACCCCAACTGCTACCATTCATGTACACCCGATATCCAGCTATATTTACGGCCCACGCCTGCCCTTTGAGCCAGATCCCAGTTATTGCCACAGCATCATATTCCGATTTGCTTGCAGATCAGCAAAACTTATTTAGTAAAAGAAGAGGAAACAATAAGACTTTTAATATCAAGCTCATATTTTATGAGTGTGCTCTATCAGCCAAAGCTCCTCAAATTAATTGAAAGAGAATGATTTTGGAGATGCATCCTTGTCAAGGCTGGGATTAGTTGCAGGGCAAGTGTTGGCTGCAACCACATTAAAAGTTGTCTTTAGCAGAGGATGGTTTCGATCCATCGACCTCTGGGTTATGGGCCCAGCACGCTTCCGCTGCGCCACTCTGCTGCTGGTGTTGGAACTGATGAATTGCACCTCCTTGTGCTGGGACATGGCTGGTTGCGGTTGCGTGTGATTGACAGCTGCTCTAGTGAGCGGATTGGGCCGCGGGGTCACGTGGTGGATGGGCGTGATTAACCACTGCTCCAGTCATCACCAGAGGCAGTCCCTCGAAATCGAGGAAGACTTGCTTCCACTCTAAAAGTGAGTTCTCAGGTGGCTGTTCAGTCCAATACAGGAATTACAGTCTCTGTCACAGCTGGGGCAGACAGTGGTTAAAGGAAAGGGTGGGTGGGGAGTCTGGTTTGCCGCACGCTCCTTCCGCTGCCTGCGCTTGTTCTCGGCGGCGAGACTCGAGGTGCTCAGCGCCCTCCCGGATGCTCTTCCTCCACTTAGGGCGCTCTTTGGCAAGAGATTCCCAGGTGTCGGTGGGGATGTTGCACTTTATCAAGGAGGCTTTGAGGATGTCCTTCAAACGTTCCCTCTGCCCACCTGCGGCTCACTTGCCGTGTAGGATTCCGTGGGAGTCTTGTGTCGAGAATGCGGACAATGTGGCCCGCCCAATGGAGCTGGTCGAGTGTGGTCAATGCTTCGATGCTGGGGATGTTGGCTTGATCGAGAGCACTGACGTTGAAGCGTCTATCCTCCCAGGGGATTTGCAGGATGTTGTGGTATTTCTCCAGCGATTTGAGGTGATTGCTGTATATGGTCCATGTCTCTGAGCCACCCAGGAGGCCGGATATCACTACAGCCCTGTATACCATGAGCTTGGTGCCAGATTTGAAGGCCTGATCTTGGAACACTGTCTTCCTCCGGCGGCCGAAGGCCCAACAGCCTGTATCCTGCAATATTTACAGGACATCCTCTCTCGTCAACACTAACATTGTCCTTAACCAATACTGCCACCCCAACTGCTACCATTCATGTACACCCGATATCCAGCTATATTTACGGCCCACGCCTGCCCTTTGAGCCAGATCCAAGTTATTGCCACAGCATCATATTCCGATTTGCTTGCAGATCAGCAAAACTTATTTAGTAAAAGAAGAGGAAACAATAAGACTTTTAATATCAAGCTCATATTTTATGAGTGTGCTCTATCAGCCAAAGCTCCTCAAATTAATCGAAAGAGAATGATTTTGGAGATGCATCCTTGTCAAGGCTGGGATTAGTTGCAGGGCAAGTGTTGGCTGCAACCACATTAAAAGTTGTCTTTAGCAGAGGATGGTTTCGATCCATCGACCTCTGGGTTATGGGCCCAGCACGCTTCCGCTGCGCCACTCTGCTGCTGGTGTTGGAACTGATGAATTGCACCTCCTTGTGCTGGGACATGGCTGGCTGCGGTTGCGTGTGATTGACAGCTGCTCTAGTGAGCGGATTGGGCCGCGGGGTCACGTGGTGGATGGGCGTGATTAACCACTGCTCCAGTCATCACCAGAGGCAGTCCCTCGAAATCGAGGAAGACTTGCTTCCACTCTAAAAGTGAGTTCTCAGGTGGCTGTTCAGTCCAATACAGGAATTACAGTCTCTGTCACAGCTGGGGCAGACAGTGGTTAAAGGAAAGGGTGGGTGGGGAGTCTGGTTTGCCGCACGCTCCTTCCGCTGCCTGCGCTTGTTCTCGGCGGCGAGACTCGAGGTGCTCAGCGCCCTCCCGGATGCTCTTCCTCCACTTAGGGCGCTCTTTGGCAAGAGATTCCCAGGTGTCGGTGGGGATGTTGCACTTTATCAAGGAGGCTTTGAGGATGTCCTTCAAACGTTCCCTCTGCCCACCTGCGGCTCACTTGCCGTGTAGGATTCCGTGGGAGTCTTGTGTCGAGAATGCGGACAATGTGGCCCGCCCAATGGAGCTGGTCGAGTGTGGTCAGTGCTTCGATGCTGGGGATGTTGGCTTGATCGAGAGCACTGACGTTGAAGCGTCCATCCTCCCAGGGGATTTGCAGGATGTTGTGGTATTTCTCCAGCGATTTGAGGTGATTGCTGTATATGGTCCATGTCTCTGAGCCACCCAGGAGGCCGGATATCACTACAGCCCTGTATACCATGAGCTTGGTGCCAGATTTGAAGGCCTGATCTTGGAACACTGTCTTCCTCCGGCGGCCGAAGGCCCAACAGCCTGTATCCTGCAATATTTACAGGACATCCTCTCTCGTCAACACTAACATTGTCCTTAACCAATACTGCCACCCCAACTGCTACCATTCATGTACACCCGATATCCAGCTATATTTACGGCCCACGCCTGCCCTTTGAGCCAGATCCAAGTTATTGCCACAGCATCATATTCCGATTTGCTTGCAGATCAGCAAAACTTATTTAGTAAAAGAAGAGGAAACAATAAGACTTTTAATATCAAGCTCATATTTTATGAGTGTGCTCTATCAGCCAAAGCTCCTCAAATTAATCGAAAGAGAATGATTTTGGAGATGCATCCTTGTCAAGGCTGGGATTAGTTGCAGGGCAAGTGTTGGCTGCAACCACATTAAAAGTTGTCTTTAGCAGAGGATGGTTTCGATCCATCGACCTCTGGGTTATGGGCCCAGCACGCTTCCGCTGCGCCACTCTGCTGCTGGTGTTGGAACTGATGAATTGCACCTCCTTGTGCTGGGACATGGCTGGCTGCGGTTGCGTGTGATTGACAGCTGCTCTAGTGAGCGGATTGGGCCGCGGGGTCACGTGGTGGATGGGCGTGATTAACCACTGCTCCAGTCATCACCAGAGGCAGTCCCTCGAAATCGAGGAAGACTTGCTTCCACTCTAAAAGTGAGTTCTCAGGTGGCTGTTCAGTCCAATACAGGAATTACAGTCTCTGTCACAGCTGGGGCAGACAGTGGTTAAAGGAAAGGGTGGGTGGGGAGTCTGGTTTGCCGCACGCTCCTTCCGCTGCCTGCGCTTGTTCTCGGCGGCGAGACTCGAGGTGCTCAGCGCCCTCCCGGATGCTCTTCCTCCACTTAGGGCGCTCTTTGGCAAGAGATTCCCAGGTGTCGGTGGGGATGTTGCACTTTATCAAGGAGGCTTTGAGGATGTCCTTCAAACGTTCCCTCTGCCCACCTGCGGCTCACTTGCCGTGTAGGATTCCGTGGGAGTCTTGTGTCGAGAATGCGGACAATGTGGCCCGCCCAATGGAGCTGGTCGAGTGTGGTCAGTGCTTCGATGCTGGGGATGTTGGCTTGATCGAGAGCACTGACGTTGAAGCGTCCATCCTCCCAGGGGATTTGCAGGATGTTGTGGTATTTCTCCAGCGATTTGAGGTGATTGCTGTATATGGTCCATGTCTCTGAGCCACCCAGGAGGCCGGATATCACTACAGCCCTGTATACCATGAGCTTGGTGCCAGATTTGAAGGCCTGATCTTGGAACACTGTCTTCCTCCGGCGGCCGAAGGCCCAACAGCCTGTATCCTGCAATATTTACAGGACATCCTCTCTCGTCAACACTAACATTGTCCTTAACCAATACTGCCACCCCAACTGCTACCATTCATGTACACCCGATATCCAGCTATATTTACGGCCCACGCCTGCCCTTTGAGCCAGATCCCAGTTATTGCCACAGCATCATATTCCGATTTGCTTGCAGATCAGCAAAACTTATTTAGTAAAAGAAGAGGAAACAATAAGACTTTTAATATCAAGCTCATATTTTATGAGTGTGCTCTATCAGCCAAAGCTCCTCAAATTAATTGAAAGAGAATGATTTTGGAGATGCATCCTTGTCAAGGCTGGGGTTAGTTGCAGGGCAAGTGTTGGCTGCAACCACATTAAAAGCTGTCTTTAGCAGAGGATGGTTTCGATCCATCGACCTCTGGCTTATGGGCCCAGCACGCTTCCGCTGCACCACTCTGCTGCTGGTGTTGGAACTGATGAATTGCACCTCCTTGTGCTGGGACATGGCTGGCTGCGGTTGCGTGTGATTGACAGCTGCTCTAGTGAGCGGATTGGGCCGCGGGGTCACGTGGTGGATGGGCGTGATTAACCACTGCTCCAGTCATCACCAGAGGCAGTCCCTCGAAATCGAGGAAGACTTGCTTCCACTCGAAAAGTGAGTTCTCAGGTGGCTGTTCAGTCCAATACAGGAATTACAGTCTCTGTCACAGCTGGGGCAGACAGTGGTTAAAGGAAAGGGTGGGTGGGGAGTCTGGTTTGCCGCACGCTCCTTCCGCTGCCTGCGCTTGTTCTCGGCGGCGAGACTCGAGGTGCTCAGCGCCCTCCCGGATGCTCTTCCTCCACTTAGGGCGCTCTTTGGCAAGAGATTCCCAGGTGTCGGTGGGGATGTTGCACTTTATCAAGGAGGCTTTGAGGATGTCCTTCAAACGTTCCCTCTGCCCACCTGCGGCTCACTTGCCGTGTAGGATTCCGTGGGAGTCTTGTGTCGAGAATGCGGACAATGTGGCCCGCCCAATGGAGCTGGTCGAGTGTGGTCAGTGCTTCGATGCTGGGGATGTTGGCTTGATCGAGAGCACTGACGTTGAAGCGTCCATCCTCCCAGGGGATTTGCAGGATGTTGTGGTATTTCTCCAGCGATTTGAGGTGATTGCTGTATATGGTCCATGTCTCTGAGCCACCCAGGAGGCCGGATATCACTACAGCCCTGTATACCATGAGCTTGGTGCCAGATTTGAAGGCCTGATCTTGGAACACTGTCTTCCTCCGGCGGCCGAAGGCCCAACAGCCTGTATCCTGCAATATTTACAGGACATCCTCTCTCGTCAACACTAACATTGTCCTTAACCAATACTGCCACCCCAACTGCTACCATTCATGTACACCCGATATCCAGCTATATTTACGGCCCACGCCTGCCCTTTGAGCCAGATCCCAGTTATTGCCACAGCATCATATTCCGATTTGCTTGCAGATCAGCAAAACTTATTTAGTAAAAGAAGAGGAAACAATAAGACTTTTAATATCAAGCTCATATTTTATGAGTGTGCTCTATCAGCCAAAGCTCCTCAAATTAATCGAAAGAGAATGATTTTGGAGATGCATCCTTGTCAAGGCTGGGATTAGTTGCAGGGCAAGTGTTGGCTGCAACCACATTAAAAGTTGTCTTTAGCAGAGGATGGTTTCGATCCATCGACCTCTGGGTTATGGGCCCAGCACGCTTCCGCTGCGCCACTCTGCTGCTGGTGTTGGAACTGATGAATTGCACCTCCTTGTGCTGGGACATGGCTGGCTGCGGTTGCGTGTGATTGACAGCTGCTCTAGTGAGCGGATTGGGCCGCGGGGTCACGTGGTGGATGGGCGTGATTAACCACTGCTCCAGTCATCACCAGAGGCAGTCCCTCGAAATCGAGGAAGACTTGCTTCCACTCTAAAAGTGAGTTCTCAGGTGGCTGTTCAGTCCAATACAGGAATTACAGTCTCTGTCACAGCTGGGGCAGACAGTGGTTAAAGGAAAGGGTGGGTGGGGAGTCTGGTTTGCCGCACGCTCCTTCCGCTGCCTGCGCTTGTTCTCGGCGGCGAGACTCGAGGTGCTCAGCGCCCTCCCGGATGCTCTTCCTCCACTTAGGGCGCTCTTTGGCAAGAGATTCCCAGGTGTCGGTGGGGATGTTGCACTTTATCAAGGAGGCTTTGAGGATGTCCTTCAAACGTTCCCTCTGCCCACCTGCGGCTCACTTGCCGTGTAGGATTCCGTGGGAGTCTTGTGTCGAGAATGCGGACAATGTGGCCCGCCCAATGGAGCTGGTCGAGTGTGGTCAGTGCTTCGATGCTGGGGATGTTGGCTTGATCGAGAGCACTGACGTTGAAGCGTCCATCCTCCCAGGGGATTTGCAGGATGTTGTGGTATTTCTCCAGCGATTTGAGGTGATTGCTGTATATGGTCCATGTCTCTGAGCCACCCAGGAGGCCGGATATCACTACAGCCCTGTATACCATGAGCTTGGTGCCAGATTTGAAGGCCTGATCTTGGAACACTGTCTTCCTCCGGCGGCCGAAGGCCCAACAGCCTGTATCCTGCAATATTTACAGGACATCCTCTCTCGTCAACACTAACATTGTCCTTAACCAATACTGCCACCCCAACTGCTACCATTCATGTACACCCGATATCCAGCTATATTTACGGCCCACGCCTGCCCTTTGAGCCAGATCCCAGTTATTGCCACAGCATCATATTCCGATTTGCTTGCAGATCAGCAAAACTTATTTAGTAAAAGAAGAGGAAACAATAAGACTTTTAATATCAAGCTCATATTTTATGAGTGTGCTCTATCAGCCAAAGCTCCTCAAATTAATTGAAAGAGAATGATTTTGGAGATGCATCCTTGTCAAGGCTGGGGTTAGTTGCAGGGCAAGTGTTGGCTGCAACCACATTAAAAGCTGTCTTTAGCAGAGGATGGTTTCGATCCATCGACCTCTGGCTTATGGGCCCAGCACGCTTCCGCTGCACCACTCTGCTGCTGGTGTTGGAACTGATGAATTGCACCTCCTTGTGCTGGGACATGGCTGGCTGCGGTTGCGTGTGATTGACAGCTGCTCTAGTGAGCGGATTGGGCCGCGGGGTCACGTGGTGGATGGGCGTGATTAACCACTGCTCCAGTCATCACCAGAGGCAGTCCCTCGAAATCGAGGAAGACTTGCTTCCACTCGAAAAGTGAGTTCTCAGGTGGCTGTTCAGTCCAATACAGGAATTACAGTCTCTGTCACAGCTGGGGCAGACAGTGGTTAAAGGAAAGGGTGGGTGGGGAGTCTGGTTTGCCGCACGCTCCTTCCGCTGCCTGCGCTTGTTCTCGGCGGCGAGACTCGAGGTGCTCAGCGCCCTCCCGGATGCTCTTCCTCCACTTAGGGCGCTCTTTGGCAAGAGATTCCCAGGTGTCGGTGGGGATGTTGCACTTTATCAAGGAGGCTTTGAGGATGTCCTTCAAACGTTCCCTCTGCCCACCTGCGGCTCACTTGCCGTGTAGGATTCCGTGGGAGTCTTGTGTCGAGAATGCGGACAATGTGGCCCGCCCAATGGAGCTGGTCGAGTGTGGTCAGTGCTTCGATGCTGGGGATGTTGGCTTGATCGAGAGCACTGACGTTGAAGCGTCCATCCTCCCAGGGGATTTGCAGGATGTTGTGGTATTTCTCCAGCGATTTGAGGTGATTGCTGTATATGGTCCATGTCTCTGAGCCACCCAGGAGGCCGGATATCACTACAGCCCTGTATACCATGAGCTTGGTGCCAGATTTGAAGGCCTGATCTTGGAACACTGTCTTCCTCCGGCGGCCGAAGGCCCAACAGCCTGTATCCTGCAATATTTACAGGACATCCTCTCTCGTCAACACTAACATTGTCCTTAACCAATACTGCCACCCCAACTGCTACCATTCATGTACACCCGATATCCAGCTATATTTACGGCCCACGCCTGCCCTTTGAGCCAGATCCCAGTTATTGCCACAGCATCATATTCCGATTTGCTTGCAGATCAGCAAAACTTATTTAGTAAAAGAAGAGGAAACAATAAGACTTTTAATATCAAGCTCATATTTTATGAGTGTGCTCTATCAGCCAAAGCTCCTCAAATTAATTGAAAGAGAATGATTTTGGAGATGCATCCTTGTCAAGGCTGGGATTAGTTGCAGGGCAAGTGTTGGCTGCAACCACATTAAAAGTTGTCTTTAGCAGAGGATGGTTTCGATCCATCGACCTCTGGCTTATGGGCCCAGCACGCTTCCGCTGCGCCACTCTGCTGCTGGTGTTGGAACTGATGAATTGCACCTCCTTGTGCTGGGACATGGCTGGCTGCGGTTGCGTGTGATTGACAGCTGCTCTAGTGAGCGGATTGGGCCGCGGGGTCACGTGGTAGATGGGCGTGATTAACCACTGCTCCAGTCATCACCAGAGGCAGTCCCTCGAAATCGAGGAAGACTTGCTTCCACTCTAAAAGTGAGTTCTCAGGTGGCTGTTCAGTCCAATACAGGAATTACAGTCTCTGTCACAGCTGGGGCAGACAGTGGTTAAAGGAAAGGGTGGGTGGGGAGTCTGGTTTGCCGCACGCTCCTTCCGCTGCCTGCGCTTGTTCTCGGCGGCGAGACTCGAGGTGCTCAGCGCCCTCCCGGATGCTCTTCCTCCACTTAGGGCGCTCTTTGGCAAGAGATTCCCAGGTGTCGGTGGGGATGTTGCACTTTATCAAGGAGGCTTTGAGGATGTCCTTCAAACGTTCCCTCTGCCCACCTGCGGCTCACTTGCCGTGTAGGATTCCGTGGGAGTCTTGTGTCGAGAATGCGGACAATGTGGCCCGCCCAATGGAGCTGGTCGAGTGTGGTCAGTGCTTCGATGCTGGGGATGTTGGCTTGATCGAGAGCACTGACGTTGAAGCGTCTATCCTCCCAGGGGATTTGCAGGATGTTGTGGTATTTCTCCAGCGATTTGAGGTGATTGCTGTATATGGTCCATGTCTCTGAGCCACCCAGGAGGCCGGATATCACTACAGCCCTGTATACCATGAGATTGGTGCCAGATTTGAAGGCCTGATCTTGGAACACTGTCTTCCTCCGGCGGCCGAAGGCCCAACAGCCTGTATCCTGCAATATTTACAGGACATCCTCTCTCGTCAACACTAACATTGTCCTTAACCAATACTGCCACCCCAACTGCTACCATTCATGTACACCCGATATCCAGCTATATTTACGGCCCACGCCTGCCCTTTGAGCCAGATCCAAGTTATTGCCACAGCATCATATTCCGATTTGCTTGCAGATCAGCAAAACTTATTTAGTAAAAGAAGAGGAAACAATAAGACTTTTAATATCAAGCTCATATTTTATGAGTGTGCTCTATCAGCCAAAGCTCCTCAAATTAATCGAAAGAGAATGATTTTGGAGATGCATCCTTGTCAAGGCTGGGATTAGTTGCAGGGCAAGTGTTGGCTGCAACCACATTAAAAGTTGTCTTTAGCAGAGGATGGTTTCGATCCATCGACCTCTGGCTTATGGGCCCAGCACGCTTCCGCTGCGCCACTCTGCTGCTGGTGTTGGAACTGATGAATTGCACCTCCTTGTGCTGGGACATGGCTGGCTGCGGTTGCGTGTGATTGACAGCTGCTCTAGTGAGCGGATTGGGCCGCGGGGTCACTTGGTGGATGGGCGTGATTAACCACTGCTCCAGTCATCACCAGAGGCAGTCCCTCGAAATCGAGGAAGACTTGCTTCCACTCGAAAAGTGAGTTCTCAGGTGGCTGTTCAGTCCAATACAGGAATTACAGTCTCTGTCACAGCTGGGGCAGACAGTGGTTAAAGGAAAGGGTGGGTGGGGAGTCTGGTTTGCCGCACGCTCCTTCCGCTGCCTGCGCTTGTTCTCGGCGGCGAGACTCGAGGTGCTCAGCGCCCTCCCGGATGCTCTTCCTCCACTTAGGGCGCTCTTTGGCAAGAGATTCCCAGGTGTCGGTGGGGATGTTGCACTTTATCAAGGAGGCTTTGAGGATGTCCTTCAAACGTTCCCTCTGCCCACCTGCGGCTCACTTGCCGTGTAGGATTCCGTGGGAGTCTTGTGTCGAGAATGCGGACAATGTGGCCCGCCCAATGGAGCTGGTCGAGTGTGGTCAGTGCTTCGATGCTGGGGATGTTGGCTTGATCGAGAGCACTGACGTTGAAGCGTCTATCCTCCCAGGGGATTTGCAGGATGTTGTGGTATTTCTCCAGCGATTTGAGGTGATTGCTGTATATGGTCCATGTCTCTGAGCCACCCAGGAGGCCGGATATCACTACAGCCCTGTATACCATGAGCTTGGTGCCAGATTTGAAGGCCTGATCTTGGAACACTGTCTTCCTCCGGCGGCCGAAGGCCCAACAGCCTGTATCCTGCAATATTTACAGGACATCCTCTCTCGTCAACACTAACATTGTCCTTAACCAATACTGCCACCCCAACTGCTACCATTCATGTACACCCGATATCCAGCTATATTTACGGCCCACGCCTGCCCTTTGAGCCAGATCCCAGTTATTGCCACAGCATCATATTCCGATTTGCTTGCAGATCAGCAAAACTTATTTAGTAAAAGAAGAGGAAACAATAAGACTTTTAATATCAAGCTCATATTTTATGAGTGTGCTCTATCAGCCAAAGCTCCTCAAATTAATTGAAAGAGAATGATTTTGGAGATGCATCCTTGTCAAGGCTGGGATTAGTTGCAGGGCAAGTGTTGGCTGCAACCACATTAAAAGTTGTCTTTAGCAGAGGATGGTTTCGATCCATCGACCTCTGGCTTATGGGCCCAGCACGCTTCCGCTGCGCCACTCTGCTGCTGGTGTTGGAACTGATGAATTGCACCTCCTTGTGCTGGGACATGGCTGGCTGCGGTTGCGTGTGATTGACAGCTGCTCTAGTGAGCGGATTGGGCCGCGGGGTCACGTGGTGGATGGGCGTGATTAACCACTGCTCCAGTCATCACCAGAGGCAGTCCCTCGAAATCGAGGAAGACTTGCTTCCACTCTAAAAGTGAGTTCTCAGGTGGCTGTTCAGTCCAATACAGGAATTACAGTCTCTGTCACAGCTGGGGCAGACAGTGGTTAAAGGAAAGAGTGGGTGGGGAGTCTGGTTTGCCGCACGCTCCTTCCGCTGCCTGCGCTTGTTCTCGGCGGCGAGACTCGAGGTGCTCAGCGCCCTCCCGGATGCTCTTCCTCCACTTAGGGCGCTCTTTGGCAAGAGATTCCCAGGTGTCGGTGGGGATGTTGCACTTTATCAAGGAGGCTTTGAGGATGTCCTTCAAACGTTCCCTCTGCCCACCTGCGGCTCACTTGCCGTGTAGGATTCCGTGGGAGTCTTGTGTCGAGAATGCGGACAATGTGGCCCGCCCAATGGAGCTGGTCGAGTGTGGTCAATGCTTCGATGCTGGGGATGTTGGCTTGATCGAGAGCACTGACGTTGAAGCGTCTATCCTCCCAGGGGATTTGCAGGATGTTGTGGTATTTCTCCAGCGATTTGAGGTGATTGCTGTATATGGTCCATGTCTCTGAGCCACCCAGGAGGCCGGATATCACTACAGCCCTGTATACCATGAGCTTGGTGCCAGATTTGAAGGCCTGATCTTGGAACACTGTCTTCCTCTGGCGGCCGAAGGCCCAACAGCCTGTATCCTGCAATATTTACAGGACATCCTCTCTCGTCAACACTAACATTGTCCTTAACCAATACTGCCACCCCAACTGCTACCATTCATGTACACCCGATATCCAGCTATATTTACGGCCCACGCCTGCCCTTTGAGCCAGATCCAAGTTATTGCCACAGCATCATATTCCGATTTGCTTGCAGATCAGCAAAACTTATTTAGTAAAAGAAGAGGAAACAATAAGACTTTTAATATCAAGCTCATATTTTATGAGTGTGCTCTATCAGCCAAAGCTCCTCAAATTAATCGAAAGAGAATGATTTTGGAGATGCATCCTTGTCAAGGCTGGGATTAGTTGCAGGGCAAGTGTTGGCTGCAACCACATTGAAAGTTGTCTTTAGCAGAGGATGGTTTCGATCCATCGACCTCTGGCTTATGGGCCCAGCACGCTTCCGCTGCGCCACTCTGCTGCTGGTGTTGGAACTGATGAATTGCACCTCCTTGTGCTTGGACATGGCTGGCTGCGGTTGCGTGTGATTGACAGCTGCTCTAGTGAGCGGATTGGGCCGCGGGGTCACGTGGTGGATGGGCGTGATTAACCACTGCTCCAGTCATCACCAGAGGCAGTCCCTCGAAATCGAGGAAGACTTGCTTCCACTCTAAAAGTGAGTTCTCAGGTGGCTGTTCAGTCCAATACAGGAATTACAGTCTCTGTCACAGCTGGGGCAGACAGTGGTTAAAGGAAAGGGTGGGTGGGGAGTCTGGTTTGCCGCACGCTCCTTCCGCTGCCTGCGCTTGTTCTCGGCGGCGAGACTCGAGGTGCTCAGCGCCCTCCCGGATGCTCTTCCTCCACTTAGGGCGCTCTTTGGCAAGAGATTCCCAGGTGTCGGTGGGGATGTTGCACTTTATCAAGGAGGCTTTGAGGATGTCCTTCAAACGTTCCCTCTGCCCACCTGCGGCTCACTTGCCGTGTAGGATTCCGTGGGAGTCTTGTGTCGAGAATGCGGACAATGTGGCCCGCCCAATGGAGCTGGTCGAGTGTGGTCAATGCTTCGATGCTGGGGATGTTGGCTTGATCGAGAGCACTGACGTTGAAGCGTCCATCCTCCCAGGGGATTTGCAGGATGTTGTGGTATTTCTCCAGCGATTTGAGGTGATTGCTGTATATGGTCCATGTCTCTGAGCCACCCAGGAGGCCGGATATCACTACAGCCCTGTATACCATGAGCTTGGTGCCAGATTTGAAGGCCTGATCTTGGAACACTGTCTTCCTCCGGCGGCCGAAGGCCCAACAGCCTGTATCCTGCAATATTTACAGGACATCCTCTCTCGTCAACACTAACATTGTCCTTAACCAATACTGCCACCCCAACTGCTACCATTCATGTACACCCGATATCCAGCTATATTTACGGCCCACGCCTGCCCTTTGAGCCAGATCCCAGTTATTGCCACAGCATCATATTCCGATTTGCTTGCAGATCAGCAAAACTTATTTAGTAAAAGAAGAGGAAACAATAAGACTTTTAATATCAAGCTCATATTTTATGAGTGTGCTCTATCAGCCAAAGCTCCTCAAATTAATCGAAAGAGAATGATTTTGGAGATGCATCCTTGTCAAGGCTGGGATTAGTTGCAGGGCAAGTGTTGGCTGCAACCACATTAAAAGTTGCCTTTAGCAGAAGATGGTTTCGATCCATCGACCTCTGGGTTATGGGCCCAGCACGCTTCCGCTGCGCCACTCTGCTGCTGGTGTTGGAACTGATGAATTGCACCTCCTTGTGCTGGGACATGGCTGGCTGCGGTTGCGTGTGATTGACAGCTGCTCTAGTGAGCGGATTGGGCCGCGGGGTCACGTGGTGGATGGGCGTGATTAACCACTGCTCCAGTCATCACCAGAGGCAGTCCCTCGAAATCGAGGAAGACTTGCTTCCACTCTAAAAGTGAGTTCTCAGGTGGCTGTTCAGTCCAATACAGGAATTACAGTCTCTGTCACAGCTGGGGCAGACAGTGGTTAAAGGAAAGGGTGGGTGGGGAGTCTGGTTTGCCGCACGCTCCTTCCGCTGCCTGCGCTTGTTCTCGGCGGCGAGACTCGAGGTGCTCAGCGCCCTCCCGGATGCTCTTCCTCCACTTAGGGCGCTCTTTGGCAAGAGATTCCCAGGTGTCGGTGGGGATGTTGCACTTTATCAAGGAGGCTTTGAGGATGTCCTTCAAACGTTCCCTCTGCCCACCTGCGGCTCACTTGCCGTGTAGGATTCCGTGGGAGTCTTGTGTCGAGAATGCGGACAATGTGGCCCGCCCAATGGAGCTGGTCGAGTGTGGTCAGTGCTTCGATGCTGGGGATGTTGGCTTGATCGAGAGCACTGACGTTGAAGCGTCCATCCTCCCAGGGGATTTGCAGGATGTTGTGGTATTTCTCCAGCGATTTGAGGTGATTGCTGTATATGGTCCATGTCTCTGAGCCACCCAGGAGGCCGGATATCACTACAGCCCTGTATACCATGAGCTTGGTGCCAGATTTGAAGGCCTGATCTTGGAACACTGTCTTCCTCCGGCGGCCGAAGGCCCAACAGCCTGTATCCTGCAATATTTACAGGACATCCTCTCTCGTCAACACTAACATTGTCCTTAACCAATACTGCCACCCCAACTGCTACCATTCATGTACACCCGATATCCAGCTATATTTACGGCCCACGCCTGCCCTTTGAGCCAGATCCCAGTTATTGCCACAGCATCATATTCCGATTTGCTTGCAGATCAGCAAAACTTATTTAGTAAAAGAAGAGGAAACAATAAGACTTTTAATATCAAGCTCATATTTTATGAGTGTGCTCTATCAGCCAAAGCTCCTCAAATTAATTGAAAGAGAATGATTTTGGAGATGCATCCTTGTCAAGGCTGGGATTAGTTGCAGGGCAAGTGTTGGCTGCAACCACATTAAAAGTTGTCTTTAGCAGAGGATGGTTTCGATCCATCGACCTCTGGCTTATGGGCCCAGCACGCTTCCGCTGCGCCACTCTGCTGCTGGTGTTGGAACTGATGAATTGCACCTCCTTGTGCTGGGACATGGCTGGCTGCGGTTGCGTGTGATTGACAGCTGCTCTAGTGAGCGGATTGGGCCGCGGGGTCACGTGGTGGATGGGCGTGATTAACCACTGCTCCAGTCATCACCAGAGGCAGTCCCTCGAAATCGAGGAAGACTTGCTTCCACTCTAAAAGTGAGTTCTCAGGTGGCTGTTCAGTCCAATACAGGAATTACAGTCTCTGTCACAGCTGGGGCAGACAGTGGTTAAAGGAAAGGGTGGGTGGGGAGTCTGGTTTGCCGCACGCTCCTTCCGCTGCCTGCGCTTGTTCTCGGCGGCGAGACTCGAGGTGCTCAGCGCCCTCCCGGATGCTCTTCCTCCACTTAGGGCGCTCTTTGGCAAGAGATTCCCAGGTGTCGGTGGGGATGTTGCACTTTATCAAGGAGGCTTTGAGGATGTCCTTCAAACGTTCCCTCTGCCCACCTGCGGCTCACTTGCCGTGTAGGATTCCGTGGGAGTCTTGTGTCGAGAATGCGGACAATGTGGCCCGCCCAATGGAGCTGGTCGAGTGTGGTCAATGCTTCGATGCTGGGGATGTTGGCTTGATCGAGAGCACTGACGTTGAAGCGTCTATCCTCCCAGGGGATTTGCAGGATGTTGTGGTATTTCTCCAGCGATTTGAGGTGATTGCTGTATATGGTCCATGTCTCTGAGCCACCCAGGAGGCCGGATATCACTACAGCCCTGTATACCATGAGATTGGTGCCAGATTTGAAGGCCTGATCTTGGAACACTGTCTTCCTCCGGCGGCCGAAGGCCCAACAGCCTGTATCCTGCAATATTTACAGGACATCCTCTCTCGTCAACACTAACATTGTCCTTAACCAATACTGCCACCCCAACTGCTACCATTCATGTACACCCGATATCCAGCTATATTTACGGCCCACGCCTGCCCTTTGAGCCAGATCCAAGTTATTGCCACAGCATCATATTCCGATTTGCTTGCAGATCAGCAAAACTTATTTAGTAAAAGAAGAGGAAACAATAAGACTTTTAATATCAAGCTCATATTTTATGAGTGTGCTCTATCAGCCAAAGCTCCTCAAATTAATCGAAAGAGAATGATTTTGGAGATGCATCCTTGTCAAGGCTGGGATTAGTTGCAGGGCAAGTGTTGGATGCAACCACATTAAAAGTTGTCTTTAGCAGAGGATGGTTTCGATCCATCGACCTCTGGCTTATGGGCCCAGCACGCTTCCGCTGCGCCACTCTGCTGCTGGTGTTGGAACTGATGAATTGCACCTCCTTGTGCTGGGACATGGCTGGCTGCGGTTGCGTGTGATTGACAGCTGCTCTAGTGAGCGGATTGGGCCGCGGGGTCACTTGGTGGATGGGCGTGATTAACCACTGCTCCAGTCATCACCAGAGGCAGTCCCTCGAAATCGAGGAAGACTTGCTTCCACTCGAAAAGTGAGTTCTCAGGTGGCTGTTCAGTCCAATACAGGAATTACAGTCTCTGTCACAGCTGGGGCAGACAGTGGTTAAAGGAAAGGGTGGGTGGGGAGTCTGGTTTGCCGCACGCTCCTTCCGCTGCCTGCGCTTGTTCTCGGCGGCGAGACTCGAGGTGCTCAGCGCCCTCCCGGATGCTCTTCCTCCACTTAGGGCGCTCTTTGGCAAGAGATTCCCAGGTGTCGGTGGGGATGTTGCACTTTATCAAGGAGGCTTTGAGGATGTCCTTCAAACGTTCCCTCTGCCCACCTGCGGCTCACTTGCCGTGTAGGATTCCGTGGGAGTCTTGTGTCGAGAATGCGGACAATGTGGCCCGCCCAATGGAGCTGGTCGAGTGTGGTCAGTGCTTCGATGCTGGGGATGTTGGCTTGATCGAGAGCACTGACGTTGAAGCGTCTATCCTCCCAGGGGATTTGCAGGATGTTGTGGTATTTCTCCAGCGATTTGAGGTGATTGCTGTATATGGTCCATGTCTCTGAGCCACCCAGGAGGCCGGATATCACTACAGCCCTGTATACCATGAGCTTGGTGCCAGATTTGAAGGCCTGATCTTGGAACACTGTCTTCCTCCGGCGGCCGAAGGCCCAACAGCCTGTATCCTGCAATATTTACAGGACATCCTCTCTCGTCAACACTAACATTGTCCTTAACCAATACTGCCACCCCAACTGCTACCATTCATGTACACCCGATATCCAGCTATATTTACGGCCCACGCCTGCCCTTTGAGCCAGATCCCAGTTATTGCCACAGCATCATATTCCGATTTGCTTGCAGATCAGCAAAACTTATTTAGTAAAAGAAGAGGAAACAATAAGACTTTTAATATCAAGCTCATATTTTATGAGTGTGCTCTATCAGCCAAAGCTCCTCAAATTAATTGAAAGAGAATGATTTTGGAGATGCATCCTTGTCAAGGCTGGGATTAGTTGCAGGGCAAGTGTTGGCTGCAACCACATTAAAAGTTGTCTTTAGCAGAGGATGGTTTCGATCCATCGACCTCTGGCTTATGGGCCCAGCACGCTTCCGCTGCGCCACTCTGCTGCTGGTGTTGGAACTGATGAATTGCACCTCCTTGTGCTGGGACATGGCTGGCTGCGGTTGCGTGTGATTGACAGCTGCTCTAGTGAGCGGATTGGGCCGCGGGGTCACGTGGTGGATGGGCGTGATTAACCACTGCTCCAGTCATCACCAGAGGCAGTCCCTCGAAATCGAGGAAGACTTGCTTCCACTCTAAAAGTGAGTTCTCAGGTGGCTGTTCAGTCCAATACAGGAATTACAGTCTCTGTCACAGCTGGGGCAGACAGTGGTTAAAGGAAAGAGTGGGTGGGGAGTCTGGTTTGCCGCACGCTCCTTCCGCTGCCTGCGCTTGTTCTCGGCGGCGAGACTCGAGGTGCTCAGCGCCCTCCCGGATGCTCTTCCTCCACTTAGGGCGCTCTTTGGCAAGAGATTCCCAGGTGTCGGTGGGGATGTTGCACTTTATCAAGGAGGCTTTGAGGATGTCCTTCAAACGTTCCCTCTGCCCACCTGCGGCTCACTTGCCGTGTAGGATTCCGTGGGAGTCTTGTGTCGAGAATGCGGACAATGTGGCCCGCCCAATGGAGCTGGTCGAGTGTGGTCAATGCTTCGATGCTGGGGATGTTGGCTTGATCGAGAGCACTGACGTTGAAGCGTCTATCCTCCCAGGGGATTTGCAGGATGTTGTGGTATTTCTCCAGCGATTTGAGGTGATTGCTGTATATGGTCCATGTCTCTGAGCCACCCAGGAGGCCGGATATCACTACAGCCCTGTATACCATGAGCTTGGTGCCAGATTTGAAGGCCTGATCTTGGAACACTGTCTTCCTCTGGCGGCCGAAGGCCCAACAGCCTGTATCCTGCAATATTTACAGGACATCCTCTCTCGTCAACACTAACATTGTCCTTAACCAATACTGCCACCCCAACTGCTACCATTCATGTACACCCGATATCCAGCTATATTTACGGCCCACGCCTGCCCTTTGAGCCAGATCCAAGTTATTGCCACAGCATCATATTCCGATTTGCTTGCAGATCAGCAAAACTTATTTAGTAAAAGAAGAGGAAACAATAAGACTTTTAATATCAAGCTCATATTTTATGAGTGTGCTCTATCAGCCAAAGCTCCTCAAATTAATCGAAAGAGAATGATTTTGGAGATGCATCCTTGTCAAGGCTGGGATTAGTTGCAGGGCAAGTGTTGGCTGCAACCACATTGAAAGTTGTCTTTAGCAGAGGATGGTTTCGATCCATCGATCTCTGGGTTATGGGCCCAGCACGCTTCCGCTGCGCCACTCTGCTGCTGGTGTTGGAACTGATGAATTGCACCTCCTTGTGCTTGGACATGGCTGGCTGCGGTTGCGTGTGATTGACAGCTGCTCTAGTGAGCGGATTGGGCCGCGGGGTCACGTGGTGGATGGGCGTGATTAACCACTGCTCCAGTCATCACCAGAGGCAGTCCCTCGAAATCGAGGAAGACTTGCTTCCACTCTAAAAGTGAGTTCTCAGGTGGCTGTTCAGTCCAATACAGGAATTACAGTCTCTGTCACAGCTGGGGCAGACAGTGGTTAAAGGAAAGGGTGGGTGGGGAGTCTGGTTTGCCGCACGCTCCTTCCGCTGCCTGCGCTTGTTCTCGGCGGCGAGACTCGAGGTGCTCAGCGCCCTCCCGGATGCTCTTCCTCCACTTAGGGCGCTCTTTGGCAAGAGATTCCCAGGTGTCGGTGGGGATGTTGCACTTTATCAAGGAGGCTTTGAGGATGTCCTTCAAACGTTCCCTCTGCCCACCTGCGGCTCACTTGCCGTGTAGGATTCCGTGGGAGTCTTGTGTCGAGAATGCGGACAATGTGGCCCGCCCAATGGAGCTGGTCGAGTGTGGTCAATGCTTCGATGCTGGGGATGTTGGCTTGATCGAGAGCACTGACGTTGAAGCGTCCATCCTCCCAGGGGATTTGCAGGATGTTGTGGTATTTCTCCAGCGATTTGAGGTGATTGCTGTATATGGTCCATGTCTCTGAGCCACCCAGGAGGCCGGATATCACTACAGCCCTGTATACCATGAGCTTGGTGCCAGATTTGAAGGCCTGATCTTGGAACACTGTCTTCCTCCGGCGGCCGAAGGCCCAACAGCCTGTATCCTGCAATATTTACAGGACATCCTCTCTCGTCAACACTAACATTGTCCTTAACCAATACTGCCACCCCAACTGCTACCATTCATGTACACCCGATATCCAGCTATATTTACGGCCCACGCCTGCCCTTTGAGCCAGATCCCAGTTATTGCCACAGCATCATATTCCGATTTGCTTGCAGATCAGCAAAACTTATTTAGTAAAAGAAGAGGAAACAATAAGACTTTTAATATCAAGCTCATATTTTATGAGTGTGCTCTATCAGCCAAAGCTCCTCAAATTAATCGAAAGAGAATGATTTTGGAGATGCATCCTTGTCAAGGCTGGGATTAGTTGCAGGGCAAGTGTTGGCTGCAACCACATTAAAAGTTGCCTTTAGCAGAAGATGGTTTCGATCCATCGACCTCTGGGTTATGGGCCCAGCACGCTTCCGCTGCGCCACTCTGCTGCTGGTGTTGGAACTGATGAATTGCACCTCCTTGTGCTGGGACATGGCTGGCTGCGGTTGCGTGTGATTGACAGCTGCTCTAGTGAGCGGATTGGGCCGCGGGGTCACGTGGTGGATGGGCGTGATTAACCACTGCTCCAGTCATCACCAGAGGCAGTCCCTCGAAATCGAGGAAGACTTGCTTCCACTCTAAAAGTGAGTTCTCAGGTGGCTGTTCAGTCCAATACAGGAATTACAGTCTCTGTCACAGCTGGGGCAGACAGTGGTTAAAGGAAAGGGTGGGTGGGGAGTCTGGTTTGCCGCACGCTCCTTCCGCTGCCTGCGCTTGTTCTCGGCGGCGAGACTCGAGGTGCTCAGCGCCCTCCCGGATGCTCTTCCTCCACTTAGGGCGCTCTTTGGCAAGAGATTCCCAGGTGTCGGTGGGGATGTTGCACTTTATCAAGGAGGCTTTGAGGATGTCCTTCAAACGTTCCCTCTGCCCACCTGCGGCTCACTTGCCGTGTAGGATTCCGTGGGAGTCTTGTGTCGAGAATGCGGACAATGTGGCCCGCCCAATGGAGCTGGTCGAGTGTGGTCAGTGCTTCGATGCTGGGGATGTTGGCTTGATCGAGAGCACTGACGTTGAAGCGTCTATCCTCCCAGGGGATTTGCAGGATGTTGTGGTATTTCTCCAGCGATTTGAGGTGATTGCTGTATATGGTCCATGTCTCTGAGCCACCCAGGAGGCCGGATATCACTACAGCCCTGTATACCATGAGCTTGGTGCCAGATTTGAAGGCCTGATCTTGGAACACTGTCTTCCTCCGGCGGCCGAAGGCCCAACAGCCTGTATCCTGCAATATTTACAGGACATCCTCTCTCGTCAACACTAACATTGTCCTTAACCAATACTGCCACCCCAACTGCTACCATTCATGTACACCCGATATCCAGCTATATTTACGGCCCACGACTGCCCTTTGAGCCAGATCCAAGTTATTGCCACAGCATCATATTCCGATTTGCTTGCAGATCAGCAAAACTTATTTAGTAAAAGAAGAGGAAACAATAAGACTTTTAATATCAAGCTCATATTTTATGAGTGTGCTCTATCAGCCAAAGCTCCTCAAATTAATTGAAAGAGAATGATTTTGGAGATGCATCCTTGTCAAGGCTGGGATTAGTTGCAGGGCAAGTGTTGGCTGCAACCACATTAAAAGTTGTCTTTAGCAGAGGATGGTTTCGATCCATCGACCTCTGGCTTATGGGCCCAGCACGCTTCCGCTGCGCCACTCTGCTGCTGGTGTTGGAACTGATGAATTGCACCTCCTTGTGCTGGGACATGGCTGGCTGCGGTTGCGTGTGATTGACAGCTGCTCTAGTGAGCGGATTGGGCCGTGGGGTCACGTGGTGGATGGGCGTGATTAACCACTGCTCCAGTCATCACCAGAGGCAGTCCCTCGAAATCGAGGAAGACTTGCTTCCACTCTAAAAGTGAGTTCTCAGGTGGCTGTTCAGTCCAATACAGGAATTACAGTCTCTGTCACAGCTGGGGCAGATAGTGGTTAAAGGAAAGGGTGGGTGGGGAGTCTGGTTTGCCGCACGCTCCTTCCGCTGCCTGCGCTTGTTCTCGGCGGCGAGACTCGAGGTGCTCAGCGCCCTCCCGGATGCTCTTCCTCCACTTAGGGCGCTCTTTGGCAAGAGATTCCCAGGTGTCGGTGGGGATGTTGCACTTTATCAAGGAGGCTTTGAGGATGTCCTTCAAACGTTCCCTCTGCCCACCTGCGGCTCACTTGCCGTGTAGGATTCCGTGGGAGTCTTGTGTCGAGAATGCGGACAATGTGGCCCGCCCAATGGAGCTGGTCGAGTGTGGTCAATGCTTCGATGCTGGGGATGTTGGCTTGATCGAGAGCACTGACGTTGAAGCGTCCATCCTCCCAGGGGATTTGCAGGATGTTGTGGTATTTCTCCAGCGATTTGAGGTGATTGCTGTATATGGTCCATGTCTCTGAGCCACCCAGGAGGCCGGATATCACTACAGCCCTGTATACCATGAGCTTGGTGCCAGATTTGAAGGCCTGATCTTGGAACACTGTCTTCCTCCGGCGGCCGAAGGCCCAACAGCCTGTATCCTGCAATATTTACAGGACATCCTCTCTCGTCAACACTAACATTGTCCTTAACCAATACTGCCACCCCAACTGCTACCATTCATGTACACCCGATATCCAGCTATATTTACGGCCCACGCCTGCCCTTTGAGCCAGATCCAAGTTATTGCCACAGCATCATATTCCGATTTGCTTGCAGATCAGCAAAACTTATTTAGTAAAAGAAGAGGAAACAATAAGACTTTTAATATCAAGCTCATATTTTATGAGTGTGCTCTATCAGCCAAAGCTCCTCAAATTAATCGAAAGAGAATGATTTTGGAGATGCATCCTTGTCAAGGCTGGGATTAGTTGCAGGGCAAGTGTTGGCTGCAACCACATTAAAAGTTGTCTTTAGCAGAGGATGGTTTCGATCCATCGACCTCTGGCTTATGGGCCCAGCACGCTTCCGCTGCGCCACTCTGCTGCTGGTGTTGGAACTGATGAATTGCACCTCCTTGTGCTGGGACATGGCTGGCTGCGGTTGCGTGTGATTGACAGCTGCTCTAGTGAGCGGATTGGGCCGCGGGGTCACGTGGTGGATGGGCGTGATTAACCACTGCTCCAGTCATCACCAGAGGCAGTCCCTCGAAATCGAGGAAGACTTGCTTCCACTCGAAAAGTGAGTTCTCAGGTGGCTGTTCAGTCCAATACAGGAATTACAGTCTCTGTCACAGCTGGGGCAGACAGTGGTTAAAGGAAAGGGTGGGTGGGGAGTCTGGTTTGCCGCACGCTCCTTCCGCTGCCTGCGCTTGTTCTCGGCGGCGAGACTCGAGGTGCTCAGCGCCCTCCCGGATGCTCTTCCTCCACTTAGGGCGCTCTTTGGCAAGAGATTCCCAGGTGTCGGTGGGGATGTTGCACTTTATCAAGGAGGCTTTGAGGATGTCCTTCAAACGTTCCCTCTGCCCACCTGCGGCTCACTTGCCGTGTAGGATTCCGTGGGAGTCTTGTGTCGAGAATGCGGACAATGTGGCCCGCCCAATGGAGCTGGTCGAGTGTGGTCAGTGCTTCGATGCTGGGGATGTTGGCTTGATCGAGAGCACTGACGTTGAAGCGTCTATCCTCCCAGGGGATTTGCAGGATGTTGTGGTATTTCTCCAGCGATTTGAGGTGATTGCTGTATATGGTCCATGTCTCTGAGCCACCCAGGAGGCCGGATATCACTACAGCCCTGTATACCATGAGCTTGGTGCCAGATTTGAAGGCCTGATCTTGGAACACTGTCTTCCTCCGGCGGCCGAAGGCCCAACAGCCTGTATCCTGCAATATTTACAGGACATCCTCTCTCGTCAACACTAACATTGTCCTTAACCAATACTGCCACCCCAACTGCTACCATTCATGTACACCCGATATCCAGCTATATTTACGGCCCACGCCTGCCCTTTGAGCCAGATCCCAGTTATTGCCACAGCATCATATTCCGATTTGCTTGCAGATCAGCAAAACTTATTTAGTAAAAGAAGAGGAAACAATAAGACTTTTAATATCAAGCTCATATTTTATGAGTGTGCTCTATCAGCCAAAGCTCCTCAAATTAATTGAAAGAGAATGATTTTGGAGATGCATCCTTGTCAAGGCTGGGATTAGTTGCAGGGCAAGTGTTGGCTGCAACCACATTAAAAGTTGTCTTTAGCAGAGGATGGTTTCGATCCATCGACCTCTGGCTTATGGGCCCAGCACGCTTCCGCTGCGCCACTCTGCTGCTGGTGTTGGAACTGATGAATTGCACCTCCTTGTGCTGGGACATGGCTGGCTGCGGTTGCGTGTGATTGACAGCTGCTCTAGTGAGCGGATTGGGCCGCGGGGTCACGTGGTGGATGGGCGTGATTAACCACTGCTCCAGTCATCACCAGAGGCAGTCCCTCGAAATCGAGGAAGACTTGCTTCCACTCTAAAAGTGAGTTCTCAGGTGGCTGTTCAGTCCAATACAGGAATTACAGTCTCTGTCACAGCTGGGGCAGACAGTGGTTAAAGGAAAGAGTGGGTGGGGAGTCTGGTTTGCCGCACGCTCCTTCCGCTGCCTGCGCTTGTTCTCGGCGGCGAGACTCGAGGTGCTCAGCGCCCTCCCGGATGCTCTTCCTCCACTTAGGGCGCTCTTTGGCAAGAGATTCCCAGGTGTCGGTGGGGATGTTGCACTTTATCAAGGAGGCTTTGAGGATGTCCTTCAAACGTTCCCTCTGCCCACCTGCGGCTCACTTGCCGTGTAGGATTCCGTGGGAGTCTTGTGTCGAGAATGCGGACAATGTGGCCCGCCCAATGGAGCTGGTCGAGTGTGGTCAATGCTTCGATGCTGGGGATGTTGGCTTGATCGAGAGCACTGACGTTGAAGCGTCTATCCTCCCAGGGGATTTGCAGGATGTTGTGGTATTTCTCCAGCGATTTGAGGTGATTGCTGTATATGGTCCATGTCTCTGAGCCACCCAGGAGGCCGGATATCACTACAGCCCTGTATACCATGAGCTTGGTGCCAGATTTGAAGGCCTGATCTTGGAACACTGTCTTCCTCTGGCGGCCGAAGGCCCAACAGCCTGTATCCTGCAATATTTACAGGACATCCTCTCTCGTCAACACTAACATTGTCCTTAACCAATACTGCCACCCCAACTGCTACCATTCATGTACACCCGATATCCAGCTATATTTACGGCCCACGCCTGCCCTTTGAGCCAGATCCAAGTTATTGCCACAGCATCATATTCCGATTTGCTTGCAGATCAGCAAAACTTATTTAGTAAAAGAAGAGGAAACAATAAGACTTTTAATATCAAGCTCATATTTTATGAGTGTGCTCTATCAGCCAAAGCTCCTCAAATTAATCGAAAGAGAATGATTTTGGAGATGCATCCTTGTCAAGGCTGGGATTAGTTGCAGGGCAAGTGTTGGCTGCAACCACATTGAAAGTTGTCTTTAGCAGAGGATGGTTTCGATCCATCGACCTCTGGGTTATGGGCCCAGCACGCTTCCGCTGCGCCACTCTGCTGCTGGTGTTGGAACTGATGAATTGCACCTCCTTGTGCTTGGACATGGCTGGCTGCGGTTGCGTGTGATTGACAGCTGCTCTAGTGAGCGGATTGGGCCGCGGGGTCACGTGGTGGATGGGCGTGATTAACCACTGCTCCAGTCATCACCAGAGGCAGTCCCTCGAAATCGAGGAAGACTTGCTTCCACTCTAAAAGTGAGTTCTCAGGTGGCTGTTCAGTCCAATACAGGAATTACAGTCTCTGTCACAGCTGGGGCAGACAGTGGTTAAAGGAAAGGGTGGGTGGGGAGTCTGGTTTGCCGCACGCTCCTTCCGCTGCCTGCGCTTGTTCTCGGCGGCGAGACTCGAGGTGCTCAGCGCCCTCCCGGATGCTCTTCCTCCACTTAGGGCGCTCTTTGGCAAGAGATTCCCAGGTGTCGGTGGGGATGTTGCACTTTATCAAGGAGGCTTTGAGGATGTCCTTCAAACGTTCCCTCTGCCCACCTGCGGCTCACTTGCCGTGTAGGATTCCGTGGGAGTCTTGTGTCGAGAATGCGGACAATGTGGCCCGCCCAATGGAGCTGGTCGAGTGTGGTCAATGCTTCGATGCTGGGGATGTTGGCTTGATCGAGAGCACTGACGTTGAAGCGTCCATCCTCCCAGGGGATTTGCAGGATGTTGTGGTATTTCTCCAGCGATTTGAGGTGATTGCTGTATATGGTCCATGTCTCTGAGCCACCCAGGAGGCCGGATATCACTACAGCCCTGTATACCATGAGCTTGGTGCCAGATTTGAAGGCCTGATCTTGGAACACTGTCTTCCTCCGGCGGCCGAAGGCCCAACAGCCTGTATCCTGCAATATTTACAGGACATCCTCTCTCGTCAACACTAACATTGTCCTTAACCAATACTGCCACCCCAACTGCTACCATTCATGTACACCCGATATCCAGCTATATTTACGGCCCACGCCTGCCCTTTGAGCCAGATCCCAGTTATTGCCACAGCATCATATTCCGATTTGCTTGCAGATCAGCAAAACTTATTTAGTAAAAGAAGAGGAAACAATAAGACTTTTAATATCAAGCTCATATTTTATGAGTGTGCTCTATCAGCCAAAGCTCCTCAAATTAATCGAAAGAGAATGATTTTGGAGATGCATCCTTGTCAAGGCTGGGATTAGTTGCAGGGCAAGTGTTGGCTGCAACCACATTAAAAGTTGCCTTTAGCAGAAGATGGTTTCGATCCATCGACCTCTGGGTTATGGGCCCAGCACGCTTCCGCTGCGCCACTCTGCTGCTGGTGTTGGAACTGATGAATTGCACCTCCTTGTGCTGGGACATGGCTGGCTGCGGTTGCGTGTGATTGACAGCTGCTCTAGTGAGCGGATTGGGCCGCGGGGTCACGTGGTGGATGGGCGTGATTAACCACTGCTCCAGTCATCACCAGAGGCAGTCCCTCGAAATCGAGGAAGACTTGCTTCCACTCTAAAAGTGAGTTCTCAGGTGGCTGTTCAGTCCAATACAGGAATTACAGTCTCTGTCACAGCTGGGGCAGACAGTGGTTAAAGGAAAGGGTGGGTGGGGAGTCTGGTTTGCCGCACGCTCCTTCCGCTGCCTGCGCTTGTTCTCGGCGGCGAGACTCGAGGTGCTCAGCGCCCTCCCGGATGCTCTTCCTCCACTTAGGGCGCTCTTTGGCAAGAGATTCCCAGGTGTCGGTGGGGATGTTGCACTTTATCAAGGAGGCTTTGAGGATGTCCTTCAAACGTTCCCTCTGCCCACCTGCGGCTCACTTGCCGTGTAGGATTCCGTGGGAGTCTTGTGTCGAGAATGCGGACAATGTGGCCCGCCCAATGGAGCTGGTCGAGTGTGGTCAGTGCTTCGATGCTGGGGATGTTGGCTTGATCGAGAGCACTGACGTTGAAGCGTCTATCCTCCCAGGGGATTTGCAGGATGTTGTGGTATTTCTCCAGCGATTTGAGGTGATTGCTGTATATGGTCCATGTCTCTGAGCCACCCAGGAGGCCGGATATCACTACAGCCCTGTATACCATGAGCTTGGTGCCAGATTTGAAGGCCTGATCTTGGAACACTGTCTTCCTCCGGCGGCCGAAGGCCCAACAGCCTGTATCCTGCAATATTTACAGGACATCCTCTCTCGTCAACACTAACATTGTCCTTAACCAATACTGCCACCCCAACTGCTACCATTCATGTACACCCGATATCCAGCTATATTTACGGCCCACGACTGCCCTTTGAGCCAGATCCAAGTTATTGCCACAGCATCATATTCCGATTTGCTTGCAGATCAGCAAAACTTATTTAGTAAAAGAAGAGGAAACAATAAGACTTTTAATATCAAGCTCATATTTTATGAGTGTGCTCTATCAGCCAAAGCTCCTCAAATTAATTGAAAGAGAATGATTTTGGAGATGCATCCTTGTCAAGGCTGGGATTAGTTGCAGGGCAAGTGTTGGCTGCAACCACATTAAAAGTTGTCTTTAGCAGAGGATGGTTTCGATCCATCGACCTCTGGCTTATGGGCCCAGCACGCTTCCGCTGCGCCACTCTGCTGCTGGTGTTGGAACTGATGAATTGCACCTCCTTGTGCTGGGACATGGCTGGCTGCGGTTGCGTGTGATTGACAGCTGCTCTAGTGAGCGGATTGGGCCGCGGGGTCACGTGGTGGATGGGCGTGATTAACCACTGCTCCAGTCATCACCAGAGGCAGTCCCTCGAAATCGAGGAAGACTTGCTTCCACTCTAAAAGTGAGTTCTCAGGTGGCTGTTCAGTCCAATACAGGAATTACAGTCTCTGTCACAGCTGGGGCAGATAGTGGTTAAAGGAAAGGGTGGGTGGGGAGTCTGGTTTGCCGCACGCTCCTTCCGCTGCCTGCGCTTGTTCTCGGCGGCGAGACTCGAGGTGCTCAGCGCCCTCCCGGATGCTCTTCCTCCACTTAGGGCGCTCTTTGGCAAGAGATTCCCAGGTGTCGGTGGGGATGTTGCACTTTATCAAGGAGGCTTTGAGGATGTCCTTCAAACGTTCCCTCTGCCCACCTGCGGCTCACTTGCCGTGTAGGATTCCGTGGGAGTCTTGTGTCGAGAATGCGGACAATGTGGCCCGCCCAATGGAGCTGGTCGAGTGTGGTCAATGCTTCGATGCTGGGGATGTTGGCTTGATCGAGAGCACTGACGTTGAAGCGTCCATCCTCCCAGGGGATTTGCAGGATGTTGTGGTATTTCTCCAGCGATTTGAGGTGATTGCTGTATATGGTCCATGTCTCTGAGCCACCCAGGAGGCCGGATATCACTACAGCCCTGTATACCATGAGCTTGGTGCCAGATTTGAAGGCCTGATCTTGGAACACTGTCTTCCTCCGGCGGCCGAAGGCCCAACAGCCTGTATCCTGCAATATTTACAGGACATCCTCTCTCGTCAACACTAACATTGTCCTTAACCAATACTGCCACCCCAACTGCTACCATTCATGTACACCCGATATCCAGCTATATTTACGGCCCACGCCTGCCCTTTGAGCCAGATCCAAGTTATTGCCACAGCATCATATTCCGATTTGCTTGCAGATCAGCAAAACTTATTTAGTAAAAGAAGAGGAAACAATAAGACTTTTAATATCAAGCTCATATTTTATGAGTGTGCTCTATCAGCCAAAGCTCCTCAAATTAATCGAAAGAGAATGATTTTGGAGATGCATCCTTGTCAAGGCTGGGATTAGTTGCAGGGCAAGTGTTGGCTGCAACCACATTAAAAGTTGCCTTTAGCAGAAGATGGTTTCGATCCATCGACCTCTGGCTTATGGGCCCAGCACGCTTCCGCTGCGCCACTCTGCTGCTGGTGTTGGAACTGATGAATTGCACCTCCTTGTGCTTGGACATGGCTGGCTGCGGTTGCGTGTGATTGACAGCTGCTCTAGTGAGCGGATTGGGCCGCGGGGTCACGTGGTGGATGGGCGTGATTAACCACTGCTCCAGTCATCACCAGAGGCAGTCCCTCGAAATCGAGGAAGACTTGCTTCCACTCTAAAAGTGAGTTCTCAGGTGGCTGTTCAGTCCAATACAGGAATTACAGTCTCTGTCACAGCTGGGGCAGACAGTGGTTAAAGGAAAGGGTGGGTGGGGAGTCTGGTTTGCCGCACGCTCCTTCCGCTGCCTGCGCTTGTTCTCGGCGGCGAGACTCGAGGTGCTCAGCGCCCTCCCGGATGCTCTTCCTCCACTTAGGGCGCTCTTTGGCAAGAGATTCCCAGGTGTCGGTGGGGATGTTGCACTTTATCAAGGAGGCTTTGAGGATGTCCTTCAAACGTTCCCTCTGCCCACCTGCGGCTCACTTGCCGTGTAGGATTCCGTGGGAGTCTTGTGTCGAGAATGCGGACAATGTGGCCCGCCCAATGGAGCTGGTCGAGTGTGGTCAGTGCTTCGATGCTGGGGATGTTGGCTTGATCGAGAGCACTGACGTTGAAGCGTCTATCCTCCCAGGGGATTTGCAGGATGTTGTGGTATTTCTCCAGCGATTTGAGGTGATTGCTGTATATGGTCCATGTCTCTGAGCCACCCAGGAGGCCGGATATCACTACAGCCCTGTATACCATGAGCTTGGTGCCAGATTTGAAGGCCTGATCTTGGAACACTGTCTTCCTCCGGCGGCCGAAGGCCCAACAGCCTGTATCCTGCAATATTTACAGGACATCCTCTCTCGTCAACACTAACATTGTCCTTAACCAATACTGCCACCCCAACTGCTACCATTCATGTACACCCGATATCCAGCTATATTTACGGCCCACGACTGCCCTTTGAGCCAGATCCAAGTTATTGCCACAGCATCATATTCCGATTTGCTTGCAGATCAGCAAAACTTATTTAGTAAAAGAAGAGGAAACAATAAGACTTTTAATATCAAGCTCATATTTTATGAGTGTGCTCTATCAGCCAAAGCTCCTCAAATTAATTGAAAGAGAATGATTTTGGAGATGCATCCTTGTCAAGGCTGGGATTAGTTGCAGGGCAAGTGTTGGCTGCAACCACATTAAAAGTTGTCTTTAGCAGAGGATGGTTTCGATCCATCGACCTCTGGGTTATGGGCCCAGCACGCTTCCGCTGCGCCACTCTGCTGCTGGTGTTGGAACTGATGAATTGCACCTCCTTGTGCTGGGACATGGCTGGCTGCGGTTGCGTGTGATTGACAGCTGCTCGAGTGAGCGGATTGGGCCGCGGGGTCACGTGGTGGATGGGCGTGATTAACCACTGCTCCAGTCATCACCAGAGGCAGTCCCTCGAAATCGAGGAAGACTTGCTTCCACTCTAAAAGTGAGTTCTCAGGTGGCTGTTCAGTCCAATACAGGAATTACAGTCTCTGTCACAGCTGGGGCAGACAGTGGTTAAAGGAAAGGGTGGGTGGGGAGTCTGGTTTGCCGCACGCTCCTTCCGCTGCCTGCGCTTGTTCTCGGCGGCGAGACTCGAGGTGCTCAGCGCCCTCCCGGATGCTCTTCCTCCACTTAGGGCGCTCTTTGGCAAGAGATTCCCAGGTGTCGGTGGGGATGTTGCACTTTATCAAGGAGGCTTTGAGGATGTCCTTCAAACGTTCCCTCTGCCCACCTGCGGCTCACTTGCCGTGTAGGATTCCGTGGGAGTCTTGTGTCGAGAATGCGGACAATGTGGCCCGCCCAATGGAGCTGGTCGAGTGTGGTCAGTGCTTCCATGCTGGGGATGTTGGCTTGATCGAGAGCACTGACGTTGAAGCGTCCATCCTCCCAGGGGATTTGCAGGATGTTGTGGTATTTCTCCAGCGATTTGAGGTGATTGCTGTTTATGGTCCATGTCTCTGAGCCACCCAGGAGGCCGGATATCACTACAGCCCTGTATACCATGAGCTTGGTGCCAGATTTGAAGGCCTGATCTTGGAACACTGTCTTCCTCCGGCGGCCGAAGGCCCAACAGCCTGTATCCTGCAATATTTACAGGACATCCTCTCTCGTCAACACTAACATTGTCCTTAACCAATACTGCCACCCCAACTGCTACCATTCATGTACACCCGATATCCAGCTATATTTACGGCCCACGACTGCCCTTTGAGCCAGATCCAAGTTATTGCCACAGCATCATATTCCGATTTGCTTGCAGATCAGCAAAACTTATTTAGTAAAAGAAGAGGAAACAATAAGACTTTTAATATCAAGCTCATATTTTATGAGTGTGCTCTATCAGCCAAAGCTCCTCAAATTAATCGAAAGAGAATGATTTTGGAGATGCATCCTTGTCAAGGCTGGGATTAGTTGCAGGGCAAGTGTTGGCTGCAACCACATTAAAAGTTGTCTTTAGCAGAGGATGGTTTCGATCCATCGACCTCTGGGTTATGGGCCCCCCACGCTTCCGCTGCGCCACTCTGCTGCTGGTGTTGGAACTGATGAATTGCACCTCCTTGTGCTGGGACATGGCTGGCTGCGGTTGCGTGTGATTGACAGCTGCTCGAGTGAGCGGATTGGGCCGCGGGGTCACGTGGTGGATGGGCGTGATTAACCACTGCTCCAGTCATCACCAGAGGCAGTCCCTCGAAATCGAGGAAGACTTGCTTCCACTCTAAAAGTGAGTTCTCAGGTGGCTGTTCAGTCCAATACAGGAATTACAGTCTCTGTCACAGCTGGGGCAGACAGTGGTTAAAGGAAAGGGTGGGTGGGGAGTCTGGTTTGCCGCACGCTCCTTCCGCTGCCTGCGCTTGTTCTCGGCGGCGAGACTCGAGGTGCTCAGCGCCCTCCCGGATGCTCTTCCTCCACTTAGGGCGCTCTTTGGCAAGAGATTCCCAGGTGTCGGTGGGGATGTTGCACTTTATCAAGGAGGCTTTGAGGATGTCCTTCAAACGTTCCCTCTGCCCACCTGCGGCTCACTTGCCGTGTAGGATTCCGTGGGAGTCTTGTGTCGAGAATGCGGACAATGTGGCCCGCCCAATGGAGCTGGTCGAGTGTGGTCAGTGCTTCCATGCTGGGGATGTTGGCTTGATCGAGAGGGGATTTGCAGGATGTTGTGGTATTTCTCCAGCGATTTGAGGTGATTGCTGTATATGGTCCATGTCTCTGAGCCACCCAGGAGGCCGGATATCACTACAGCCCTGTATACCATGAGCTTGGTGCCAGATTTGAAGGCCTGATCTTGGAACACTGTCTTCCTCCGGCGGCCGAAGGCCCAACAGCCTGTATCCTGCAATATTTACAGGACATCCTCTCTCGTCAACACTAACATTGTCCTTAACCAATACTGCCACCCCAACTGCTACCATTCATGTACACCCGATATCCAGCTATATTTACGGCCCACGACTGCCCTTTGAGCCAGATCCAAGTTATTGCCACAGCATCATATTCCGATTTGCTTGCAGATCAGCAAAACTTATTTAGTAAAAGAAGAGGAAACAATAAGACTTTTAATATCAAGCTCATATTTTATGAGTGTGCTCTATCAGCCAAAGCTCCTCAAATTAATTGAAAGAGAATGATTTTGGAGATGCATCCTTGTCAAGGCTGGGATTAGTTGCAGGGCAAGTGTTGGCTGCAACCACATTAAAAGTTGTCTTTAGCAGAGGATGGTTTCGATCCATCGACCTCTGGGTTATGGGCCCAGCACGCTTCCGCTGCGCCACTCTGCTGCTGGTGTTGGAACTGATGAATTGCACCTCCTTGTGCTGGGACATGGCTGGCTGCGGTTGCGTGTGATTGACAGCTGCTCGAGTGAGCGGATTGGGCCGCGGGGTCACGTGGTGGATGGGCGTGATTAACCACTGCTCCAGTCATCACCAGAGGCAGTCCCTCGAAATCGAGGAAGACTTGCTTCCACTCTAAAAGTGAGTTCTCAGGTGGCTGTTCAGTCCAATACAGGAATTACAGTCTCTGTCACAGCTGGGGCAGACAGTGGTTAAAGGAAAGGGTGGGTGGGGAGTCTGGTTTGCCGCACGCTCCTTCCGCTGCCTGCGCTTGTTCTCGGCGGCGAGACTCGAGGTGCTCAGCGCCCTCCCGGATGCTCTTCCTCCACTTAGGGCGCTCTTTGGCAAGAGATTCCCAGGTGTCGGTGGGGATGTTGCACTTTATCAAGGAGGCTTTGAGGATGTCCTTCAAACGTTCCCTCTGCCCACCTGCGGCTCACTTGCCGTGTAGGATTCCGTGGGAGTCTTGTGTCGAGAATGCGGACAATGTGGCCCGCCCAATGGAGCTGGTCGAGTGTGGTCAGTGCTTCCATGCTGGGGATGTTGGCTTGATCGAGAGCACTGACGTTGAAGCGTCCATCCTCCCAGGGGATTTGCAGGATGTTGTGGTATTTCTCCAGCGATTTGAGGTGATTGCTGTATATGGTCCATGTCTCTGAGCCACCCAGGAGGCCGGATATCACTACAGCCCTGTATACCATGAGCTTGGTGCCAGATTTGAAGGCCTGATCTTGGAACACTGTCTTCCTCCGGCGGCCGAAGGCCCAACAGCCTGTATCCTGCAATATTTACAGGACATCCTCTCTCATCAACACTAACATTGTCCTTAACCAATACTGCCACCCCAACTGCTACCATTCATGTACACCCGATATCCAGCTATATTTACGGCCCACGCCTGCCCTTTGAGCCAGATCCAAGTTATTGCCACAGCATCATATTCCGATTTGCTTGCAGATCAGCAAAACTTATTTAGTAAAAGAAGAGGAAACAATAAGACTTTTAATATCAAGCTCATATTTTATGAGTGTGCTCTATCAGCCAAAGCTCCTCAAATTAATTGAAAGAGAATGATTTTGGAGATGCATCCTTGTCAAGGCTGGGATTAGTTGCAGGGCAAGTGTTGGCTGCAACCACATTAAAAGTTGTCTTTAGCAGAGGATGGTTTCGATCCATCGACCTCTGGGTTATGGGCCCAGCACGCTTCCGCTGCGCCACTCTGCTGCTGGTGTTGGAACTGATGAATTGCACCTCCTTGTGCTGGGACATGGCTGGCTGCGGTTGCGTGTGATTGACAGCTGCTCGAGTGAGCGGATTGGGCCGCGGGGTCACGTGGTGGATGGGCGTGATTAACCACTGCTCCAGTCATCACCAGAGGCAGCCCCTCGAAATCGAGGAAGACTTGCTTCCACTCTAAAAGTGAGTTCTCAGGTGGCTGTTCAGTCCAATACAGGAATTACAGTCTCTGTCACAGCTGGGGCAGACAGTGGTTAAAGGAAAGGGTGGGTGGGGAGTCTGGTTTGCCGCACGCTCCTTCCGCTGCCTGCGCTTGTTCTCGGCGGCGAGACTCGAGGTGCTCAGCGCCCTCCCGGATGCTCTTCCTCCACTTAGGGCGCTCTTTGGCAAGAGATTCCCAGGTGTCGGTGGGGATGTTGCACTTTATCAAGGAGGCTTTGAGGATGTCCTTCAAACGTTCCCTCTGCCCACCTGCGGCTCACTTGCCGTGTAGGATTCCGTGGGAGTCTTGTGTCGAGAATGCGGACAATGTGGCCCGCCCAATGGAGCTGGTCGAGTGTGGTCAGTGCTTCCATGCTGGGGATGTTGGCTTGATCGAGAGCACTGACGTTGAAGCGTCCATCCTCCCAGGGGATTTGCAGGATGTTGTGGTATTTCTCCAGCGATTTGAGGTGATTGCTGTTTATGGTCCATGTCTCTGAGCCACCCAGGAGGCCGGATATCACTACAGCCCTGTATACCATGAGCTTGGTGCCAGATTTGAAGGCCTGATCTTGGAACACTGTCTTCCTCCGGCGGCCGAAGGCCCAACAGCCTGTATCCTGCAATATTTACAGGACATCCTCTCTCGTCAACACTAACATTGTCCTTAACCAATACTGCCACCCCAACTGCTACCATTCATGTACACCCGATATCCAGCTATATTTACGGCCCACGACTGCCCTTTGAGCCAGATCCAAGTTATTGCCACAGCATCATATTCCGATTTGCTTGCAGATCAGCAAAACTTATTTAGTAAAAGAAGAGGAAACAATAAGACTTTTAATATCAAGCTCATATTTTATGAGTGTGCTCTATCAGCCAAAGCTCCTCAAATTAATCGAAAGAGAATGATTTTGGAGATGCATCCTTGTCAAGGCTGGGATTAGTTGCAGGGCAAGTGTTGGCTGCAACCACATTAAAAGTTGTCTTTAGCAGAGGATGGTTTCGATCCATCGACCTCTGGGTTATGGGCCCCCCACGCTTCCGCTGCGCCACTCTGCTGCTGGTGTTGGAACTGATGAATTGCACCTCCTTGTGCTGGGACATGGCTGGCTGCGGTTGCGTGTGATTGACAGCTGCTCGAGTGAGCGGATTGGGCCGCGGGGTCACGTGGTGGATGGGCGTGATTAACCACTGCTCCAGTCATCACCAGAGGCAGTCCCTCGAAATCGAGGAAGACTTGCTTCCACTCTAAAAGTGAGTTCTCAGGTGGCTGTTCAGTCCAATACAGGAATTACAGTCTCTGTCACAGCTGGGGCAGACAGTGGTTAAAGGAAAGGGTGGGTGGGGAGTCTGGTTTGCCGCACGCTCCTTCCGCTGCCTGCGCTTGTTCTCGGCGGCGAGACTCGAGGTGCTCAGCGCCCTCCCGGATGCTCTTCCTCCACTTAGGGCGCTCTTTGGCAAGAGATTCCCAGGTGTCGGTGGGGATGTTGCACTTTATCAAGGAGGCTTTGAGGATGTCCTTCAAACGTTCCCTCTGCCCACCTGCGGCTCACTTGCCGTGTAGGATTCCGTGGGAGTCTTGTGTCGAGAATGCGGACAATGTGGCCCGCCCAATGGAGCTGGTCGAGTGTGGTCAGTGCTTCGATGCTGGGGATGTTGGCTTGATCGAGAGGGGATTTGCAGGATGTTGTGGTATTTCTCCAGCGATTTGAGGTGATTGCTGTATATGGTCCATGTCTCTGAGCCACCCAGGAGGCCGGATATCACTACAGCCCTGTATACCATGAGCTTGGTGCCAGATTTGAAGGCCTGATCTTGGAACACTGTCTTCCTCCGGCGGCCGAAGGCCCAACAGCCTGTATCCTGCAATATTTACAGGACATCCTCTCTCGTCAACACTAACATTGTCCTTAACCAATACTGCCACCCCAACTGCTACCATTCATGTACACCCGATATCCAGCTATATTTACGGCCCACGACTGCCCTTTGAGCCAGATCCAAGTTATTGCCACAGCATCATATTCCGATTTGCTTGCAGATCAGCAAAACTTATTTAGTAAAAGAAGAGGAAACAATAAGACTTTTAATATCAAGCTCATATTTTATGAGTGTGCTCTATCAGCCAAAGCTCCTCAAATTAATTGAAAGAGAATGATTTTGGAGATGCATCCTTGTCAAGGCTGGGATTAGTTGCAGGGCAAGTGTTGGCTGCAACCACATTAAAAGTTGTCTTTAGCAGAGGATGGTTTCGATCCATCGACCTCTGGGTTATGGGCCCAGCACGCTTCCGCTGCGCCACTCTGCTGCTGGTGTTGGAACTGATGAATTGCACCTCCTTGTGCTGGGACATGGCTGGCTGCGGTTGCGTGTGATTGACAGCTGCTCGAGTGAGCGGATTGGGCCGCGGGGTCACGTGGTGGATGGGCGTGATTAACCACTGCTCCAGTCATCACCAGAGGCAGTCCCTCGAAATCGAGGAAGACTTGCTTCCACTCTAAAAGTGAGTTCTCAGGTGGCTGTTCAGTCCAATACAGGAATTACAGTCTCTGTCACAGCTGGGGCAGACAGTGGTTAAAGGAAAGGGTGGGTGGGGAGTCTGGTTTGCCGCACGCTCCTTCCGCTGCCTGCGCTTGTTCTCGGCGGCGAGACTCGAGGTGCTCAGCGCCCTCCCGGATGCTCTTCCTCCACTTAGGGCGCTCTTTGGCAAGAGATTCCCAGGTGTCGGTGGGGATGTTGCACTTTATCAAGGAGGCTTTGAGGATGTCCTTCAAACGTTCCCTCTGCCCACCTGCGGCTCACTTGCCGTGTAGGATTCCGTGGGAGTCTTGTGTCGAGAATGCGGACAATGTGGCCCGCCCAATGGAGCTGGTCGAGTGTGGTCAGTGCTTCCATGCTGGGGATGTTGGCTTGATCGAGAGGGGATTTGCAGGATGTTGTGGTATTTCTCCAGCGATTTGAGGTGATTGCTGTATATGGTCCATGTCTCTGAGCCACCCAGGAGGCCGGATATCACTACAGCCCTGTATACCATGAGCTTGGTGCCAGATTTGAAGGCCTGATCTTGGAACACTGTCTTCCTCCGGCGGCCGAAGGCCCAACAGCCTGTATCCTGCAATATTTACAGGACATCCTCTCTCGTCAACACTAACATTGTCCTTAACCAATACTGCCACCCCAACTGCTACCATTCATGTACACCCGATATCCAGCTATATTTACGGCCCACGACTGCCCTTTGAGCCAGATCCAAGTTATTGCCACAGCATCATATTCCGATTTGCTTGCAGATCAGCAAAACTTATTTAGTAAAAGAAGAGGAAACAATAAGACTTTTAATATCAAGCTCATATTTTATGAGTGTGCTCTATCAGCCAAAGCTCCTCAAATTAATTGAAAGAGAATGATTTTGGAGATGCATCCTTGTCAAGGCTGGGATTAGTTGCAGGGCAAGTGTTGGCTGCAACCACATTAAAAGTTGTCTTTAGCAGAGGATGGTTTCGATCCATCGACCTCTGGGTTATGGGCCCAGCACGCTTCCGCTGCGCCACTCTGCTGCTGGTGGTGGAACTGATGAATTGCACCTCCTTGTGCTGGGACATGGCTGGCTGCGGTTGCGTGTGATTGACAGCTGCTCGAGTGAGCGGATTGGGCCGCGGGGTCACGTGGTGGATGGGCGTGATTAACCACTGCTCCAGTCATCACCAGAGGCAGTCCCTCGAAATCGAGGAAGACTTGCTTCCACTCTAAAAGTGAGTTCTCAGGTGGCTGTTCAGTCCAATACAGGAATTACAGTCTCTGTCACAGCTGGGGCAGACAGTGGTTAAAGGAAAGGGTGGGTGGGGAGTCTGGTTTGCCGCACGCTCCTTCCGCTGCCTGCGCTTGTTCTCGGCGGCGAGACTCGAGGTGCTCAGCGCCCTCCCGGATGCTCTTCCTCCACTTAGGGCGCTCTTTGGCAAGAGATTCCCAGGTGTCGGTGGGGATGTTGCACTTTATCAAGGAGGCTTTGAGGATGTCCTTCAAACGTTCCCTCTGCCCACCTGCGGCTCACTTGCCGTGTAGGATTCCGTGGGAGTCTTGTGTCGAGAATGCGGACAATGTGGCCCGCCCAATGGAGCTGGTCGAGTGTGGTCAGTGCTTCGATGCTGGGGATGTTGGCTTGATCGAGAGGGGATTTGCAGGATGTTGTGGTATTTCTCCAGCGATTTGAGGTGATTGCTGTATATGGTCCATGTCTCTGAGCCACCCAGGAGGCCGGATATCACTACAGCCCTGTATACCATGAGCTTGGTGCCAGATTTGAAGGCCTGATCTTGGAACACTGTCTTCCTCCGGCGGCCGAAGGCCCAACAGCCTGTATCCTGCAATATTTACAGGACATCCTCTCTCGTCAACACTAACATTGTCCTTAACCAATACTGCCACCCCAACTGCTACCATTCATGTACACCCGATATCCAGCTATATTTACGGCCCACGACTGCCCTTTGAGCCAGATCCAAGTTATTGCCACAGCATCATATTCCGATTTGCTTGCAGATCAGCAAAACTTATTTAGTAAAAGAAGAGGAAACAATAAGACTTTTAATATCAAGCTCATATTTTATGAGTGTGCTCTATCAGCCAAAGCTCCTCAAATTAATTGAAAGAGAATGATTTTGGAGATGCATCCTTGTCAAGGCTGGGATTAGTTGCAGGGCAAGTGTTGGCTGCAACCACATTAAAAGTTGTCTTTAGCAGAGGATGGTTTCGATCCATCGACCTCTGGGTTATGGGCCCAGCAAGCTTCCGCTGCGCCACTCTGCTTCTGTGTTGGAACTGATGAATTGCACCTCCTTGTGCTGGGACATGGCTGGCTGCGGTTGCGTGTGATTGACAGCTGCTCGAGTGAGCGGATTGGGCCGCGGGGTCACGTGGTGGATGGGCGTGATTAACCACTGCTCCAGTCATCACCAGAGGCAGTCCCTCGAAATCGAGGAAGACTTGCTTCCACTCTAAAAGTGAGTTCTCAGGTGGCTGTTCAGTCCAATACAGGAATTACAGTCTCTGTCACAGCTGGGGCAGACAGTGGTTAAAGGAAAGGGTGGGTGGGGAGTCTGGTTTGCCGCACGCTCCTTCCGCTGCCTGCGCTTGTTCTCGGCGGCGAGACTCGAGGTGCTCAGCGCCCTCCCGGATGCTCTTCCTCCACTTAGGGCGCTCTTTGGCAAGAGATTCCCAGGTGTCGGTGGGGATGTTGCACTTTATCAAGGAGGCTTTGAGGATGTCCTTCAAACGTTCCCTCTGCCCACCTGCGGCTCACTTGCCGTGTAGGATTCCGTGGGAGTCTTGTGTCGAGAATGCGGACAATGTGGCCCGCCCAATGGAGCTGGTCGAGTGTGGTCAGTGCTTCCATGCTGGGGATGTTGGCTTGATCGAGAGCACTGACGTTGAAGCGTCCATCCTCCCAGGGGATTTGCAGGATGTTGTGGTATTTCTCCAGCGATTTGAGGTGATTGCTGTATATGGTCCATGTCTCTGAGCCACCCAGGAGGCCGGATATCACTACAGCCCTGTATACCATGAGCTTGGTGCCAGATTTGAAGGCCTGATCTTGGAACACTGTCTTCCTCCGGCGGCCGAAGGCCCAACAGCCTGTATCCTGCAATATTTACAGGACATCCTCTCTCGTCAACACTAACATTGTCCTTAACCAATACTGCCACCCCAACTGCTACCATTCATGTACACCCGATATCCAGCTATATTTACGGCCCACGACTGCCCTTTGAGCCAGATCCAAGTTATTGCCACAGCATCATATTCCGATTTGCTTGCAGATCAGCAAAACTTATTTAGTAAAAGAAGAGGAAACAATAAGACTTTTAATATCAAGCTCATATTTTATGAGTGTGCTCTATCAGCCAAAGCTCCTCAAATTAATCGAAAGAGAATGATTTTGGAGATGCATCCTTGTCAAGGCTGGGATTAGTTGCAGGGCAAGTGTTGGCTGCAACCACATTAAAAGTTGTCTTTAGCAGAGGATGGTTTCGATCCATCGACCTCTGGGTTATGGGCCCCCCACGCTTCCGCTGCGCCACTCTGCTGCTGGTGTTGGAACTGATGAATTGCACCTCCTTGTGCTGGGACATGGCTGGCTGCGGTTGCGTGTGATTGACAGCTGCTCGAGTGAGCGGATTGGGCCGCGGGGTCACGTGGTGGATGGGCGTGATTAACCACTGCTCCAGTCATCACCAGAGGCAGTCCCTCGAAATCGAGGAAGACTTGCTTCCACTCTAAAAGTGAGTTCTCAGGTGGCTGTTCAGTCCAATACAGGAATTACAGTCTCTGTCACAGCTGGGGCAGACAGTGGTTAAAGGAAAGGGTGGGTGGGGAGTCTGGTTTGCCGCACGCTCCTTCCGCTGCCTGCGCTTGTTCTCGGCGGCGAGACTCGAGGTGCTCAGCGCCCTCCCGGATGCTCTTCCTCCACTTAGGGCGCTCTTTGGCAAGAGATTCCCAGGTGTCGGTGGGGATGTTGCACTTTATCAAGGAGGCTTTGAGGATGTCCTTCAAACGTTCCCTCTGCCCACCTGCGGCTCACTTGCCGTGTAGGATTCCGTGGGAGTCTTGTGTCGAGAATGCGGACAATGTGGCCCGCCCAATGGAGCTGGTCGAGTGTGGTCAGTGCTTCGATGCTGGGGATGTTGGCTTGATCGAGAGGGGATTTGCAGGATGTTGTGGTATTTCTCCAGCGATTTGAGGTGATTGCTGTATATGGTCCATGTCTCTGAGCCACCCAGGAGGCCGGATATCACTACAGCCCTGTATACCATGAGCTTGGTGCCAGATTTGAAGGCCTGATCTTGGAACACTGTCTTCCTCCGGCGGCCGAAGGCCCAACAGCCTGTATCCTGCAATATTTACAGGACATCCTCTCTCGTCAACACTAACATTGTCCTTAACCAATACTGCCACCCCAACTGCTACCATTCATGTACACCCGATATCCAGCTATATTTACGGCCCACGACTGCCCTTTGAGCCAGATCCAAGTTATTGCCACAGCATCATATTCCGATTTGCTTGCAGATCAGCAAAACTTATTTAGTAAAAGAAGAGGAAACAATAAGACTTTTAATATCAAGCTCATATTTTATGAGTGTGCTCTATCAGCCAAAGCTCCTCAAATTAATTGAAAGAGAATGATTTTGGAGATGCATCCTTGTCAAGGCTGGGATTAGTTGCAGGGCAAGTGTTGGCTGCAACCACATTAAAAGTTGTCTTTAGCAGAGGATGGTTTCGATCCATCGACCTCTGGGTTATGGGCCCAGCACGCTTCCGCTGCGCCACTCTGCTGCTGGTGTTGGAACTGATGAATTGCACCTCCTTGTGCTGGGACATGGCTGGCTGCGGTTGCGTGTGATTGACAGCTGCTCTAGTGAGCGGATTGGGCCGCGGGGTCACGTGGTGGATGGGCGTGATTAACCACTGCTCCAGTCATCACCAGAGGCAGCCCCTCGAAATCGAGGAAGACTTGCTTCCACTCTAAAAGTGAGTTCTCAGGTGGCTGTTCAGTCCAATACGGGAATTACAGTCTCTGTCACAGCTGGGGCAGACAGTGGTTAAAGGAAAGGGTGGGTGGGGAGTCTGGTTTGCCGCACGCTCCTTCCGCTGCCTGCGCTTGTTCTCGGCGGCGAGACTCGAGGTGCTCAGCGCCCTCCCGGATGCTCTTCCTCCACTTAGGGCGCTCTTTGGCAAGAGATTCCCAGGTGTCGGTGGGGATGTTGCACTTTATCAAGGAGGCTTTGAGGATGTCCTTCAAACGTTCCCTCTGCCCACCTGCGGCTCACTTGCCGTGTAGGATTCCGTGGGAGTCTTGTGTCGAGAATGCGGACAATGTGGCCCGCCCAATGGAGCTGGTCGAGTGTGGTCAGTGCTTCGATGCTGGGGATGTTGGCTTGATCGAGAGCACTGACGTTGAAGCGTCCATCCTCCCAGGGGATTTGCAGGATGTTGTGGTATTTCTCCAGCGATTTGAGGTGATTGCTGTATATGGTCCATGTCTCTGAGCCACCCAGGAGGCCGGATATCACTACAGCCCTGTATACCATGAGCTTGGTGCCAGATTTGAAGGCCTGATCTTGGAACACTGTCTTCCTCCGGCGGCCGAAGGCCCAACAGCCTGTATCCTGCAATATTTACAGGACATCCTCTCTCATCAACACTAACATTGTCCTTAACCAATACTGCCACCCCAACTGCTACCATTCATGTACACCCGATATCCAGCTATATTTACGGCCCACGCCTGCCCTTTGAGCCAGATCCAAGTTATTGCCACAGCATCATATTCCGATTTGCTTGCAGATCAGCAAAACTTATTTAGTAAAAGAAGAGGAAACAATAAGACTTTTAATATCAAGCTCATATTTTATGAGTGTGCTCTATCAGCCAAAGCTCCTCAAATTAATCGAAAGAGAATGATTTTGGAGATGCATCCTTGTCAAGGCTGGGATTAGTTGCAGGGCAAGTGTTGGCTGCAACCACATTAAAAGTTGTCTTTAGCAGAGGATGGTTTCGATCCATCGACCTCTGGGTTATGGGCCCAGCACGCTTCCGCTGCGCCACTCTGCTGCTGGTGTTGGAACTGATGAATTGCACCTCCTTGTGCTGGGACATGGCTGGCTGCGGTTGCGTGTGATTGACAGCTGCTCTAGTGAGCGGATTGGGCCGCGGGGTCACGTGGTGGATGGGCGTGATTAACCACTGCTCCAGTCATCACCAGAGGCAGTCCCTCGAAATCGAGGAAGACTTGCTTCCACTCTAAAAGTGAGTTCTCAGGTGGCTGTTCAGTCCAATACAGGAATTACAGTCTCTGTCACAGCTGGGGCAGACAGTGGTTAAAGGAAAGGGTGGGTGGGGAGTCTGGTTTGCCGCACGCTCCTTCCGCTGCCTGCGCTTGTTCTCGGCGGCGAGACTCGAGGTGCTCAGCGCCCTCCCGGATGCTCTTCCTCCACTTAGGGCGCTCTTTGGCAAGAGATTCCCAGGTGTCGGTGGGGATGTTGCACTTTATCAAGGAGGCTTTGAGGATGTCCTTCAAACGTTCCCTCTGCCCACCTGCGGCTCACTTGCCGTGTAGGATTCCGTGGGAGTCTTGTGTCGAGAATGCGGACAATGTGGCCCGCCCAACGGAGCTGGTCGAGTGTGGTCAGTGCTTCGATGCTGGGGATGTTGGCTTGATCGAGAGCACTGACGTTGAAGCGTCTATCCTCCCAGGGGATTTGCAGGATGTTGTGGTATTTCTCCAGCGATTTGAGGTGATTGCTGTATATGGTCCATGTCTCTGAGCCACCCAGGAGGCCGGATATCACTACAGCCCTGTATACCATGAGCTTGGTGCCAGATTTGAAGGCCTGATCTTGGAACACTGTCTTCCTCCGGCGGCCGAAGGCCCAACAGCCTGTATCCTGCAATATTTACAGGACATCCTCTCTCATCAACACTAACATTGTCCTTAACCAATACTGCCACCCCAACTGCTACCATTCATGTACACCCGATATCCAGCTATATTTACGGCCCACGCCTGCCCTTTGAGCCAGATCCAAGTTATTGCCACAGCATCATATTCCGATTTGCTTGCAGATCAGCAAAACTTATTTAGTAAAAGAAGAGGAAACAATAAGACTTTTAATATCAAGCTCATATTTTATGAGTGTGCTCTATCAGCCAAAGCTCCTCAAATTAATTGAAAGAGAATGATTTTGGAGATGCATCCTTGTCAAGGCTGGGATTAGTTGCAGGGCAAGTGTTGGCTGCAACCACATTAAAAGTTGTCTTTAGCAGAGGATGGTTTCGATCCATCGACCTCTGGGTTATGGGCCCAGCACGCTTCCGCTGCGCCACTCTGCTGCTGGTGTTGGAACTGATGAATTGCACCTCCTTGTGCTGGGACATGGCTGGCTGCGGTTGCGTGTGATTGACAGCTGCTCGAGTGAGCGGATTGGGCCGCGGGGTCACGTGGTGGATGGGCGTGATGAACCACTGCTCCAGTCATCACCAGAGGCAGTCCCTCGAAATCGAGGAAGACTTGCTTCCACTCTAAAAGTGAGTTCTCAGGTGGCTGTTCAGTCCAATACAGGAATTACAGTCTCTGTCACAGCTGGGGCAGACAGTGGTTAAAGGAAAGGGTGGGTGGGGAGTCTGGTTTGCCGCACGCTCCTTCCGCTGCCTGCGCTTGTTCTCGGCGGCGAGACTCGAGGTGCTCAGCGCCCTCCCGGATGCTCTTCCTCCACTTAGGGCGCTCTTTGGCAAGAGATTCCCAGGTGTCGGTGGGGATGTTGCACTTTATCAAGGAGGCTTTGAGGATGTCCTTCAAACGTTCCCTCTGCCCACCTGCGGCTCACTTGCCGTGTAGGATTCCGTGGGAGTCTTGTGTCGAGAATGCGGACAATGTGGCCCGCCCAATGGAGCTGGTCGAGTGTGGTCAGTGCTTCGATGCTGGGGATGTTGGCTTGATCGAGAGCACTGACGTTGAAGCGTCTATCCTCCCAGGGGATTTGCAGGATGTTGTGGTATTTCTCCAGCGATTTGAGGTGATTGCTGTATATGGTCCATGTCTCTGAGCCACCCAGGAGGCCGGATATCACTACAGCCCTGTATACCATGAGCTTGGTGCCAGATTTGAAGGCCTGATCTTGGAACACTGTCTTCCTCCGGCGGCCGAAGGCCCAACAGCCTGTATCCTGCAATATTTACAGGACATCCTCTCTCGTCAACACTAACATTGTCCTTAACCAATACTGCCACCCCAACTGCTACCATTCATGTACACCCGATATCCAGCTATATTTACGGCCCACGCCTGCCCTTTGAGCCAGATCCAAGTTATTGCCACAGCATCATAATCCGATTTGCTTGCAGATCAGCAAAACTTATTTAGTAAAAGAAGAGGAAACAATAAGACTTTTAATATCAAGCTCATATTTTATGAGTGTGCTCGATCAGCCAAAGCTCCTCAAATTAATTGAAAGAGAATGATTTTGGAGATGCATCCTTGTCAAGGCTGGGATTAGTTGCAGGGCAAGTGTTGGCTGCAACCACATTAAAAGTTGTCTTTAGCAGAGGATGGTTTCGATCCATCGACCTCTGGGTTATGGGCCCAGCACGCTTCCGCTGCGCCACTCTGCTGCTGGTGTTGGAACTGATGAATTGCACCTCCTTGTGCTGGGACATGGCTGGCTGCGGTTGCGTGTGATTGACAGCTGCTCTAGTGAGCGGATTGGGCCGCGGGGTCACGTGGTGGATGGGCGTGATTAACCACTGCTCCAGTCATCACCAGAGGCAGTCCCTCGAAATCGAGGAAGACTTGCTTCCACTCTAAAAGTGAGTTCTCAGGTGGCTGTTCAGTCCAATACAGGAATTACAGTCTCTGTCACAGCTGGGGCAGACAGTGGTTAAAGGAAAGGGTGGGTGGGGAGTCTGGTTTGCCGCACGCTCCTTCCGCTGCCTGCGCTTGTTCTCGGCGGCGAGACTCGAGGTGCTCAGCGCCCTCCCGGATGCTCTTCCTCCACTTAGGGCGCTCTTTGGCAAGAGATTCCCAGGTGTCGGTGGGGATGTTGCACTTTATCAAGGAGGCTTTGAGGATGTCCTTCAAACGTTCCCTCTGCCCACCTGCGGCTCACTTGCCGTGTAGGATTCCGTGGGAGTCTTGTGTCGAGAATGCGGACAATGTGGCCCGCCCAATGGAGCTGGTCGAGTGTGGTCAGTGCTTCGATGCTGGGGATGTTGGCTTGATCGAGAGCACTGACGTTGAAGCGTCTATCCTCCCAGGGGATTTGCAGGATGTTGTGGTATTTCTCCAGCGATTTGAGGTGATTGCTGTATATGGTCCATGTCTCTGAGCCACCCAGGAGGCCGGATATCACTACAGCCCTGTATACCATGAGCTTGGTGCCAGATTTGAAGGCCTGATCTTGGAACACTGTCTTCCTCCGGCGGCCGAAGGCCCAACAGCCTGTATCCTGCAATATTTACAGGACATCCTCTCTCGTCAACACTAACATTGTCCTTAACCAATACTGCCACCCCAACTGCTACCATTCATGTACACCCGATATCCAGCTATATTTACGGCCCACGACTGCCCTTTGAGCCAGATCCAAGTTATTGCCACAGCATCATATTCCGATTTGCTTGCAGATCAGCAAAACTTATTTAGTAAAAGAAGAGGAAACAATAAGACTTTTAATATCAAGCTCATATTTTATGAGTGTGCTCTATCAGCCAAAGCTCCTCAAATTAATTGAAAGAGAATGATTTTGGAGATGCATCCTTGTCAAGGCTGGGATTAGTTGCAGGGCAAGTGTTGGCTGCAACCACATTAAAAGTTGTCTTTAGCAGAGGATGGTTTCGATCCATCGACCTCTGGGTTATGGGCCCAGCACGCTTCCGCTGCGCCACTCTGCTGCTGGTGTTGGAACTGATGAATTGCACCTCCTTGTGCTGGGACATGGCTGGCTGCGGTTGCGTGTGATTGACAGCTGCTCGAGTGAGCGGATTGGGCCGCGGGGTCACGTGGTGGATGGGCGTGATTAACCACTGCTCCAGTCATCACCAGAGGCAGTCCCTCGAAATCGAGGAAGACTTGCTTCCACTCTAAAAGTGAGTTCTCAGGTGGCTGTTCAGTCCAATACAGGAATTACAGTCTCTGTCACAGCTGGGGCAGACAGTGGTTAAAGGAAAGGGTGGGTGGGGAGTCTGGTTTGCCGCACGCTCCTTCCGCTGCCTGCGCTTGTTCTCGGCGGCGAGACTCGAGGTGCTCAGCGCCCTCCCGGATGCTCTTCCTCCACTTAGGGCGCTCTTTGGCAAGAGATTCCCAGGTGTCGGTGGGGATGTTGCACTTTATCAAGGAGGCTTTGAGGATGTCCTTCAAACGTTCCCTCTGCCCACCTGCGGCTCACTTGCCGTGTAGGATTCCGTGGGAGTCTTGTGTCGAGAATGCGGACAATGTGGCCCGCCCAATGGAGCTGGTCGAGTGTGGTCAGTGCTTCCATGCTGGGGATGTTGGCTTGATCGAGAGCACTGACGTTGAAGCGTCCATCCTCCCAGGGGATTTGCAGGATGTTGTGGTATTTCTCCAGCGATTTGAGGTGATTGCTGTTTATGGTCCATGTCTCTGAGCCACCCAGGAGGCCGGATATCACTACAGCCCTGTATACCATGAGCTTGGTGCCAGATTTGAAGGCCTGATCTTGGAACACTGTCTTCCTCCGGCGGCCGAAGGCCCAACAGCCTGTATCCTGCAATATTTACAGGACATCCTCTCTCGTCAACACTAACATTGTCCTTAACCAATACTGCCACCCCAACTGCTACCATTCATGTACACCCGATATCCAGCTATATTTACGGCCCACGACTGCCCTTTGAGCCAGATCCAAGTTATTGCCACAGCATCATATTCCGATTTGCTTGCAGATCAGCAAAACTTATTTAGTAAAAGAAGAGGAAACAATAAGACTTTTAATATCAAGCTCATATTTTATGAGTGTGCTCTATCAGCCAAAGCTCCTCAAATTAATCGAAAGAGAATGATTTTGGAGATGCATCCTTGTCAAGGCTGGGATTAGTTGCAGGGCAAGTGTTGGCTGCAACCACATTAAAAGTTGTCTTTAGCAGAGGATGGTTTCGATCCATCGACCTCTGGGTTATGGGCCCCCCACGCTTCCGCTGCGCCACTCTGCTGCTGGTGTTGGAACTGATGAATTGCACCTCCTTGTGCTGGGACATGGCTGGCTGCGGTTGCGTGTGATTGACAGCTGCTCGAGTGAGCGGATTGGGCCGCGGGGTCACGTGGTGGATGGGCGTGATTAACCACTGCTCCAGTCATCACCAGAGGCAGTCCCTCGAAATCGAGGAAGACTTGCTTCCACTCTAAAAGTGAGTTCTCAGGTGGCTGTTCAGTCCAATACAGGAATTACAGTCTCTGTCACAGCTGGGGCAGACAGTGGTTAAAGGAAAGGGTGGGTGGGGAGTCTGGTTTGCCGCACGCTCCTTCCGCTGCCTGCGCTTGTTCTCGGCGGCGAGACTCGAGGTGCTCAGCGCCCTCCCGGATGCTCTTCCTCCACTTAGGGCGCTCTTTGGCAAGAGATTCCCAGGTGTCGGTGGGGATGTTGCACTTTATCAAGGAGGCTTTGAGGATGTCCTTCAAACGTTCCCTCTGCCCACCTGCGGCTCACTTGCCGTGTAGGATTCCGTGGGAGTCTTGTGTCGAGAATGCGGACAATGTGGCCCGCCCAATGGAGCTGGTCGAGTGTGGTCAGTGCTTCGATGCTGGGGATGTTGGCTTGATCGAGAGGGGATTTGCAGGATGTTGTGGTATTTCTCCAGCGATTTGAGGTGATTGCTGTATATGGTCCATGTCTCTGAGCCACCCAGGAGGCCGGATATCACTACAGCCCTGTATACCATGAGCTTGGTGCCAGATTTGAAGGCCTGATCTTGGAACACTGTCTTCCTCCGGCGGCCGAAGGCCCAACAGCCTGTATCCTGCAATATTTACAGGACATCCTCTCTCGTCAACACTAACATTGTCCTTAACCAATACTGCCACCCCAACTGCTACCATTCATGTACACCCGATATCCAGCTATATTTACGGCCCACGACTGCCCTTTGAGCCAGATCCAAGTTATTGCCACAGCATCATATTCCGATTTGCTTGCAGATCAGCAAAACTTATTTAGTAAAAGAAGAGGAAACAATAAGACTTTTAATATCAAGCTCATATTTTATGAGTGTGCTCTATCAGCCAAAGCTCCTCAAATTAATTGAAAGAGAATGATTTTGGAGATGCATCCTTGTCAAGGCTGGGATTAGTTGCAGGGCAAGTGTTGGCTGCAACCACATTAAAAGTTGTCTTTAGCAGAGGATGGTTTCGATCCATCGACCTCTGGGTTATGGGCCCAGCACGCTTCCGCTGCGCCACTCTGCTGCTGGTGTTGGAACTGATGAATTGCACCTCCTTGTGCTGGGACATGGCTGGCTGCGGTTGCGTGTGATTGACAGCTGCTCGAGTGAGCGGATTGGGCCGCGGGGTCACGTGGTGGATGGGCGTGATTAACCACTGCTCCAGTCATCACCAGAGGCAGTCCCTCGAAATCGAGGAAGACTTGCTTCCACTCTAAAAGTGAGTTCTCAGGTGGCTGTTCAGTCCAATACAGGAATTACAGTCTCTGTCACAGCTGGGGCAGACAGTGGTTAAAGGAAAGGGTGGGTGGGGAGTCTGGTTTGCCGCACGCTCCTTCCGCTGCCTGCGCTTGTTCTCGGCGGCGAGACTCGAGGTGCTCAGCGCCCTCCCGGATGCTCTTCCTCCACTTAGGGCGCTCTTTGGCAAGAGATTCCCAGGTGTCGGTGGGGATGTTGCACTTTATCAAGGAGGCTTTGAGGATGTCCTTCAAACGTTCCCTCTGCCCACCTGCGGCTCACTTGCCGTGTAGGATTCCGTGGGAGTCTTGTGTCGAGAATGCGGACAATGTGGCCCGCCCAATGGAGCTGGTCGAGTGTGGTCAGTGCTTCCATGCTGGGGATGTTGGCTTGATCGAGAGCACTGACGTTGAAGCGTCCATCCTCCCAGGGGATTTGCAGGATGTTGTGGTATTTCTCCAGCGATTTGAGGTGATTGCTGTATATGGTCCATGTCTCTGAGCCACCCAGGAGGCCGGATATCACTACAGCCCTGTATACCATGAGCTTGGTGCCAGATTTGAAGGCCTGATCTTGGAACACTGTCTTCCTCCGGCGGCCGAAGGCCCAACAGCCTGTATCCTGCAATATTTACAGGACATCCTCTCTCATCAACACTAACATTGTCCTTAACCAATACTGCCACCCCAACTGCTACCATTCATGTACACCCGATATCCAGCTATATTTACGGCCCACGCCTGCCCTTTGAGCCAGATCCAAGTTATTGCCACAGCATCATATTCCGATTTGCTTGCAGATCAGCAAAACTTATTTAGTAAAAGAAGAGGAAACAATAAGACTTTTAATATCAAGCTCATATTTTATGAGTGTGCTCTATCAGCCAAAGCTCCTCAAATTAATTGAAAGAGAATGATTTTGGAGATGCATCCTTGTCAAGGCTGGGATTAGTTGCAGGGCAAGTGTTGGCTGCAACCACATTAAAAGTTGTCTTTAGCAGAGGATGGTTTCGATCCATCGACCTCTGGGTTATGGGCCCAGCACGCTTCCGCTGCGCCACTCTGCTGCTGGTGTTGGAACTGATGAATTGCACCTCCTTGTGCTGGGACATGGCTGGCTGCGGTTGCGTGTGATTGACAGCTGCTCGAGTGAGCGGATTGGGCCGCGGGGTCACGTGGTGGATGGGCGTGATGAACCACTACTCCAGTCATCACCAGAGGCAGTCCCTCGAAATCGAGGAAGACTTGCTTCCACTCTAAAAGTGAGTTCTCAGGTGGCTGTTCAGTCCAATACAGGAATTACAGTCTCTGTCACAGCTGGGGCAGACAGTGGTTAAAGGAAAGGGTGGGTGGGGAGTCTGGTTTGCCGCACGCTCCTTCCGCTGCCTGCGCTTGTTCTCGGCGGCGAGACTCGAGGTGCTCAGCGCCCTCCCGGATGCTCTTCCTCCACTTAGGGCGCTCTTTGGCAAGAGATTCCCAGGTGTCGGTGGGGATGTTGCACTTTATCAAGGAGGCTTTGAGGATGTCCTTCAAACGTTCCCTCTGCCCACCTGCGGCTCACTTGCCGTGTAGGATTCCGTGGGAGTCTTGTGTCGAGAATGCGGACAATGTGGCCCGCCCAATGGAGCTGGTCGAGTGTGGTCAGTGCTTCGATGCTGGGGATGTTGGCTTGATCGAGAGCACTGACGTTGAAGCGTCTATCCTCCCAGGGGATTTGCAGGATGTTGTGGTATTTCTCCAGCGATTTGAGGTGATTGCTGTATATGGTCCATGTCTCTGAGCCACCCAGGAGGCCGGATATCACTACAGCCCTGTATACCATGAGCTTGGTGCCAGATTTGAAGGCCTGATCTTGGAACACTGTCTTCCTCCGGCGGCCGAAGGCCCAACAGCCTGTATCCTGCAATATTTACAGGACATCCTCTCTCGTCAACACTAACATTGTCCTTAACCAATACTGCCACCCCAACTGCTACCATTCATGTACACCCGATATCCAGCTATATTTACGGCCCACGACTGCCCTTTGAGCCAGATCCAAGTTATTGCCACAGCATCATATTCCGATTTGCTTGCAGATCAGCAAAACTTATTTAGTAAAAGAAGAGGAAACAATAAGACTTTTAATATCAAGCTCATATTTTATGAGTGTGCTCTATCAGCCAAAGCTCCTCAAATTAATTGAAAGAGAATGATTTTGGAGATGCATCCTTGTCAAGGCTGGGATTAGTTGCAGGGCAAGTGTTGGCTGCAACCACATTAAAAGTTGTCTTTAGCAGAGGATGGTTTCGATCCATCGACCTCTGGCTTATGGGCCCAGCACGCTTCCGCTGCGCCACTCTGCTGCTGGTGTTGGAACTGATGAATTGCACCTCCTTGTGCTGGGACATGGCTGGCTGCGGTTGCGTGTGATTGACAGCTGCTCTAGTGAGCGGATTGGGCCGCGGGGTCACGTGGTGGATGGGCGTGATTAACCACTGCTCCAGTCATCACCAGAGGCAGTCCCTCGAAATCGAGGAAGACTTGCTTCCACTCTAAAAGTGAGTTCTCAGGTGGCTGTTCAGTCCAATACAGGAATTACAGTCTCTGTCACAGCTGGGGCAGACAGTGGTTAAAGGAAAGGGTGGGTGGGGAGTCTGGTTTGCCGCACGCTCCTTCCGCTGCCTGCGCTTGTTCTCGGCGGCGAGACTCGAGGTGCTCAGCGCCCTCCCGGATGCTCTTCCTCCACTTAGGGCGCTCTTTGGCAAGAGATTCCCAGGTGTCGGTGGGGATGTTGCACTTTATCAAGGAGGCTTTGAGGATGTCCTTCAAACGTTCCCTCTGCCCACCTGCGGCTCACTTGCCGTGTAGGATTCCGTGGGAGTCTTGTGTCGAGAATGCGGACAATGTGGCCCGCCCAATGGAGCTGGTCGAGTGTGGTCAGTGCTTCGATGCTGGGGATGTTGGCTTGATCGAGAGGGGATTTGCAGGATGTTGTGGTATTTCTCCAGCGATTTGAGGTGATTGCTGTATATGGTCCATGTCTCTGAGCCACCCAGGAGGCCGGATATCACTACAGCCCTGTATACCATGAGCTTGGTGCCAGATTTGAAGGCCTGATCTTGGAACACTGTCTTCCTCCGGCGGCCGAAGGCCCAACAGCCTGTATCCTGCAATATTTACAGGACATCCTCTCTCGTCAACACTAACATTGTCCTTAACCAATACTGCCACCCCAACTGCTACCATTCATGTACACCCGATATCCAGCTATATTTACGGCCCACGACTGCCCTTTGAGCCAGATCCAAGTTATTGCCACAGCATCATATTCCGATTTGCTTGCAGATCAGCAAAACTTATTTAGTAAAAGAAGAGGAAACAATAAGACTTTTAATATCAAGCTCATATTTTATGAGTGTGCTCTATCAGCCAAAGCTCCTCAAATTAATCGAAAGAGAATGATTTTGGAGATGCATCCTTGTCAAGGCTGGGATTAGTTGCAGGGCAAGTGTTGGCTGCAACCACATTAAAAGTTGTCTTTAGCAGAGGATGGTTTCGATCCATCGACCTCTGGGTTATGGGCCCCCCACGCTTCCGCTGCGCCACTCTGCTGCTGGTGTTGGAACTGATGAATTGCACCTCCTTGTGCTGGGACATGGCTGGCTGCGGTTGCGTGTGATTGACAGCTGCTCTAGTGAGCGGATTGGGCCGCGGGGTCACGTGGTGGATGGGCGTGATTAACCACTGCTCCAGTCATCACCAGAGGCAGTCCCTCGAAATCGAGGAAGACTTGCTTCCACTCTAAAAGTGAGTTCTCAGGTGGCTGTTCAGTCCAATACAGGAATTACAGTCTCTGTCACAGCTGGGGCAGACAGTGGTTAAAGGAAAGGGTGGGTGGGGAGTCTGGTTTGCCGCACGCTCCTTCCGCTGCCTGCGCTTGTTCTCGGCGGCGAGACTCGAGGTGCTCAGCGCCCTCCCGGATGCTCTTCCTCCACTTAGGGCGCTCTTTGGCAAGAGATTCCCAGGTGTCGGTGGGGATGTTGCACTTTATCAAGGAGGCTTTGAGGATGTCCTTCAAACGTTCCCTCTGCCCACCTGCGGCTCACTTGCCGTGTAGGATTCCGTGGGAGTCTTGTGTCGAGAATGCGGACAATGTGGCCCGCCCAATGGAGCTGGTCGAGTGTGGTCAGTGCTTCCATGCTGGGGATGTTGGCTTGATCGAGAGCACTGACGTTGAAGCGTCCATCCTCCCAGGGGATTTGCAGGATGTTGTGGTATTTCTCCAGCGATTTGAGGTGATTGCTGTATATGGTCCATGTCTCTGAGCCACCCAGGAGGCCGGATATCACTACAGCCCTGTATACCATGAGCTTGGTGCCAGATTTGAAGGCCTGATCTTGGAACACTGTCTTCCTCCGGCGGCCGAAGGCCCAACAGCCTGTATCCTGCAATATTTACAGGACATCCTCTCTCATCAACACTAACATTGTCCTTAACCAATACTGCCACCCCAACTGCTACCATTCATGTACACCCGATATCCAGCTATATTTACGGCCCACGCCTGCCCTTTGAGCCAGATCCAAGTTATTGCCACAGCATCATATTCCGATTTGCTTGCAGATCAGCAAAACTTATTTAGTAAAAGAAGAGGAAACAATAAGACTTTTAATATCAAGCTCATATTTTATGAGTGTGCTCTATCAGCCAAAGCTCCTCAAATTAATTGAAAGAGAATGATTTTGGAGATGCATCCTTGTCAAGGCTGGGATTAGTTGCAGGGCAAGTGTTGGCTGCAACCACATTAAAAGTTGTCTTTAGCAGAGGATGGTTTCGATCCATCGACCTCTGGCTTATGGGCCCAGCACGCTTCCGCTGCGCCACTCTGCTGCTGGTGTTGGAACTGATGAATTACACCTCCTTGTGCTGGGACATGGCTGGCTGCGGTTGCGTGTGATTGACAGCTGCTCGAGTGAGCGGATTGGGCCGCGGGGTCACGTGGTGGATGGGCGTGATGAACCACTGCTCCAGTCATCACCAGAGGCAGTCCCTCGAAATCGAGGAAGACTTGCTTCCACTCTAAAAGTGAGTTCTCAGGTGGCTGTTCAGTCCAATACAGGAATTACAGTCTCTGTCACAGCTGGGGCAGACAGTGGTTAAAGGAAAGGGTGGGTGGGGAGTCTGGTTTGCCGCACGCTCCTTCCGCTGCCTGCGCTTGTTCTCGGCGGCGAGACTCGAGGTGCTCAGCGCCCTCCCGGATGCTCTTCCTCCACTTAGGGCGCTCTTTGGCAAGAGATTCCCAGGTGTCGGTGGGGATGTTGCACTTTATCAAGGAGGCTTTGAGGATGTCCTTCAAACGTTCCCTCTGCCCACCTGCGGCTCACTTGCCGTGTAGGATTCCGTGGGAGTCTTGTGTCGAGAATGCGGACAATGTGGCCCGCCCAATGGAGCTGGTCGAGTGTGGTCAGTGCTTCGATGCTGGGGATGTTGGCTTGATCGAGAGCACTGACGTTGAAGCGTCTATCCTCCCAGGGGATTTGCAGGATGTTGTGGTATTTCTCCAGCGATTTGAGGTGATTGCTGTATATGGTCCATGTCTCTGAGCCACCCAGGAGGCCGGATATCACTACAGCCCTGTATACCATGAGCTTGGTGCCAGATTTGAAGGCCTGATCTTGGAACACTGTCTTCCTCCGGCGGCCGAAGGCCCAACAGCCTGTATCCTGCAATATTTACAGGACATCCTCTCTCGTCAACACTAACATTGTCCTTAACCAATACTGCCACCCCAACTGCTACCATTCATGTACACCCGATATCCAGCTATATTTACGGCCCACGCCTGCCCTTTGAGCCAGATCCAAGTTATTGCCACAGCATCATAATCCGATTTGCTTGCAGATCAGCAAAACTTATTTAGTAAAAGAAGAGGAAACAATAAGACTTTTAATATCAAGCTCATATTTTATGAGTGTGCTCTATCAGCCAAAGCTCCTCAAATTAATTGAAAGAGAATGATTTTGGAGATGCATCCTTGTCAAGGCTGGGATTAGTTGCAGGGCAAGTGTTGGCTGCAACCACATTAAAAGTTGTCTTTAGCAGAGGATGGTTTCGATCCATCGACCTCTGGGTTATGGGCCCCCCACGCTTCCGCTGCGCCACTCTGCTGCTGGTGTTGGAACTGATGAATTGCACCTCCTTGTGCTGGGACATGGCTGGCTGCGGTTGCGTGTGATTGACAGCTGCTCGAGTGAGCGGATTGGGCCGCGGGGTCACGTGGTGGATGGGCGTGATTAACCACTGCTCCAGTCATCACCAGAGGCAGTCCCTCGAAATCGAGGAAGACTTGCTTCCACTCTAAAAGTGAGTTCTCAGGTGGCTGTTCAGTCCAATACAGGAATTACAGTCTCTGTCACAGCTGGGGCAGACAGTGGTTAAAGGAAAGGGTGGGTGGGGAGTCTGGTTTGCCGCACGCTCCTTCCGCTGCCTGCGCTTGTTCTCGGCGGCGAGACTCGAGGTGCTCAGCGCCCTCCCGGATGCTCTTCCTCCACTTAGGGCGCTCTTTGGCAAGAGATTCCCAGGTGTCGGTGGGGATGTTGCACTTTATCAAGGAGGCTTTGAGGATGTCCTTCAAACGTTCCCTCTGCCCACCTGCGGCTCACTTGCCGTGTAGGATTCCGTGGGAGTCTTGTGTCGAGAATGCGGACAATGTGGCCCGCCCAATGGAGCTGGTCGAGTGTGGTCAGTGCTTCGATGCTGGGGATGTTGGCTTGATCGAGAGCACTGACGTTGAAGCGTCTATCCTCCCAGGGGATTTGCAGGATGTTGTGGTATTTCTCCAGCGATTTGAGGTGATTGCTGTATATGGTCCATGTCTCTGAGCCACCCAGGAGGCCGGATATCACTACAGCCCTGTATACCATGAGCTTGGTGCCAGATTTGAAGGCCTGATCTTGGAACACTGTCTTCCTCCGGCGGCCGAAGGCCCAACAGCCTGTATCCTGCAATATTTACAGGACATCCTCTCTCGTCAACACTAACATTGTCCTTAACCAATACTGCCACCCCAACTGCTACCATTCATGTACACCCGATATCCAGCTATATTTACGGCCCACGACTGCCCTTTGAGCCAGATCCAAGTTATTGCCACAGCATCATATTCCGATTTGCTTGCAGATCAGCAAAACTTATTTAGTAAAAGAAGAGGAAACAATAAGACTTTTAATATCAAGCTCATATTTTATGAGTGTGCTCTATCAGCCAAAGCTCCTCAAATTAATTGAAAGAGAATGATTTTGGAGATGCATCCTTGTCAAGGCTGGGATTAGTTGCAGGGCAAGTGTTGGCTGCAACCACATTAAAAGTTGTCTTTAGCAGAGGATGGTTTCGATCCATCGACCTCTGGCTTATGGGCCCAGCACGCTTCCGCTGCGCCACTCTGCTGCTGGTGTTGGAACTGATGAATTGCACCTCCTTGTGCTGGGACATGGCTGGCTGCGGTTGCGTGTGATTGACAGCTGCTCTAGTGAGCGGATTGGGCCGCGGGGTCACGTGGTGGATGGGCGTGATTAACCACTGCTCCAGTCATCACCAGAGGCAGTCCCTCGAAATCGAGGAAGACTTGCTTCCACTCTAAAAGTGAGTTCTCAGGTGGCTGTTCAGTCCAATACAGGAATTACAGTCTCTGTCACAGCTGGGGCAGACAGTGGTTAAAGGAAAGGGTGGGTGGGGAGTCTGGTTTGCCGCACGCTCCTTCCGCTGCCTGCGCTTGTTCTCGGCGGCGAGACTCGAGGTGCTCAGCGCCCTCCCGGATGCTCTTCCTCCACTTAGGGCGCTCTTTGGCAAGAGATTCCCAGGTGTCGGTGGGGATGTTGCACTTTATCAAGGAGGCTTTGAGGATGTCCTTCAAACGTTCCCTCTGCCCACCTGCGGCTCACTTGCCGTGTAGGATTCCGTGGGAGTCTTGTGTCGAGAATGCGGACAATGTGGCCCGCCCAATGGAGCTGGTCGAGTGTGGTCAGTGCTTCGATGCTGGGGATGTTGGCTTGATCGAGAGGGGATTTGCAGGATGTTGTGGTATTTCTCCAGCGATTTGAGGTGATTGCTGTATATGGTCCATGTCTCTGAGCCACCCAGGAGGCCGGATATCACTACAGCCCTGTATACCATGAGCTTGGTGCCAGATTTGAAGGCCTGATCTTGGAACACTGTCTTCCTCCGGCGGCCGAAGGCCCAACAGCCTGTATCCTGCAATATTTACAGGACATCCTCTCTCGTCAACACTAACATTGTCCTTAACCAATACTGCCACCCCAACTGCTACCATTCATGTACACCCGATATCCAGCTATATTTACGGCCCACGACTGCCCTTTGAGCCAGATCCAAGTTATTGCCACAGCATCATATTCCGATTTGCTTGCAGATCAGCAAAACTTATTTAGTAAAAGAAGAGGAAACAATAAGACTTTTAATATCAAGCTCATATTTTATGAGTGTGCTCTATCAGCCAAAGCTCCTCAAATTAATCGAAAGAGAATGATTTTGGAGATGCATCCTTGTCAAGGCTGGGATTAGTTGCAGGGCAAGTGTTGGCTGCAACCACATTAAAAGTTGTCTTTAGCAGAGGATGGTTTCGATCCATCGACCTCTGGGTTATGGGCCCCCCACGCTTCCGCTGCGCCACTCTGCTGCTGGTGTTGGAACTGATGAATTGCACCTCCTTGTGCTGGGACATGGCTGGCTGCGGTTGCGTGTGATTGACAGCTGCTCTAGTGAGCGGATTGGGCCGCGGGGTCACGTGGTGGATGGGCGTGATTAACCACTGCTCCAGTCATCACCAGAGGCAGTCCCTCGAAATCGAGGAAGACTTGCTTCCACTCTAAAAGTGAGTTCTCAGGTGGCTGTTCAGTCCAATACAGGAATTACAGTCTCTGTCACAGCTGGGGCAGACAGTGGTTAAAGGAAAGGGTGGGTGGGGAGTCTGGTTTGCCGCACGCTCCTTCCGCTGCCTGCGCTTGTTCTCGGCGGCGAGACTCGAGGTGCTCAGCGCCCTCCCGGATGCTCTTCCTCCACTTAGGGCGCTCTTTGGCAAGAGATTCCCAGGTGTCGGTGGGGATGTTGCACTTTATCAAGGAGGCTTTGAGGATGTCCTTCAAACGTTCCCTCTGCCCACCTGCGGCTCACTTGCCGTGTAGGATTCCGTGGGAGTCTTGTGTCGAGAATGCGGACAATGTGGCCCGCCCAATGGAGCTGGTCGAGTGTGGTCAGTGCTTCCATGCTGGGGATGTTGGCTTGATCGAGAGCACTGACGTTGAAGCGTCCATCCTCCCAGGGGATTTGCAGGATGTTGTGGTATTTCTCCAGCGATTTGAGGTGATTGCTGTATATGGTCCATGTCTCTGAGCCACCCAGGAGGCCGGATATCACTACAGCCCTGTATACCATGAGCTTGGTGCCAGATTTGAAGGCCTGATCTTGGAACACTGTCTTCCTCCGGCGGCCGAAGGCCCAACAGCCTGTATCCTGCAATATTTACAGGACATCCTCTCTCATCAACACTAACATTGTCCTTAACCAATACTGCCACCCCAACTGCTACCATTCATGTACACCCGATATCCAGCTATATTTACGGCCCACGCCTGCCCTTTGAGCCAGATCCAAGTTATTGCCACAGCATCATATTCCGATTTGCTTGCAGATCAGCAAAACTTATTTAGTAAAAGAAGAGGAAACAATAAGACTTTTAATATCAAGCTCATATTTTATGAGTGTGCTCTATCAGCCAAAGCTCCTCAAATTAATTGAAAGAGAATGATTTTGGAGATGCATCCTTGTCAAGGCTGGGATTAGTTGCAGGGCAAGTGTTGGCTGCAACCACATTAAAAGTTGTCTTTAGCAGAGGATGGTTTCGATCCATCGACCTCTGGCTTATGGGCCCAGCACGCTTCCGCTGCGCCACTCTGCTGCTGGTGTTGGAACTGATGAATTACACCTCCTTGTGCTGGGACATGGCTGGCTGCGGTTGCGTGTGATTGACAGCTGCTCGAGTGAGCGGATTGGGCCGCGGGGTCACGTGGTGGATGGGCGTGATGAACCACTGCTCCAGTCATCACCAGAGGCAGTCCCTCGAAATCGAGGAAGACTTGCTTCCACTCTAAAAGTGAGTTCTCAGGTGGCTGTTCAGTCCAATACAGGAATTACAGTCTCTGTCACAGCTGGGGCAGACAGTGGTTAAAGGAAAGGGTGGGTGGGGAGTCTGGTTTGCCGCACGCTCCTTCCGCTGCCTGCGCTTGTTCTCGGCGGCGAGACTCGAGGTGCTCAGCGCCCTCCCGGATGCTCTTCCTCCACTTAGGGCGCTCTTTGGCAAGAGATTCCCAGGTGTCGGTGGGGATGTTGCACTTTATCAAGGAGGCTTTGAGGATGTCCTTCAAACGTTCCCTCTGCCCACCTGCGGCTCACTTGCCGTGTAGGATTCCGTGGGAGTCTTGTGTCGAGAATGCGGACAATGTGGCCCGCCCAATGGAGCTGGTCGAGTGTGGTCAGTGCTTCGATGCTGGGGATGTTGGCTTGATCGAGAGCACTGACGTTGAAGCGTCTATCCTCCCAGGGGATTTGCAGGATGTTGTGGTATTTCTCCAGCGATTTGAGGTGATTGCTGTATATGGTCCATGTCTCTGAGCCACCCAGGAGGCCGGATATCACTACAGCCCTGTATACCATGAGCTTGGTGCCAGATTTGAAGGCCTGATCTTGGAACACTGTCTTCCTCCGGCGGCCGAAGGCCCAACAGCCTGTATCCTGCAATATTTACAGGACATCCTCTCTCGTCAACACTAACATTGTCCTTAACCAATACTGCCACCCCAACTGCTACCATTCATGTACACCCGATATCCAGCTATATTTACGGCCCACGCCTGCCCTTTGAGCCAGATCCAAGTTATTGCCACAGCATCATAATCCGATTTGCTTGCAGATCAGCAAAACTTATTTAGTAAAAGAAGAGGAAACAATAAGACTTTTAATATCAAGCTCATATTTTATGAGTGTGCTCTATCAGCCAAAGCTCCTCAAATTAATTGAAAGAGAATGATTTTGGAGATGCATCCTTGTCAAGGCTGGGATTAGTTGCAGGGCAAGTGTTGGCTGCAACCACATTAAAAGTTGTCTTTAGCAGAGGATGGTTTCGATCCATCGACCTCTGGGTTATGGGCCCCCCACGCTTCCGCTGCGCCACTCTGCTGCTGGTGTTGGAACTGATGAATTGCACCTCCTTGTGCTGGGACATGGCTGGCTGCGGTTGCGTGTGATTGACAGCTGCTCGAGTGAGCGGATTGGGCCGCGGGGTCACGTGGTGGATGGGCGTGATTAACCACTGCTCCAGTCATCACCAGAGGCAGTCCCTCGAAATCGAGGAAGACTTGCTTCCACTCTAAAAGTGAGTTCTCAGGTGGCTGTTCAGTCCAATACAGGAATTACAGTCTCTGTCACAGCTGGGGCAGACAGTGGTTAAAGGAAAGGGTGGGTGGGGAGTCTGGTTTGCCGCACGCTCCTTCCGCTGCCTGCGCTTGTTCTCGGCGGCGAGACTCGAGGTGCTCAGCGCCCTCCCGGATGCTCTTCCTCCACTTAGGGCGCTCTTTGGCAAGAGATTCCCAGGTGTCGGTGGGGATGTTGCACTTTATCAAGGAGGCTTTGAGGATGTCCTTCAAACGTTCCCTCTGCCCACCTGCGGCTCACTTGCCGTGTAGGATTCCGTGGGAGTCTTGTGTCGAGAATGCGGACAATGTGGCCCGCCCAATGGAGCTGGTCGAGTGTGGTCAGTGCTTCCATGCTGGGGATGTTGGCTTGATCGAGAGCACTGACGTTGAAGCGTCCATCCTCCCAGGGGATTTGCAGGATGTTGTGGTATTTCTCCAGCGATTTGAGGTGATTGCTGTATATGGTCCATGTCTCTGAGCCACCCAGGAGGCCGGATATCACTACAGCCCTGTATACCATGAGCTTGGTGCCAGATTTGAAGGCCTGATCTTGGAACACTGTCTTCCTCCGGCGGCCGAAGGCCCAACAGCCTGTATCCTGCAATATTTACAGGACATCCTCTCTCATCAACACTAACATTGTCCTTAACCAATACTGCCACCCCAACTGCTACCATTCATGTACACCCGATATCCAGCTATATTTACGGCCCACGCCTGCCCTTTGAGCCAGATCCAAGTTATTGCCACAGCATCATATTCCGATTTGCTTGCAGATCAGCAAAACTTATTTAGTAAAAGAAGAGGAAACAATAAGACTTTTAATATCAAGCTCATATTTTATGAGTGTGCTCTATCAGCCAAAGCTCCTCAAATTAATTGAAAGAGAATGATTTTGGAGATGCATCCTTGTCAAGGCTGGGATTAGTTGCAGGGCAAGTGTTGGCTGCAACCACATTAAAAGTTGTCTTTAGCAGAGGATGGTTTCGATCCATCGACCTCTGGGTTATGGGCCCAGCACGCTTCCGCTGCGCCACTCTGCTGCTGGTGTTGGAACTGATGAATTACACCTCCTTGTGCTGGGACATGGCTGGCTGCGGTTGCGTGTGATTGACAGCTGCTCGAGTGAGCGGATTGGGCCGCGGGGTCACGTGGTGGATGGGCGTGATGAACCACTGCTCCAGTCATCACCAGAGGCAGTCCCTCGAAATCGAGGAAGACTTGCTTCCACTCTAAAAGTGAGTTCTCAGGTGGCTGTTCAGTCCAATACAGGAATTACAGTCTCTGTCACAGCTGGGGCAGACAGTGGTTAAAGGAAAGGGTGGGTGGGGAGTCTGGTTTGCCGCACGCTCCTTCCGCTGCCTGCGCTTGTTCTCGGCGGCGAGACTCGAGGTGCTCAGCGCCCTCCCGGATGCTCTTCCTCCACTTAGGGCGCTCTTTGGCAAGAGATTCCCAGGTGTCGGTGGGGATGTTGCACTTTATCAAGGAGGCTTTGAGGATGTCCTTCAAACGTTCCCTCTGCCCACCTGCGGCTCACTTGCCGTGTAGGATTCCGTGGGAGTCTTGTGTCGAGAATGCGGACAATGTGGCCCGCCCAATGGAGCTGGTCGAGTGTGGTCAGTGCTTCGATGCTGGGGATGTTGGCTTGATCGAGAGCACTGACGTTGAAGCGTCTATCCTCCCAGGGGATTTGCAGGATGTTGTGGTATTTCTCCAGCGATTTGAGGTGATTGCTGTATATGGTCCATGTCTCTGAGCCACCCAGGAGGCCGGATATCACTACAGCCCTGTATACCATGAGCTTGGTGCCAGATTTGAAGGCCTGATCTTGGAACACTGTCTTCCTCCGGCGGCCGAAGGCCCAACAGCCTGTATCCTGCAATATTTACAGGACATCCTCTCTCGTCAACACTAACATTGTCCTTAACCAATACTGCCACCCCAACTGCTACCATTCATGTACACCCGATATCCAGCTATATTTACGGCCCACGCCTGCCCTTTGAGCCAGATCCAAGTTATTGCCACAGCATCATAATCCGATTTGCTTGCAGATCAGCAAAACTTATTTAGTAAAAGAAGAGGAAACAATAAGACTTTTAATATCAAGCTCATATTTTATGAGTGTGCTCTATCAGCCAAAGCTCCTCAAATTAATTGAAAGAGAATGATTTTGGAGATGCATCCTTGTCAAGGCTGGGATTAGTTGCAGGGCAAGTGTTGGCTGCAACCACATTAAAAGTTGTCTTTAGCAGAGGATGGTTTCGATCCATCGACCTCTGGGTTATGGGCCCAGCACGCTTCCGCTGCGCCACTCTGCTGCTGGTGTTGGAACTGATGAATTGCACCTCCTTGTGCTGGGACATGGCTGGTTGCGGTTGCGTGTGATTGACAGCTGCTCTAGTGAGCGGATTGGGCCGCGGGGTCACGTGGTGGATGGGCGTGATTAACCACTGCTCCAGTCATCACCAGAGGCAGTCCCTCGAAATCGAGGAAGACTTGCTTCCACTCTAAAAGTGAGTTCTCAGGTGGCTGTTCAGTCCAATACAGGAATTACAGTCTCTGTCACAGCTGGGGCAGACAGTGGTTAAAGGAAAGGGTGGGTGGGGAGTCTGGTTTGCCGCACGCTCCTTCCGCTGCCTGCGCTTGTTCTCGGCGGCGAGACTCGAGGTGCTCAGCGCCCTCCCGGATGCTCTTCCTCCACTTAGGGCGCTCTTTGGCAAGAGATTCCCAGGTGTCGGTGGGGATGTTGCACTTTATCAAGGAGGCTTTGAGGATGTCCTTCAAACGTTCCCTCTGCCCACCTGCGGCTCACTTGCCGTGTAGGATTCCGTGGGAGTCTTGTGTCGAGAATGCGGACAATGTGGCCCGCCCAATGGAGCTGGTCGAGTGTGGTCAGTGCTTCGATGCTGGGGATGTTGGCTTGATCGAGAGCACTGACGTTGAAGCGTCCATCCTCCCAGGGGATTTGCAGGATGTTGTGGTATTTCTCCAGCGATTTGAGGTGATTGCTGTATATGGTCCATGTCTCTGAGCCACCCAGGAGGCCGGATATCACTACAGCCCTGTATACCATGAGCTTGGTGCCAGATTTGAAGGCCTGATCTTGGAACACTGTCTTCCTCCGGCGGCCGAAGGCCCAACAGCCTGTATCCTGCAATATTTACAGGACATCCTCTCTCGTCAACACTAACATTGTCCTTAACCAATACTGCCACCCCAACTGCTACCATTCATGTACACCCGATATCCAGCTATATTTACGGCCCACGCCTGCCCTTTGAGCCAGATCCCAGTTATTGCCACAGCATCATATTCCGATTTGCTTGCAGATCAGCCAAACTTATTTAGTAAAAGAAGAGGAAACAATAAGACTTTTAATATCAAGCTCATATTTTATGAGTGTGCTCTATCAGCCAAAGCTCCTCAAATTAATTGAAAGAGAATGATTTTGGAGATGCATCCTTGTCAAGGCTGGGATTAGTTGCAGGGCAAGTGTTGGCTGCAACCACATTAAAAGTTGTCTTTAGCAGAGGATGGTTTCGATCCATCGACCTCTGGGTTATGGGCCCAGCACGCTTCCGCTGCGCCACTCTGCTGCTGGTGTTGGAACTGATGAATTGCACCTCCTTGTGCTGGGACATGGCTGGCTGCGGTTGCGTGTGATTGACAGCTGCTCGAGTGAGCGGATTGGGCCGCGGGGTCACGTGGTGGATGGGCGTGATTAACCACTGCTCCAGTCATCACCAGAGGCAGCCCCTCGAAATCGAGGAAGACTTGCTTCCACTCTAAAAGTGAGTTCTCAGGTGGCTGTTCAGTCCAATACAGGAATTACAGTCTCTGTCACAGCTGGGGCAGACAGTGGTTAAAGGAAAGGGTGGGTGGGGAGTCTGGTTTGCCGCACGCTCCTTCCGCTGCCTGCGCTTGTTCTCGGCGGCGAGACTCGAGGTGCTCAGCGCCCTCCCGGATGCTCTTCCTCCACTTAGGGCGCTCTTTGGCAAGAGATTCCCAGGTGTCGGTGGGGATGTTGCACTTTATCAAGGAGGCTTTGAGGATGTCCTTCAAACGTTCCCTCTGCCCACCTGCGGCTCACTTGCCGTGTAGGATTCCGTGGGAGTCTTGTGTCGAGAATGCGGACAATGTGGCCCGCCCAATGGAGCTGGTCGAGTGTGGTCAGTGCTTCGATGCTGGGGATGTTGGCTTGATCGAGAGCACTGACGTTGAAGCGTCTATCCTCCCAGGGGATTTGCAGGATGTTGTGGTATTTCTCCAGCGATTTGAGGTGATTGCTGTATATGGTCCATGTCTCTGAGCCACCCAGGAGGTCGGATATCACTACAGCCCTGTATACCATGAGCTTGGTGCCAGATTTGAAGGCCTGATCTTGGAACACTGTCTTCCTCCGGCGGCCGAAGGCCCAACAGCCTGTATCCTGCAATATTTACAGGACATCCTCTCTCGTCAACACTAACATTGTCCTTAACCAATACTGCCACCCCAACTGCTACCATTCATGTACACCCGATATCCAGCTATATTTACGGCCCACGACTGCCCTTTGAGCCAGATCCAAGTTATTGCCACAGCATCATATTCCGATTTGCTTGCAGATCAGCAAAACTTATTTAGTAAAAGAAGAGGAAACAATAAGACTTTTAATATCAAGCTCATATTTTATGAGTGTGCTCTATCAGCCAAAGCTCCTCAAATTAATTGAAAGAGAATGATTTTGGAGATGCATCCTTGTCAAGGCTGGGATTAGTTGCAGGGCAAGTGTTGGCTGCAACCACATTAAAAGTTGTCTTTAGCAGAGGATGGTTTCGATCCATCGACCTCTGGCTTATGGGCCCAGCACGCTTCCGCTGCGCCACTCTGCTGCTGGTGTTGGAACTGATGAATTACACCTCCTTGTGCTGGGACATGGCTGGCTGCGGTTGCGTGTGATTGACAGCTGCTCGAGTGAGCGGATTGGGCCGCGGGGTCACGTGGTGGATGGGCGTGATGAACCACTGCTCCAGTCATCACCAGAGGCAGTCCCTCGAAATCGAGGAAGACTTGCTTCCACTCTAAAAGTGAGTTCTCAGGTGGCTGTTCAGTCCAATACAGGAATTACAGTCTCTGTCACAGCTGGGGCAGACAGTGGTTAAAGGAAAGGGTGGGTGGGGAGTCTGGTTTGCCGCACGCTCCTTCCGCTGCCTGCGCTTGTTCTCGGCGGCGAGACTCGAGGTGCTCAGCGCCCTCCCGGATGCTCTTCCTCCACTTAGGGCGCTCTTTGGCAAGAGATTCCCAGGTGTCGGTGGGGATGTTGCACTTTATCAAGGAGGCTTTGAGGATGTCCTTCAAACGTTCCCTCTGCCCACCTGCGGCTCACTTGCCGTGTAGGATTCCGTGGGAGTCTTGTGTCGAGAATGCGGACAATGTGGCCCGCCCAATGGAGCTGGTCGAGTGTGGTCAGTGCTTCGATGCTGGGGATGTTGGCTTGATCGAGAGCACTGACGTTGAAGCGTCTATCCTCCCAGGGGATTTGCAGGATGTTGTGGTATTTCTCCAGCGATTTGAGGTGATTGCTGTATATGGTCCATGTCTCTGAGCCACCCAGGAGGCCGGATATCACTACAGCCCTGTATACCATGAGCTTGGTGCCAGATTTGAAGGCCTGATCTTGGAACACTGTCTTCCTCCGGCGGCCGAAGGCCCAACAGCCTGTATCCTGCAATATTTACAGGACATCCTCTCTCGTCAACACTAACATTGTCCTTAACCAATACTGCCACCCCAACTGCTACCATTCATGTACACCCGATATCCAGCTATATTTACGGCCCACGCCTGCCCTTTGAGCCAGATCCAAGTTATTGCCACAGCATCATAATCCGATTTGCTTGCAGATCAGCAAAACTTATTTAGTAAAAGAAGAGGAAACAATAAGACTTTTAATATCAAGCTCATATTTTATGAGTGTGCTCTATCAGCCAAAGCTCCTCAAATTAATTGAAAGAGAATGATTTTGGAGATGCATCCTTGTCAAGGCTGGGATTAGTTGCAGGGCAAGTGTTGGCTGCAACCACATTAAAAGTTGTCTTTAGCAGAGGATGGTTTCGATCCATCGACCTCTGGGTTATGGGCCCCCCACGCTTCCGCTGCGCCACTCTGCTGCTGGTGTTGGAACTGATGAATTGCACCTCCTTGTGCTGGGACATGGCTGGCTGCGGTTGCGTGTGATTGACAGCTGCTCGAGTGAGCGGATTGGGCCGCGGGGTCACGTGGTGGATGGGCGTGATTAACCACTGCTCCAGTCATCACCAGAGGCAGTCCCTCGAAATCGAGGAAGACTTGCTTCCACTCTAAAAGTGAGTTCTCAGGTGGCTGTTCAGTCCAATACAGGAATTACAGTCTCTGTCACAGCTGGGGCAGACAGTGGTTAAAGGAAAGGGTGGGTGGGGAGTCTGGTTTGCCGCACGCTCCTTCCGCTGCCTGCGCTTGTTCTCGGCGGCGAGACTCGAGGTGCTCAGCGCCCTCCCGGATGCTCTTCCTCCACTTAGGGCGCTCTTTGGCAAGAGATTCCCAGGTGTCGGTGGGGATGTTGCACTTTATCAAGGAGGCTTTGAGGATGTCCTTCAAACGTTCCCTCTGCCCACCTGCGGCTCACTTGCCGTGTAGGATTCCGTGGGAGTCTTGTGTCGAGAATGCGGACAATGTGGCCCGCCCAATGGAGCTGGTCGAGTGTGGTCAGTGCTTCGATGCTGGGGATGTTGGCTTGATCGAGAGCACTGACGTTGAAGCGTCTATCCTCCCAGGGGATTTGCAGGATGTTGTGGTATTTCTCCAGCGATTTGAGGTGATTGCTGTATATGGTCCATGTCTCTGAGCCACCCAGGAGGCCGGATATCACTACAGCCCTGTATACCATGAGCTTGGTGCCAGATTTGAAGGCCTGATCTTGGAACACTGTCTTCCTCCGGCGGCCGAAGGCCCAACAGCCTGTATCCTGCAATATTTACAGGACATCCTCTCTCGTCAACACTAACATTGTCCTTAACCAATACTGCCACCCCAACTGCTACCATTCATGTACACCCGATATCCAGCTATATTTACGGCCCACGCCTGCCCTTTGAGCCAGATCCAAGTTATTGCCACAGCATCATAATCCGATTTGCTTGCAGATCAGCAAAACTTATTTAGTAAAAGAAGAGGAAACAATAAGACTTTTAATATCAAGCTCATATTTTATGAGTGTGCTCTATCAGCCAAAGCTCCTCAAATTAATTGAAAGAGAATGATTTTGGAGATGCATCCTTGTCAAGGCTGGGATTAGTTGCAGGGCAAGTGTTGGCTGCAACCACATTAAAAGTTGTCTTTAGCAGAGGATGGTTTCGATCCATCGACCTCTGGGTTATGGGCCCAGCACGCTTCCGCTGCGCCACTCTGCTGCTGGTGTTGGAACTGATGAATTGCACCTCCTTGTGCTGGGACATGGCTGGTTGCGGTTGCGTGTGATTGACAGCTGCTCTAGTGAGCGGATTGGGCCGCGGGGTCACGTGGTGGATGGGCGTGATTAACCACTGCTCCAGTCATCACCAGAGGCAGTCCCTCGAAATCGAGGAAGACTTGCTTCCACTCTAAAAGTGAGTTCTCAGGTGGCTGTTCAGTCCAATACAGGAATTACAGTCTCTGTCACAGCTGGGGCAGACAGTGGTTAAAGGAAAGGGTGGGTGGGGAGTCTGGTTTGCCGCACGCTCCTTCCGCTGCCTGCGCTTGTTCTCGGCGGCGAGACTCGAGGTGCTCAGCGCCCTCCCGGATGCTCTTCCTCCACTTAGGGCGCTCTTTGGCAAGAGATTCCCAGGTGTCGGTGGGGATGTTGCACTTTATCAAGGAGGCTTTGAGGATGTCCTTCAAACGTTCCCTCTGCCCACCTGCGGCTCACTTGCCGTGTAGGATTCCGTGGGAGTCTTGTGTCGAGAATGCGGACAATGTGGCCCGCCCAATGGAGCTGGTCGAGTGTGGTCAGTGCTTCGATGCTGGGGATGTTGGCTTGATCGAGAGCACTGACGTTGAAGCGTCCATCCTCCCAGGGGATTTGCAGGATGTTGTGGTATTTCTCCAGCGATTTGAGGTGATTGCTGTATATGGTCCATGTCTCTGAGCCACCCAGGAGGCCGGATATCACTACAGCCCTGTATACCATGAGCTTGGTGCCAGATTTGAAGGCCTGATCTTGGAACACTGTCTTCCTCCGGCGGCCGAAGGCCCAACAGCCTGTATCCTGCAATATTTACAGGACATCCTCTCTCGTCAACACTAACATTGTCCTTAACCAATACTGCCACCCCAACTGCTACCATTCATGTACACCCGATATCCAGCTATATTTACGGCCCACGCCTGCCCTTTGAGCCAGATCCCAGTTATTGCCACAGCATCATATTCCGATTTGCTTGCAGATCAGCCAAACTTATTTAGTAAAAGAAGAGGAAACAATAAGACTTTTAATATCAAGCTCATATTTTATGAGTGTGCTCTATCAGCCAAAGCTCCTCAAATTAATTGAAAGAGAATGATTTTGGAGATGCATCCTTGTCAAGGCTGGGATTAGTTGCAGGGCAAGTGTTGGCTGCAACCACATTAAAAGTTGTCTTTAGCAGAGGATGGTTTCGATCCATCGACCTCTGGGTTATGGGCCCAGCACGCTTCCGCTGCGCCACTCTGCTGCTGGTGTTGGAACTGATGAATTGCACCTCCTTGTGCTGGGACATGGCTGGCTGCGGTTGCGTGTGATTGACAGCTGCTCGAGTGAGCGGATTGGGCCGCGGGGTCACGTGGTGGATGGGCGTGATTAACCACTGCTCCAGTCATCACCAGAGGCAGCCCCTCGAAATCGAGGAAGACTTGCTTCCACTCTAAAAGTGAGTTCTCAGGTGGCTGTTCAGTCCAATACAGGAATTACAGTCTCTGTCACAGCTGGGGCAGACAGTGGTTAAAGGAAAGGGTGGGTGGGGAGTCTGGTTTGCCGCACGCTCCTTCCGCTGCCTGCGCTTGTTCTCGGCGGCGAGACTCGAGGTGCTCAGCGCCCTCCCGGATGCTCTTCCTCCACTTAGGGCGCTCTTTGGCAAGAGATTCCCAGGTGTCGGTGGGGATGTTGCACTTTATCAAGGAGGCTTTGAGGATGTCCTTCAAACGTTCCCTCTGCCCACCTGCGGCTCACTTGCCGTGTAGGATTCCGTGGGAGTCTTGTGTCGAGAATGCGGACAATGTGGCCCGCCCAATGGAGCTGGTCGAGTGTGGTCAGTGCTTCGATGCTGGGGATGTTGGCTTGATCGAGAGCACTGACGTTGAAGCGTCTATCCTCCCAGGGGATTTGCAGGATGTTGTGGTATTTCTCCAGCGATTTGAGGTGATTGCTGTATATGGTCCATGTCTCTGAGCCACCCAGGAGGCCGGATATCACTACAGCCCTGTATACCATGAGCTTGGTGCCAGATTTGAAGGCCTGATCTTGGAACACTGTCTTCCTCCGGCGGCCGAAGGCCCAACAGCCTGTATCCTGCAATATTTACAGGACATCCTCTCTCGTCAACACTAACATTGTCCTTAACCAATACTGCCACCCCAACTGCTACCATTCATGTACACCCGATATCCAGCTATATTTACGGCCCACGACTGCCCTTTGAGCCAGATCCAAGTTATTGCCACAGCATCATATTCCGATTTGCTTGCAGATCAGCAAAACTTATTTAGTAAAAGAAGAGGAAACAATAAGACTTTTAATATCAAGCTCATATTTTATGAGTGTGCTCTATCAGCCAAAGCTCCTCAAATTAATTGAAAGAGAATGATTTTGGAGATGCATCCTTGTCAAGGCTGGGATTAGTTGCAGGGCAAGTGTTGGCTGCAACCACATTAAAAGTTGTCTTTAGCAGAGGATGGTTTCGATCCATCGACCTCTGGGTTATGGGCCCAGCACGCTTCCGCTGCGCCACTCTGCTGCTGGTGTTGGAACTGATGAATTGCACCTCCTTGTGCTGGGACATGGCTGGCTGCGGTTGCGTGTGATTGACAGCTGCTCTAGTGAGCGGATTGGGCCGCGGGGTCACGTGGTGGATGGGCGTGATTAACCACTGCTCCAGTCATCACCAGAGGCAGTCCCTCGAAATCGAGGAAGACTTGCTTCCACTCTAAAAGTGAGTTCTCAGGTGGCTGTTCAGTCCAATACAGGAATTACAGTCTCTGTCACAGCTGGGGCAGACAGTGGTTAAAGGAAAGGGTGGGTGGGGAGTCTGGTTTGCCGCACGCTCCTTCCGCTGCCTGCGCTTGTTCTCGGCGGCGAGACTCGAGGTGCTCAGCGCCCTCCCGGATGCTCTTCCTCCACTTAGGGCGCTCTTTGGCAAGAGATTCCCAGGTGTCGGTGGGGATGTTGCACTTTATCAAGGAGGCTTTGAGGATGTCCTTCAAACGTTCCCTCTGCCCACCTGCGGCTCACTTGCCGTGTAGGATTCCGTGGGAGTCTTGTGTCGAGAATGCGGACAATGTGGCCCGCCCAATGGAGCTGGTCGAGTGTGGTCAGTGCTTCCATGCTGGGGATGTTGGCTTGATCGAGAGGGGATTTGCAGGATGTTGTGGTATTTCTCCAGCGATTTGAGGTGATTGCTGTATATGGTCCATGTCTCTGAGCCACCCAGGAGGCCGGATATCACTACAGCCCAGCCACCCAGGAGGCCGGATATCACTACAGCCCTGTATACCATGAGCTTGGTGCCAGATTTGAAGGCCTGATCTTGGAACACTGTCTTCCTCCGGCGGCCGAAGGCCCAACAGCCTGTATCCTGCAATATTTACAGGACATCCTCTCTCGTCAACACTAACATTGTCCTTAACCAATACTGCCACCCCAACTGCTACCATTCATGTACACCCGATATCCAGCTATATTTACGGCCCACGACTGCCCTTTGAGCCAGATCCAAGTTATTGCCACAGCATCATATTCCGATTTGCTTGCAGATCAGCAAAACTTATTTAGTAAAAGAAGAGGAAACAATAAGACTTTTAATATCAAGCTCATATTTTATGAGTGTGCTCTATCAGCCAAAGCTCCTCAAATTAATCGAAAGAGAATGATTTTGGAGATGCATCCTTGTCAAGGCTGGGATTAGTTGCAGGGCAAGTGTTGGCTGCAACCACATTAAAAGTTGTCTTTAGCAGAGGATGGTGTCGATCCATCGACCTCTGGGTTATGGGCCCCCCACGCTTCCGCTGCGCCACTCTGCTGCTGGTGTTGGAACTGATGAATTGCACCTCCTTGTGCTTGGACATGGCTGGCTGCGGTTGCGTGTGATTGACAGCTGCTCGAGTGAGCGGATTGGGCCGCGGGGTCACGTGGTGGATGGGCGTGATTAACCACTGCTCCAGTCATCACCAGAGGCAGTCCCTCGAAATCGAGGAAGACTTGCTTCCACTCTAAAAGTGAGTTCTCAGGTGGCTGTTCAGTCCAATACAGGAATTACAGTCTCTGTCACAGCTGGGGCAGACAGTGGTTAAAGGAAAGGGTGGGTGGGGAGTCTGGTTTGCCGCACGCTCCTTCCACTGCCTGCGCTTGTTCTCGGCGGCGAGACTCGAGGTGCTCAGCGCCCTCCCGGATGCTCTTCCTCCACTTAGGGCGCTCTTTGGCAAGAGATTCCCAGGTGTCGGTGGGGATGTTGCACTTTATCAAGGAGGCTTTGAGGATGTCCTTCAAACGTTCCCTCTGCCCACCTGCGGCTCACTTGCCGTGTAGGATTCCGTGGGAGTCTTGTGTCGAGAATGCGGACAATGTGGCCCGCCCAATGGAGCTGGTCGAGTGTGGTCAGTGCTTCCATGCTGGGGATGTTGGCTTGATCGAGAGCACTGACGTTGAAGCGTCCATCCTCCCAGGGGATTTGCAGGATGTTGTGGTATTTCTCCAGCGATTTGAGGTGATTGCTGTATATGGTCCATGTCTCTGAGCCACCCAGGAGGCCGGATATCACTACAGCCCTGTATACCATGAGCTTGGTGCCAGATTTGAAGGCCTGATCTTGGAACACTGTCTTCCTCCGGCGGCCGAAGGCCCAACAGCCTGTATCCTGCAATATTTACAGGACATCCTCTCTCATCAACACTAACATTGTCCTTAACCAATACTGCCACCCCAACTGCTACCATTCATGTACACCCGATATCCAGCTATATTTACGGCCCACGCCTGCCCTTTGAGCCAGATCCAAGTTATTGCCACAGCATCATATTCCGATTTGCTTGCAGATCAGCAAAACTTATTTAGTAAAAGAAGAGGAAACAATAAGACTTTTAATATCAAGCTCATATTTTATGAGTGTGCTCTATCAGCCAAAGCTCCTCAAATTAATTGAAAGAGAATGATTTTGGAGATGCATCCTTGTCAAGGCTGGGATTAGTTGCAGGGCAAGTGTTGGCTGCAACCACATTAAAAGTTGTCTTTAGCAGAGGATGGTTTCGATCCATCGACCTCTGGGTTATGGGCCCAGCACGCTTCCGCTGCGCCACTCTGCTGCTGGTGTTGGAACTGATGAATTACACCTCCTTGTGCTGGGACATGGCTGGCTGCGGTTGCGTGTGATTGACAGCTGCTCTAGTGAGCGGATTGGGCCGCGGGGTCACGTGGTGGATGGGCGTGATGAACCACTGCTCCAGTCATCACCAGAGGCAGTCCCTCGAAATCGAGGAAGACTTGCTTCCACTCTAAAAGTGAGTTCTCAGGTGGCTGTTCAGTCCAATACAGGAATTACAGTCTCTGTCACAGCTGGGGCAGACAGTGGTTAAAGGAAAGGGTGGGTGGGGAGTCTGGTTTGCCGCACGCTCCTTCCGCTGCCTGCGCTTGTTCTCGGCGGCGAGACTCGAGGTGCTCAGCGCCCTCCCGGATGCTCTTCCTCCACTTAGGGCGCTCTTTGGCAAGAGATTCCCAGGTGTCGGTGGGGATGTTGCACTTTATCAAGGAGGCTTTGAGGATGTCCTTCAAACGTTCCCTCTGCCCACCTGCGGCTCACTTGCCGTGTAGGATTCCGTGGGAGTCTTGTGTCGAGAATGCGGACAATGTGGCCCGCCCAATGGAGCTGGTCGAGTGTGGTCAGTGCTTCGATGCTGGGGATGTTGGCTTGATCGAGAGCACTGACGTTGAAGCGTCTATCCTCCCAGGGGATTTGCAGGATGTTGTGGTATTTCTCCAGCGATTTGAGGTGATTGCTGTATATGGTCCATGTCTCTGAGCCACCCAGGAGGCCGGATATCACTACAGCCCTGTATACCATGAGCTTGGTGCCAGATTTGAAGGCCTGATCTTGGAACACTGTCTTCCTCCGGCGGCCGAAGGCCCAACAGCCTGTATCCTGCAATATTTACAGGACATCCTCTCTCGTCAACACTAACATTGTCCTTAACCAATACTGCCACCCCAACTGCTACCATTCATGTACACCCGATATCCAGCTATATTTACGGCCCACGCCTGCCCTTTGAGCCAGATCCAAGTTATTGCCACAGCATCATAATCCGATTTGCTTGCAGATCAGCAAAACTTATTTAGTAAAAGAAGAGGAAACAATAAGACTTTTAATATCAAGCTCATATTTTATGAGTGTGCTCTATCAGCCAAAGCTCCTCAAATTAATTGAAAGAGAATGATTTTGGAGATGCATCCTTGTCAAGGCTGGGATTAGTTGCAGGGCAAGTGTTGGCTGCAACCACATTAAAAGTTGTCTTTAGCAGAGGATAGTTTCGATCCATCGACCTCTGGGTTATGGGCCCCCCACGCTTCCGCTGCGCCACTCTGCTGCTGGTGTTGGAACTGATGAATTGCACCTCCTTGTGCTGGGACATGGCTGGCTGCGGTTGCGTGTGATTGACAGCTGCTCGAGTGAGCGGATTGGGCCGCGGGGTCACGTGGTGGATGGGCGTGATTAACCACTGCTCCAGTCATCACCAGAGGCAGTCCCTCGAAATCGAGGAAGACTTGCTTCCACTCTAAAAGTGAGTTCTCAGGTGGCTGTTCAGTCCAATACAGGAATTACAGTCTCTGTCACAGCTGGGGCAGACAGTGGTTAAAGGAAAGGGTGGGTGGGGAGTCTGGTTTGCCGCACGCTCCTTCCGCTGCCTGCGCTTGTTCTCGGCGGCGAGACTCGAGGTGCTCAGCGCCCTCCCGGATGCTCTTCCTCCACTTAGGGCGCTCTTTGGCAAGAGATTCCCAGGTGTCGGTGGGGATGTTGCACTTTATCAAGGAGGCTTTGAGGATGTCCTTCAAACGTTCCCTCTGCCCACCTGCGGCTCACTTGCCGTGTAGGATTCCGTGGGAGTCTTGTGTCGAGAATGCGGACAATGTGGCCCGCCCAATGGAGCTGGTCGAGTGTGGTCAGTGCTTCCATGCTGGGGATGTTGGCTTGATCGAGAGCACTGACGTTGAAGCGTCCATCCTCCCAGGGGATTTGCAGGATGTTGTGGTATTTCTCCAGCGATTTGAGGTGATTGCTGTATATGGTCCATGTCTCTGAGCCACCCAGGAGGCCGGATATCACTACAGCCCTGTATACCATGAGCTTGGTGCCAGATTTGAAGGCCTGATCTTGGAACACTGTCTTCCTCCGGCGGCCGAAGGCCCAACAGCCTGTATCCTGCAATATTTACAGGACATCCTCTCTCATCAACACTAACATTGTCCTTAACCAATACTGCCACCCCAACTGCTACCATTCATGTACACCCGATATCCAGCTATATTTACGGCCCACGCCTGCCCTTTGAGCCAGATCCAAGTTATTGCCACAGCATCATATTCCGATTTGCTTGCAGATCAGCAAAACTTATTTAGTAAAAGAAGAGGAAACAATAAGACTTTTAATATCAAGCTCATATTTTATGAGTGTGCTCTATCAGCCAAAGCTCCTCAAATTAATTGAAAGAGAATGATTTTGGAGATGCATCCTTGTCAAGGCTGGGATTAGTTGCAGGGCAAGTGTTGGCTGCAACCACATTAAAAGTTGTCTTTAGCAGAGGATGGTTTCGATCCATCGACCTCTGGGTTATGGGCCCAGCACGCTTCCGCTGCGCCACTCTGCTGCTGGTGTTGGAACTGATGAATTACACCTCCTTGTGCTGGGACATGGCTGGCTGCGGTTGCGTGTGATTGACAGCTGCTCGAGTGAGCGGATTGGGCCGCGGGGTCACGTGGTGGATGGGCGTGATGAACCACTGCTCCAGTCATCACCAGAGGCAGTCCCTCGAAATCGAGGAAGACTTGCTTCCACTCTAAAAGTGAGTTCTCAGGTGGCTGTTCAGTCCAATACAGGAATTACAGTCTCTGTCACAGCTGGGGCAGACAGTGGTTAAAGGAAAGGGTGGGTGGGGAGTCTGGTTTGCCGCACGCTCCTTCCGCTGCCTGCGCTTGTTCTCGGCGGCGAGACTCGAGGTGCTCAGCGCCCTCCCGGATGCTCTTCCTCCACTTAGGGCGCTCTTTGGCAAGAGATTCCCAGGTGTCGGTGGGGATGTTGCACTTTATCAAGGAGGCTTTGAGGATGTCCTTCAAACGTTCCCTCTGCCCACCTGCGGCTCACTTGCCGTGTAGGATTCCGTGGGAGTCTTGTGTCGAGAATGCGGACAATGTGGCCCGCCCAATGGAGCTGGTCGAGTGTGGTCAGTGCTTCGATGCTGGGGATGTTGGCTTGATCGAGAGCACTGACGTTGAAGCGTCTATCCTCCCAGGGGATTTGCAGGATGTTGTGGTATTTCTCCAGCGATTTGAGGTGATTGCTGTATATGGTCCATGTCTCTGAGCCACCCAGGAGGCCGGATATCACTACAGCCCTGTATACCATGAGCTTGGTGCCAGATTTGAAGGCCTGATCTTGGAACACTGTCTTCCTCCGGCGGCCGAAGGCCCAACAGCCTGTATCCTGCAATATTTACAGGACATCCTCTCTCGTCAACACTAACATTGTCCTTAACCAATACTGCCACCCCAACTGCTACCATTCATGTACACCCGATATCCAGCTATATTTACGGCCCACGCCTGCCCTTTGAGCCAGATCCAAGTTATTGCCACAGCATCATAATCCGATTTGCTTGCAGATCAGCAAAACTTATTTAGTAAAAGAAGAGGAAACAATAAGACTTTTAATATCAAGCTCATATTTTATGAGTGTGCTCTATCAGCCAAAGCTCCTCAAATTAATTGAAAGAGAATGATTTTGGAGATGCATCCTTGTCAAGGCTGGGATTAGTTGCAGGGCAAGTGTTGGCTGCAACCACATTAAAAGTTGTCTTTAGCAGAGGATGGTTTCGATCCATCGACCTCTGGGTTATGGGCCCAGCACGCTTCCGCTGCGCCACTCTGCTGCTGGTGTTGGAACTGATGAATTGCACCTCCTTGTGCTGGGACATGGCTGGTTGCGGTTGCGTGTGATTGACAGCTGCTCTAGTGAGCGGATTGGGCCGCGGGGTCACGTGGTGGATGGGCGTGATTAACCACTGCTCCAGTCATCACCAGAGGCAGTCCCTCGAAATCGAGGAAGACTTGCTTCCACTCTAAAAGTGAGTTCTCAGGTGGCTGTTCAGTCCAATACAGGAATTACAGTCTCTGTCACAGCTGGGGCAGACAGTGGTTAAAGGAAAGGGTGGGTGGGGAGTCTGGTTTGCCGCACGCTCCTTCCGCTGCCTGCGCTTGTTCTCGGCGGCGAGACTCGAGGTGCTCAGCGCCCTCCCGGATGCTCTTCCTCCACTTAGGGCGCTCTTTGGCAAGAGATTCCCAGGTGTCGGTGGGGATGTTGCACTTTATCAAGGAGGCTTTGAGGATGTCCTTCAAACGTTCCCTCTGCCCACCTGCGGCTCACTTGCCGTGTAGGATTCCGTGGGAGTCTTGTGTCGAGAATGCGGACAATGTGGCCCGCCCAATGGAGCTGGTCGAGTGTGGTCAGTGCTTCGATGCTGGGGATGTTGGCTTGATCGAGAGCACTGACGTTGAAGCGTCCATCCTCCCAGGGGATTTGCAGGATGTTGTGGTATTTCTCCAGCGATTTGAGGTGATTGCTGTATATGGTCCATGTCTCTGAGCCACCCAGGAGGCCGGATATCACTACAGCCCTGTATACCATGAGCTTGGTGCCAGATTTGAAGGCCTGATCTTGGAACACTGTCTTCCTCCGGCGGCCGAAGGCCCAACAGCCTGTATCCTGCAATATTTACAGGACATCCTCTCTCGTCAACACTAACATTGTCCTTAACCAATACTGCCACCCCAACTGCTACCATTCATGTACACCCGATATCCAGCTATATTTACGGCCCACGCCTGCCCTTTGAGCCAGATCCCAGTTATTGCCACAGCATCATATTCCGATTTGCTTGCAGATCAGCCAAACTTATTTAGTAAAAGAAGAGGAAACAATAAGACTTTTAATATCAAGCTCATATTTTATGAGTGTGCTCTATCAGCCAAAGCTTCTCAAATTAATCGAAAGAGAATGATTTTGGAGATGCATCCTTGTCAAGGCTGGGATTAGTTGCAGGGCAAGTGTTGGCTGCAACCACATTAAAAGTTGTCTTTAGCAGAGGATGGTTTCGATCCATCGACCTCTGGGTTATGGGCCCAGCACGCTTCCGCTGCGCCACTCTGCTGCTGGTGTTGGAACTGATGAATTGCACCTCCTTGTGCTGGGACATGGCTGGCTGCGGTTGCGTGTGATTGACAGCTGCTCTAGTGAGCGGATTGGGCCGCGGGGTCACGTGGTGGATGGGCGTGATTAACCACTGCTCCAGTCATCACCAGAGGCAGCCCCTCGAAATCGAGGAAGACTTGCTTCCACTCTAAAAGTGAGTTCTCAGGTGGCTGTTCAGTCCAATACAGGAATTACAGTCTCTGTCACAGCTGGGGCAGACAGTGGTTAAAGGAAAGGGTGGGTGGGGAGTCTGGTTTGCCGCACGCTCCTTCCGCTGCCTGCGCTTGTTCTCGGCGGCGAGACTCGAGGTGCTCAGCGCCCTCCCGGATGCTCTTCCTCCACTTAGGGCGCTCTTTGGCAAGAGATTCCCAGGTGTCGGTGGGGATGTTGCACTTTATCAAGGAGGCTTTGAGGATGTCCTTCAAACGTTCCCTCTGCCCACCTGCGGCTCACTTGCCGTGTAGGATTCCGTGGGAGTCTTGTGTCGAGAATGCGGACAATGTGGCCCGCCCAATGGAGCTGGTCGAGTGTGGTCAATGCTTCGATGCTGGGGATGTTGGCTTGATCGAGAGCACTGACGTTGAAGCGTCCATCCTCCCAGGGGATTTGCAGGATGTTGTGGTATTTCTCCAGCGATTTGAGGTGATTGCTGTATATGGTCCATGTCTCTGAGCCACCCAGGAGGCCGGATATCACTACAGCCCTGTATACCATGAGCTTGGTGCCAGATTTGAAGGCCTGATCTTGGAACACTGTCTTCCTCCGGCGGCCGAAGGCCCAACAGCCTGTATCCTGCAATATTTACAGGACATCCTCTCTCGTCAACACTAACATTGTCCTTAACCAATACTGCCACCCCAACTGCTACCATTCATGTACACCCGATATCCAGCTATATTTACGGCCCACGCCTGCCCTTTGAGCCAGATCCCAGTTATTGCCACAGCATCATATTCCGATTTGCTTGCAGATCAGCAAAACTTATTTAGTAAAAGAAGAGGAAACAATAAGACTTTTAATATCAAGCTCATATTTTATGAGTGTGCTCTATCAGCCAAAGCTCCTCAAATTAATCGAAAGAGAATGATTTTGGAGATGCATCCTTGTCAAGGCTGGGATTAGTTGCAGGGCAAGTGTTGGCTGCAACCACATTAAAAGTTGTCTTTAGCAGAGGATGGTTTCGATCCATCGACCTCTGGGTTATGGGCCCCCCACGCTTCCGCTGCGCCACTCTGCTGCTGGTGTTGGAACTGATGAATTGCACCTCCTTGTGCTGGGACATGGCTGGCTGCGGTTGCGTGTGATTGACAGCTGCTCGAGTGAGCGGATTGGGCCGCGGGGTCACGTGGTGGATGGGCGTGATTAACCACTGCTCCAGTCATCACCAGAGGCAGTCCCTCGAAATCGAGGAAGACTTGCTTCCACTCTAAAAGTGAGTTCTCAGGTGGCTGTTCAGTCCAATACAGGAATTACAGTCTCTGTCACAGCTGGGGCAGACAGTGGTTAAAGGAAAGGGTGGGTGGGGAGTCTGGTTTGCCGCACGCTCCTTCCGCTGCCTGCGCTTGTTCTCGGCGGCGAGACTCGAGGTGCTCAGCGCCCTCCCGGATGCTCTTCCTCCCAGGTGTCGGTGGGGATGTTGCACTTTATCAAGGAGGCTTTGAGGATGTCCTTCAAACGTTCCCTCTGCCCACCTGCGGCTCACTTGCCGTGTAGGATTCCGTGGGAGTCTTGTGTCGAGAATGCGGACAATGTGGCCCGCCCAATGGAGCTGGTCGAGTGTGGTCAATGCTTCGATGCTGGGGATGTTGGCTTGATCGAGAGCACTGACGTTGAAGCGTCCATCCTCCCAGGGGATTTGCAGGATGTTGTGGTATTTCTCCAGCGATTTGAGGTGATTGCTGTATATGGTCCATGTCTCTGAGCCACCCAGGAGGCCGGATATCACTACAGCCCTGTATACCATGAGCTTGGTGCCAGATTTGAAGGCCTGATCTTGGAACACTGTCTTCCTCCGGCGGCCGAAGGCCCAACAGCCTGTATCCTGCAATATTTACAGGACATCCTCTCTCGTCAACACTAACATTGTCCTTAACCAATACTGCCACCCCAACTGCTACCATTCATGTGCACCCGATATCCAGCTATATTTACGGCCCACGCCTGCCCTTTGAGCCAGATCCCAGTTATTGCCACAGCATCATATTCCGATTTGCTTGCAGATCAGCAAAACTTATTTAGTAAAAGAAGAGGAAACAATAAGACTTTTAATATCAAGCTCATATTTTATGAGTGTGCTCTATCAGCCAAAGCTCCTCAAATTAATCGAAAGAGAATGATTTTGGAGATGCATCCTTGTCAAGGCTGGGATTAGTTGCAGGGCAAGTGTTGGCTGCAACCACATTAAAAGTTGTCTTTAGCAGAGGATGGTTTCGATCCATCGACCTCTGGGTTATGGGCCCAGCACGCTTCCGCTGCGCCACTCTGCTGCTGGTGTTGGAACTGATGAATTGCACCTCCTTGTGCTGGGACATGGCTGGCTGCGGTTGCGTGTGATTGACAGCTGCTCGAGTGAGCGGATTGGGCCGCGGGGTCACGTGGTGGATGGGCGTGATTAACCACTGCTCCAGTCATCACCAGAGGCAGCCCCTCGAAATCGAGGAAGACTTGCTTCCACTCTAAAAGTGAGTTCTCAGGTGGCTGTTCAGTCCAATACAGGAATTACAGTCTCTGTCACAGCTGGGGCAGACAGTGGTTAAAGGAAAGGGTGGGTGGGGAGTCTGGTTTGCCGCACGCTCCTTCCGCTGCCTGCGCTTGTTCTCGGCGGCGAGACTCGAGGTGCTCAGCGCCCTCCCGGATGCTCTTCCTCCACTTAGGGCGCTCTTTGGCAAGAGATTCCCAGGTGTCGGTGGGGATGTTGCACTTTATCAAGGAGGCTTTGAGGATGTCCTTCAAACGTTCCCTCTGCCCACCTGCGGCTCACTTGCCGTGTAGGATTCCGTGGGAGTCTTGTGTCGAGAATGCGGACAATGTGGCCCGCCCAATGGAGCTGGTCGAGTGTGGTCAGTGCTTCGATGCTGGGGATGTTGGCTTGATCGAGAGCACTGACGTTGAAGCGTCCATCCTCCCAGGGGATTTGCAGGATGTTGTGGTATTTCTCCAGCGATTTGAGGTGATTGCTGTATATGGTCCATGTCTCTGAGCCACCCAGGAGGCCGGATATCACTACAGCCCTGTATACCATGAGCTTGGTGCCAGATTTGAAGGCCTGATCTTGGAACACTGTCTTCCTCCGGCGGCCGAAGGCCCAACAGCCTGTATCCTGCAATATTTACAGGACATCCTCTCTCGTCAACACTAACATTGTCCTTAACCAATACTGCCACCCCAACTGCTACCATTCATGTACACCCGATATCCAGCTATATTTACGGCCCACGCCTGCCCTTTGAGCCAGATCCCAGTTATTGCCACAGCATCATATTCCGATTTGCTTGCAGATCAGCCAAACTTATTTAGTAAAAGAAGAGGAAACAATAAGACTTTTAATATCAAGCTCATATTTTATGAGTGTGCTCTATCAGCCAAAGCTTCTCAAATTAATCGAAAGAGAATGATTTTGGAGATGCATCCTTGTCAAGGCTGGGATTAGTTGCAGGGCAAGTGTTGGCTGCAACCACATTAAAAGTTGTCTTTAGCAGAGGATGGTTTCGATCCATCGACCTCTGGGTTATGGGCCCAGCACGCTTCCGCTGCGCCACTCTGCTGCTGGTGTTGGAACTGATGAATTGCACCTCCTTGTGCTGGGACATGGCTGGCTGCGGTTGCGTGTGATTGACAGCTGCTCTAGTGAGCGGATTGGGCCGCGGGGTCACGTGGTGGATGGGCGTGATTAACCACTGCTCCAGTCATCACCAGAGGCAGCCCCTCGAAATCGAGGAAGACTTGCTTCCACTCTAAAAGTGAGTTCTCAGGTGGCTGTTCAGTCCAATACAGGAATTACAGTCTCTGTCACAGCTGGGGCAGACAGTGGTTAAAGGAAAGGGTGGGTGGGGAGTCTGGTTTGCCGCACGCTCCTTCCGCTGCCTGCGCTTGTTCTCGGCGGCGAGACTCGAGGTGCTCAGCGCCCTCCCGGATGCTCTTCCTCCACTTAGGGCGCTCTTTGGCAAGAGATTCCCAGGTGTCGGTGGGGATGTTGCACTTTATCAAGGAGGCTTTGAGGATGTCCTTCAAACGTTCCCTCTGCCCACCTGCGGCTCACTTGCCGTGTAGGATTCCGTGGGAGTCTTGTGTCGAGAATGCGGACAATGTGGCCCGCCCAATGGAGCTGGTCGAGTGTGGTCAATGCTTCGATGCTGGGGATGTTGGCTTGATCGAGAGCACTGACGTTGAAGCGTCCATCCTCCCAGGGGATTTGCAGGATGTTGTGGTATTTCTCCAGCGATTTGAGGTGATTGCTGTATATGGTCCATGTCTCTGAGCCACCCAGGAGGCCGGATATCACTACAGCCCTGTATACCATGAGCTTGGTGCCAGATTTGAAGGCCTGATCTTGGAACACTGTCTTCCTCCGGCGGCCGAAGGCCCAACAGCCTGTATCCTGCAATATTTACAGGACATCCTCTCTCGTCAACACTAACATTGTCCTTAACCAATACTGCCACCCCAACTGCTACCATTCATGTACACCCGATATCCAGCTATATTTACGGCCCACGCCTGCCCTTTGAGCCAGATCCCAGTTATTGCCACAGCATCATATTCCGATTTGCTTGCAGATCAGCAAAACTTATTTAGTAAAAGAAGAGGAAACAATAAGACTTTTAATATCAAGCTCATATTTTATGAGTGTGCTCTATCAGCCAAAGCTCCTCAAATTAATCGAAAGAGAATGATTTTGGAGATGCATCCTTGTCAAGGCTGGGATTAGTTGCAGGGCAAGTGTTGGCTGCAACCACATTAAAAGTTGTCTTTAGCAGAGGATGGTTTCGATCCATCGACCTCTGGGTTATGGGCCCCCCACGCTTCCGCTGCGCCACTCTGCTGCTGGTGTTGGAACTGATGAATTGCACCTCCTTGTGCTGGGACATGGCTGGCTGCGGTTGCGTGTGATTGACAGCTGCTCGAGTGAGCGGATTGGGCCGCGGGGTCACGTGGTGGATGGGCGTGATTAACCACTGCTCCAGTCATCACCAGAGGCAGTCCCTCGAAATCGAGGAAGACTTGCTTCCACTCTAAAAGTGAGTTCTCAGGTGGCTGTTCAGTCCAATACAGGAATTACAGTCTCTGTCACAGCTGGGGCAGACAGTGGTTAAAGGAAAGGGTGGGTGGGGAGTCTGGTTTGCCGCACGCTCCTTCCGCTGCCTGCGCTTGTTCTCGGCGGCGAGACTCGAGGTGCTCAGCGCCCTCCCGGATGCTCTTCCTCCCAGGTGTCGGTGGGGATGTTGCACTTTATCAAGGAGGCTTTGAGGATGTCCTTCAAACGTTCCCTCTGCCCACCTGCGGCTCACTTGCCGTGTAGGATTCCGTGGGAGTCTTGTGTCGAGAATGCGGACAATGTGGCCCGCCCAATGGAGCTGGTCGAGTGTGGTCAATGCTTCGATGCTGGGGATGTTGGCTTGATCGAGAGCACTGACGTTGAAGCGTCCATCCTCCCAGGGGATTTGCAGGATGTTGTGGTATTTCTCCAGCGATTTGAGGTGATTGCTGTATATGGTCCATGTCTCTGAGCCACCCAGGAGGCCGGATATCACTACAGCCCTGTATACCATGAGCTTGGTGCCAGATTTGAAGGCCTGATCTTGGAACACTGTCTTCCTCCGGCGGCCGAAGGCCCAACAGCCTGTATCCTGCAATATTTACAGGACATCCTCTCTCGTCAACACTAACATTGTCCTTAACCAATACTGCCACCCCAACTGCTACCATTCATGTGCACCCGATATCCAGCTATATTTACGGCCCACGCCTGCCCTTTGAGCCAGATCCCAGTTATTGCCACAGCATCATATTCCGATTTGCTTGCAGATCAGCAAAACTTATTTAGTAAAAGAAGAGGAAACAATAAGACTTTTAATATCAAGCTCATATTTTATGAGTGTGCTCTATCAGCCAAAGCTCCTCAAATTAATCGAAAGAGAATGATTTTGGAGATGCATCCTTGTCAAGGCTGGGATTAGTTGCAGGGCAAGTGTTGGCTGCAACCACATTAAAAGTTGTCTTTAGCAGAGGATGGTTTCGATCCATCGACCTCTGGGTTATGGGCCCAGCACGCTCCCGCTGCGCCACTCTGCTGCTGGTGTTGGAACTGATGAATTGCACCTCCTTGTGCTGGGACATGGCTGGCTGCGGTTGCGTGTGATTGACAGCTGCTCGAGTGAGCGGATTGGGCCGCGGGGTCACGTGGTGGATGGGCGTGATTAACCACTGCTCCAGTCATCACCAGAGGCAGTCCCTCGAAATCGAGGAAGACTTGCTTCCACTCTAAAAGTGAGTTCTCAGGTGGCTGTTCAGTCCAATACAGGAATTACAGTCTCTGTCACAGCTGGGGCAGACAGTGGTTAAAGGAAAGGGTGGGTGGGGAGTCTGGTTTGCCGCACGCTCCTTCCGCTGCCTGCGCTTGTTCTCGGCGGCGAGACTCGAGGTGCTCAGCGCCCTCCCGGATGCTCTTCCTCCACTTAGGGCGCTCTTTGGCAAGAGATTCCCAGGTGTCGGTGGGGATGTTGCACTTTATCAAGGAGGCTTTGAGGATGTCCTTCAAACGTTCCCTCTGCCCACCTGCGGCTCACTTGCCGTGTAGGATTCCGTGGGAGTCTTGTGTCGAGAATGCGGACAATGTGGCCCGCCCAATGGAGCTGGTCGAGTGTGGTCAGTGCTTCCATGCTGGGGATGTTGGCTTGATCGAGAGCACTGACGTTGAAGCATCTATCCTCCCAGGGGATTTGCAGGATGTTGTGGTATTTCTCCAGCGATTTGAGGTGATTGCTGTATATGGTCCATGTCTCTGAGCCACCCAGGAGGCCGGATATCACTACAGCCCTGTATACCATGAGCTTGGTGCCAGATTTGAAGGCCTGATCTTGGAACACTGTCTTCCTCCGGCGGCCGAAATCTGCCCCTCCGACAGTACGTCACTCCCTCAGTACTGCCCGTCCGACAGTACGTCACTCCCTCAGTACTGCCCCTCTGACAGTACGTCACTCCCTCAGTACTGCCCCTCCGACAGTACGTCACTCCCTCAGTACTGCCCCTCCGACAGTACGTCACTCCCTCAGTACTGCCCCTCCGACAGTACGGCACTCCCTCAGTACTGCCCCTCCGACAGTACGTCACTCCCTCATTACTGCCCCGCCGACAGTACGTCACTCCCTCAGTACTGCCCCTCCGACAGTACGGCACTCCCTCAGTACTGCCCCTCCGACAGTACGGAACTCCCTCAGTACTGCCCCTCCGACAGTACGGCACTCCCTCAGTACTGCCCCTCCGAAAGTACGTCACTCCCTCAGTACGTCACTCCCTCAGTACAGCCCCTCCGACAGTACGTCACTCCCTCAGTACTGCCCCTCCGACAGTACGTCACTCCCTCAGTACTGCCGCTCCGACAGTACGTCACTCCCTCAGTACTGCCCCTCCGACAGTACGTCACTCCCTCAGTACTGCCCCTCCGACAGTACGGCACTCCCTCAGTAGTGCCCCTCCGACATTACGTCACTCCCTCAGTACTGCCCCTCCGACAGTACGTCACTCCCTCAGTACTGCCCCTCCGACAGTACGTCACTCCCTCAGTACTGCCCCTCCAACAGTACGTCACTCCCTCAGTACTGCCCCTCCGACAGTACGTCACTCCCTCAGTACTGCCCCTCCGACAGTACGTCACTCCCTCAGTACTGCCACTCCGACAGTACGGCACTCCCTCAGTACTGCCCCTCCGACATTACGTCACTCCCTCATTACTGCCCCTCCGACAGTACGTCACTCCCTCATTACTGCCCCTCCGACAGTACGTCACTCCCTCAGTACTTCTCCTCCGACAGTACGGCACCCCCTCAGTACTGCCCCTCCGACAGTACGGAACTCCCTCAGTACTACCCCTCCGCCAGTACGTCACTCCCTCAGTACTGCCCCTCCGACAGTACGGTACTCCCTCAGTACTGCCCCTCCGACAGTACGGCACTCCCTCAGTACTGCCCCTCCGACAGTACGTCACTCCCTCAGTACTGCCCCTCCGACAGTACGTCACTCCCTCAGTACTGCCCCTCCGACAGCACGTCACTCCCTCAGTCCTGCCCGTCCGACAGTACGTCACTCCCTCAGTACTGCCCCTCCGACAGTACGGCACTCCCTCAGTACTGCCCCTCCGACAGTACGGAACTCCCTCAGTACTGCCTCTCCGACAGTCCGTCACTCCCTCAGTACTGCCCCTCCGACAGTACGTCACTCCCTCAGTACTGCCCCTCCGACAGTACGTCACTCCCTGAGTACTGCCCCTCCGACAGTACGTCACTCCCTCAGTACTGCCCCTCCGACAGTACCTCACTCCCTCAGTACTGCCCCTCCGACAGTACGGCACTCCCACAGTACTGCCCCTCCGACAGTACGGCACTCCCGCAGTACTGCCCATCCGACAGTACGTCACTCCCTCAGTACTGCCCCTCAGACAGTACGTCACTCCCTCAGCACTGCCCCTCCGACACGACGTCACTCCCTCAGTACTGACCCTCCGACAGTAGGTCACTCCCTCAGTACTGCCCCTCCGACAGTGCGTCACTCCCTCAGTACTGCCCCTCCGACAGTACGGCACTCCCTCAGTACTGCCCCTCCGACAGTACGGCACTCCCTCAGTACTGCCCCTCCGACAGTACGTCACTCCCTCAGTACTGCCCCTCCGACAGTACGTCACTCACTCAGTCCTGCCCCTCCGACAGTACGTCACTCCCTAAGTACTGCCCCTCCGACAGTACGGCACTCCCTCAGTACTGCGCCTCCGACAGTACGTCACTAACTCAGTACTGCCCCTCCGACAGCACGTCACTCCCTCAGTACTGCCCCTCCGACAGTACGTCACTCCCTCAGTACTGCCCCTCCGACAGCACGTCACTCCCTCAGTACTGCCCCTCCGACAGTACGTCACTCCCTCAGTACTGCCCCTCCGACAGCACGTCACTCCTTCAGTACTGCCCCTCCGACAGTACGTCACTCCCTCAGTACTGCCCCTCCGACAGAACGGGGCTCCCTCAGTACTGCCCCTCCGACAGTACGTCACTCCCTCAGTACTGCCCCTCCGACAGTACGTCACTCCCTCAGTACTGCCCCTCCGACAGTACGGCACTGCCTCAGTACTGCCCCTCCGACAGTCCGTCACTCCCTCAGTACTGCCCCTCCGACAGTACGTCACTCCCTCAGTACTGCCCTTCCGACAGTACGGCACTGCCTCAGTACTGCCCCTCCGACAGTACGGCACTCCCTCAATACTGCCCCTTCGACAGTACGTCACTCCATCAGTACTGCCCCTCCGACAGCACGTCACTCCCTCAGTACTGCCCCTCCGACAGAACGGCGCTCCCTCAGTACTGCCCCTCCGACAGTACGTCACTCCCTCAGTACTGCCCCTCCGACAGTACGTCACTCCCTCAGTATTGCCCCTCCGACAGTACGTCGCTCCCTCAGTACTGCCCCTCCGACAGTACGGCGCTCCCGCAGTACTGGCCCTCCGACAGTACGTCACTCCCTCAGTATTGCCCCTCCGACAGTGCGGCACTCCCTCAGTACTGCCCCTCCGACAGTGCGGCACTCCCTCAGTACTGCCCCTCCGACAGTACGTCACTCCCTCAGTACTGCCCCTCCGACAGTACGTCACTCCCTCAGTACTGCCCCTCCGACAGTACGTCACTCCCTCAGTACTGCCCCTCCGACAGTGCAGCACTCCTTCAGTACTGCCCCTCTGACAGTACGTCACTCCCTCAGTACTGCCCCTCCGACAGTGCAGCACTCCCTCAGTACTGCCCCTCCGACAGTACGTCACTCGCTCAGTACTGCCCCTCCGAGAGTACCTCACTCCCTCAGTACTGCCCCTCCGACAGTACGTCACTCCCTCAGTACTGCCCCTCCGACAGTACCTCACTCCCTCAGTACTGCCCCTCCGACAGTACGGCACTCCCACAGTACTGCCCCTCCGACAGTACGGCACTCCCGCAGTACTGCCCCTCCGACAGTACGTCACTCCCTCAGTACTGCCCCTCAGACAGTACGTCACTCCTTCAGCACTGCCCCTCCGACACGACGTCACTCCCTCAGTACTGACCCTCCGACAGTAGGTCACTCCCTCAGTACTGCCCCTCCGACAGTGCGTCACTCCCTCAGTACTGCCCCTCCGACAGTACGGCACTCCCTCAGTACTGCCCCTCCGACAGTACGGCACTCCCTCAGTACTGCCCCTCCGACAGTACGTCACTCCCTCAGTACTGCCCCTCCGACAGTACGTCACTCACTCAGTCCTGCCCCTCCGACAGTACGTCACTCCCTCAGTACTGCCCCTCCGACAGTACGGCACTCCCTCAGTACTGCGCCTCCGACAGTACGTCACTAACTCAGTACTGCCCCTCCGACAGCACGTCACTCCCTCAGTACTGCCCCTCCGACAGGACGTCACTCCCTCAGTACTGCCCCTCCGACAGCACGTCACTCCCTCAGTACTGCCCCTCCGACAGTACGTCACTCCCTCAGTACTGCCCCTCCGACAGCACGTCACTCCTTCAGTACTGCCCCTCCGACAGTACGTCACTCCCTCAGTACTGCCCCTCCGACAGAACGGGGCTCCCTCAGTACTGCCCCTCCGACAGTACGTCACTCCCTCAGTACTGCCCCTCCGACAGTACGTCACTCCCTCAGTACTGCCCCTCCGACAGTACGGCACTGCCTCAGTACTGCCCCTCCGACAGTCCGTCACTCCCTCAGTACTGCCCCTCCGACAGTACGTCACTCCCTCAGTACTGCCCTTCCGACAGTACGGCACTGCCTCAGTACTGCCCCTCCGACAGTACGGCACTCCCTCAATACTGCCCCTTCGACAGTACGTCACTCCATCAGTACTGCCCCTCCGACAGCACGTCACTCCCTCAGTACTGCCCCTCCGACAGAACGGCGCTCCCTCAGTACTGCCCCTCCGACAGTACGTCACTCCCTCAGTACTGCCCCTCCGACAGTACGTCACTCCCTCAGTATTGCCCCTCCGACAGTACGTCGCTCCCTCAGTACTGCCCCTCCGACAGTACGGCGCTCCCGCAGTACTGGCCCTCCGACAGTACGTCACTCCCTCAGTACTGCCCCTCCGACAGTGCGGCACTCCCTCAGTACTGCCCCTCCGACAGTGCGGCACTCCCTCAGTACTGCCCCTCCGACAGTACGTCACTCCCTCAGTACTGCCCCTCCGACAGTACGTCACTCCCTCAGTACTGCCCCTCCGACAGTACGTCACTCCCTCAGTACTGCCCCTCCGACAGTGCAGCACTCCTTCAGTACTGCCCCTCTGACAGTACGTCACTCCCTCAGTACTGCCCCTCCGACAGTGCAGCACTCCCTCAGTACTGCCCCTCCGACAGTACGTCACTCGCTCAGTACTGCCCCTCCGAGAGTACCTCACTCCCTCAGTACTGCCCCTCCGACAGTACGTCACTCCCTCAGTACTGCCCCACCGACAGTACGTCACTCCCTCAGTACTGCTCCTCCGACAGTACGTCACTCCCTCAGTACTGCCCCTCCGACAGTACGGCACTCCCTCAGTACTGCCCTTCCGACAGTACGTCACTCACTCAGTACTGCCCCTCCGACAGTACGTCACTTCCTCAGCACTGCCCCTCCGACAGTACGTCACTCCCTCAGTACTGCACCTCCGACAGTACGTCACTCCCTCAGTACTGCCCCTCCGAAAGTACGTCACTCCCTCAGTACTGCCCCTCCGACATTGCAGCACTCCTTCAGTACTGCCCCTCTGACAGTACGTCACTCCCTCAGTACTGCCCCTCCGACAGTGCAGCACTCCCTCAGTACTGCCCCTCCGACAGTACGTCACTCCCTCAGTACTGCCCCTCCGACAGTACGTCACTCGCTCAGTACTATACTCCGACAGTGCGGCACTCCCTCAGTACTGCCCCTCCGACAGTACGTCTCTCCCTCAGTACTGCCCCTCCGACAGTACGTCACTCCCTCAGTACTGCCCCACCGACAGTACGTCACTCCCTCAGTACTGCCCCTCCGACAGTACGTCACTCCCTCAGTACTGCCCCACCGACAGTACGTCACTCCCTCAGTACTGCCCCTCCGACAGTACGTCACTCCCTCAGTACTGCCCCTCCGACAGTACGGCACTCCCTCAGTACTGCCCCTCCGACAGTACGGCACTCCCTCAGTACTGCCCCTCCGACAGTACGTCACTCCCTCAGTACTGCCCCTCCGACAGTACTTCACTCCCTCAGTACTGCCCCTCCGACAGTACAGCACTCCCTCAGTACTGCCCCTCCGACAGTACGTCACTCCCTCAGTACTGCCCCTCCGACAGTACGGCGCTCCCTCAGTACTGCCCCTCCGACAGTACGTCACTCCCTCAGTACTGCCCCTCCGACAGTGCGGCACTCCCTCAGTACTGCCCCTCCGACAGTGCGGCACTCCCTCAGTACTGCCCCTCCGACAGTACGTCACTCCCTCAGTACTGCCCCTCCGACAGTACGTCACTCCCTCAGTACTGCCCCTCCGACAGTACGTCACTCCCTCAGTACTGCCCATCCGACAGTACGTCACTCCCTCAGTACTGCCCCGACAGTACGTCACTCCCTCAGTACTGCCCCTCCGACAGTACGTCACTCCCTCAGTACTGCCCCTCCGACAGTGCGTCACTCCCTCAGTACTGCCCCTCCGACAGTACGTCACTCCCTCAGTACTGCCCCTCCGACATTACGGCACTCCCTCAGTACTGCCCCTCCGACAGTGCGGCACTCCCTCAGTACTGCCCCTCCGACAGTACGTTACTCCCTCAGTACTGCCCCTCCGACAGTACGTCACTCCCTCAGTACTGCCCCTCCGAAAGTACGGGGCTCCCTCAGTACTGCCCCTCCGACAGTACGTCAATCCCTCAGTACTGCCCCTCCGACAGTACGTCACTCCCTCAGTACTGCCCCTCCGACAGTACGTCACTCCCTCAGTACTGCCCCTCCGACAGTGCGTCACTCCCTCAGTACTGCCCCTCCGACAGTGCGTCACTCCCTCAGTACTGCCCCTCCGACAGTACGGCACTCCCTCAGTACTGCCCCTCCGACAGTACGTCACTTCCTCAGTACTGCCCCTCCGACAGTACGTCACTCCCTCAGTACTGCCCCTCCGACAGTACGTCACTCCCTCAGTACTGCGCCTCCGACAGTACGTCACTCCCTCAGTACTGCCCCTCCGACAGTACGTCACTCCCTCAGTACTGCCCCTCCGACAGTACGGCACTCCCTCAGGACTGCCCCTCCGACAGTACGTCACTCCCTCATTACTGCCCCTCCGACAGTACGTCACTCCCTCATTACTGCCCCTCCGACAGTACGTCACACCCTCAGTACTTCTCCTCCGACAGTACGGCACTCCCTCAGTACTGCCCCTCCGACAGTACGGAACTCCCTCAGTACTGCCCCTCCGCCAGTACGTCACTCCCTCAGTACTGCCCCTCCGACAGTACGTCACTCCCTCAGTACTGCCCCTCCGACAGTGCGTCACTCCCTCAGTACTGCCCCTCCGACAGTGCGTCACTCCCTCAGTACTGCCCCTCCGACAGTACGGCACTCCCTCAGTACTGCCCCTCCGACAGTACGTCACTTCCTCAGTACTGCCCCTCCGACAGTACGTCACTCCCTCAGTACTGCCCCTCCGACAGTACGTCACTCCCTCAGTACTGCGCCTCCGACAGTACGTCACTCCCTCAGTACTGCCCCTCCGACAGTACGTCACTCCCTCAGTACTGCCGCTCCGACAGTACGTCACTCCCTCAGTACTGCCCCTCCGACAGTACGTCACTCCCTCAGTACTGCCCCTCCGACAGTACGGCACTCCCTCAGTAGTGCCCCTCCGACATTACGTCACTCCCTCAGTACTGCCCCTCCGACAGTACGTCACTCCCTCAGTACTGCCCCTCCGACAGTACGTCACTCCCTCAGTACTGCCCCTCCAACAGTACGTCACTCCCTCAGTACTGCCCCTCCGACAGTACGTCACTCCCTCAGTACTGCGCCTCCGACAGTACGTCACTCCCTCAGTACTGCCCCTCCGACAGTACGTCACTCCCTCAGTACTGCCACTCCGACAGTACGGCACTCCCTCAGTACTGCCCCTCCGACATTACGTCACTCCCTCATTACTGCCCCTCCGACAGTACGTCACTCCCTCATTACTGCCCCTCCGACAGTACGTCACTCCCTCAGTACTTCTCCTCCGACAGTACGGCACCCCCTCAGTACTGCCCCTCCGACAGTACGGAACTCCCTCAGTACTACCCCTCCGCCAGTACGTCACTCCCTCAGTACTGCCCCTCCGACAGTACGGTACTCCCTCAGTACTGCCCCTCCGACAGTACGGCACTCCCTCAGTACTGCCCCTCCGACAGTACGTCACTCCCTCAGTACTGCCCCTCCGACAGTACGTCACTCCCTCAGTACTGCCCCTCCGACAGCACGTCACTCCCTCAGTCCTGCCCGTCCGACAGTACGTCACTCCCTCAGTACTGCCCCTCCGACAGTACGGCACTCCCTCAGTACTGCCCCTCCGACAGTACGGAACTCCCTCAGTACTGCCTCTCCGACAGTCCGTCACTCCCTCAGTACTGCCCCTCCGACAGTACGTCACTCCCTCAGTACTGCCCCTCCGACAGTACGTCACTCCCTGAGTACTGCCCCTCCGACAGTACGTCACTCCCTCAGTACTGCCCCTCCGACAGTACCTCACTCCCTCAGTACTGCCCCTCCGACAGTACGGCACTCCCACAGTACTGCCCCTCCGACAGTACGGCACTCCCGCAGTACTGCCCATCCGACAGTACGTCACTCCCTCAGTACTGCCCCTCAGACAGTACGTCACTCCCTCAGCACTGCCCCTCCGACACGACGTCACTCCCTCAGTACTGACCCTCCGACAGTAGGTCACTCCCTCAGTACTGCCCCTCCGACAGTGCGTCACTCCCTCAGTACTGCCCCTCCGACAGTACGGCACTCCCTCAGTACTGCCCCTCCGACAGTACGGCACTCCCTCAGTACTGCCCCTCCGACAGTACGTCACTCCCTCAGTACTGCCCCTCCGACAGTACGTCACTCACTCAGTCCTGCCCCTCCGACAGTACGTCACTCCCTAAGTACTGCCCCTCCGACAGTACGGCACTCCCTCAGTACTGCGCCTCCGACAGTACGTCACTAACTCAGTACTGCCCCTCCGACAGCACGTCACTCCCTCAGTACTGCCCCTCCGACAGTACGTCACTCCCTCAGTACTGCCCCTCCGACAGCACGTCACTCCCTCAGTACTGCCCCTCCGACAGTACGTCACTCCCTCAGTACTGCCCCTCCGACAGCACGTCACTCCTTCAGTACTGCCCCTCCGACAGTACGTCACTCCCTCAGTACTGCCCCTCCGACAGAACGGGGCTCCCTCAGTACTGCCCCTCCGACAGTACGTCACTCCCTCAGTACTGCCCCTCCGACAGTACGTCACTCCCTCAGTACTGCCCCTCCGACAGTACGGCACTGCCTCAGTACTGCCCCTCCGACAGTCCGTCACTCCCTCAGTACTGCCCCTCCGACAGTACGTCACTCCCTCAGTACTGCCCTTCCGACAGTACGGCACTGCCTCAGTACTGCCCCTCCGACAGTACGGCACTCCCTCAATACTGCCCCTTCGACAGTACGTCACTCCATCAGTACTGCCCCTCCGACAGCACGTCACTCCCTCAGTACTGCCCCTCCGACAGAACGGCGCTCCCTCAGTACTGCCCCTCCGACAGTACGTCACTCCCTCAGTACTGCCCCTCCGACAGTACGTCACTCCCTCAGTATTGCCCCTCCGACAGTACGTCGCTCCCTCAGTACTGCCCCTCCGACAGTACGGCGCTCCCGCAGTACTGGCCCTCCGACAGTACGTCACTCCCTCAGTATTGCCCCTCCGACAGTGCGGCACTCCCTCAGTACTGCCCCTCCGACAGTGCGGCACTCCCTCAGTACTGCCCCTCCGACAGTACGTCACTCCCTCAGTACTGCCCCTCCGACAGTACGTCACTCCCTCAGTACTGCCCCTCCGACAGTACGTCACTCCCTCAGTACTGCCCCTCCGACAGTGCAGCACTCCTTCAGTACTGCCCCTCTGACAGTACGTCACTCCCTCAGTACTGCCCCTCCGACAGTGCAGCACTCCCTCAGTACTGCCCCTCCGACAGTACGTCACTCGCTCAGTACTGCCCCTCCGAGAGTACCTCACTCCCTCAGTACTGCCCCTCCGACAGTACGTCACTCCCTCAGTACTGCCCCTCCGACAGTACCTCACTCCCTCAGTACTGCCCCTCCGACAGTACGGCACTCCCACAGTACTGCCCCTCCGACAGTACGGCACTCCCGCAGTACTGCCCCTCCGACAGTACGTCACTCCCTCAGTACTGCCCCTCAGACAGTACGTCACTCCTTCAGCACTGCCCCTCCGACACGACGTCACTCCCTCAGTACTGACCCTCCGACAGTAGGTCACTCCCTCAGTACTGCCCCTCCGACAGTGCGTCACTCCCTCAGTACTGCCCCTCCGACAGTACGGCACTCCCTCAGTACTGCCCCTCCGACAGTACGGCACTCCCTCAGTACTGCCCCTCCGACAGTACGTCACTCCCTCAGTACTGCCCCTCCGACAGTACGTCACTCACTCAGTCCTGCCCCTCCGACAGTACGTCACTCCCTCAGTACTGCCCCTCCGACAGTACGGCACTCCCTCAGTACTGCGCCTCCGACAGTACGTCACTAACTCAGTACTGCCCCTCCGACAGCACGTCACTCCCTCAGTACTGCCCCTCCGACAGGACGTCACTCCCTCAGTACTGCCCCTCCGACAGCACGTCACTCCCTCAGTACTGCCCCTCCGACAGTACGTCACTCCCTCAGTACTGCCCCTCCGACAGCACGTCACTCCTTCAGTACTGCCCCTCCGACAGTACGTCACTCCCTCAGTACTGCCCCTCCGACAGAACGGGGCTCCCTCAGTACTGCCCCTCCGACAGTACGTCACTCCCTCAGTACTGCCCCTCCGACAGTACGTCACTCCCTCAGTACTGCCCCTCCGACAGTACGGCACTGCCTCAGTACTGCCCCTCCGACAGTCCGTCACTCCCTCAGTACTGCCCCTCCGACAGTACGTCACTCCCTCAGTACTGCCCTTCCGACAGTACGGCACTGCCTCAGTACTGCCCCTCCGACAGTACGGCACTCCCTCAATACTGCCCCTTCGACAGTACGTCACTCCATCAGTACTGCCCCTCCGACAGCACGTCACTCCCTCAGTACTGCCCCTCCGACAGAACGGCGCTCCCTCAGTACTGCCCCTCCGACAGTACGTCACTCCCTCAGTACTGCCCCTCCGACAGTACGTCACTCCCTCAGTATTGCCCCTCCGACAGTACGTCGCTCCCTCAGTACTGCCCCTCCGACAGTACGGCGCTCCCGCAGTACTGGCCCTCCGACAGTACGTCACTCCCTCAGTACTGCCCCTCCGACAGTGCGGCACTCCCTCAGTACTGCCCCTCCGACAGTGCGGCACTCCCTCAGTACTGCCCCTCCGACAGTACGTCACTCCCTCAGTACTGCCCCTCCGACAGTACGTCACTCCCTCAGTACTGCCCCTCCGACAGTACGTCACTCCCTCAGTACTGCCCCTCCGACAGTGCAGCACTCCTTCAGTACTGCCCCTCTGACAGTACGTCACTCCCTCAGTACTGCCCCTCCGACAGTGCAGCACTCCCTCAGTACTGCCCCTCCGACAGTACGTCACTCGCTCAGTACTGCCCTCGAGAGTACCTCACTCCCTCAGTACTGCCCCTCCGACAGTACGTCACTCCCTCAGTACTGCCCCACCGACAGTACGTCACTCCCTCAGTACTGCTCCTCCGACAGTACGTCACTCCCTCAGTACTGCCCCTCCGACAGTACGGCACTCCCTCAGTACTGCCCTTCCGACAGTACGTCACTCACTCAGTACTGCCCCTCCGACAGTACGTCACTTCCTCAGCACTGCCCCTCCGACAGTACGTCACTCCCTCAGTACTGCACCTCCGACAGTACGTCACTCCCTCAGTACTGCCCCTCCGAAAGTACGTCACTCCCTCAGTACTGCCCCTCCGACATTGCAGCACTCCTTCAGTACTGCCCCTCTGACAGTACGTCACTCCCTCAGTACTGCCCCTCCGACAGTGCAGCACTCCCTCAGTACTGCCCCTCCGACAGTACGTCACTCCCTCAGTACTGCCCCTCCGACAGTACGTCACTCGCTCAGTACTATACTCCGACAGTGCGGCACTCCCTCAGTACTGCCCCTCCGACAGTACGTCTCTCCCTCAGTACTGCCCCTCCGACAGTACGTCACTCCCTCAGTACTGCCCCACCGACAGTACGTCACTCCCTCAGTACTGCCCCTCCGACAGTACGTCACTCCCTCAGTACTGCCCCACCGACAGTACGTCACTCCCTCAGTACTGCCCCTCCGACAGTACGTCACTCCCTCAGTACTGCCCCCTCCGACAGTACGGCACTCCCTCAGTACTGCCCCTCCGACAGTACGGCACTCCCTCAGTACTGCCCCTCCGACAGTACGTCACTCCCTCAGTACTGCCCCTCCGACAGTACTTCACTCCCTCAGTACTGCCCCTCCGACAGTACAGCACTCCCTCAGTACTGCCCCTCCGACAGTACGTCACTCCCTCAGTACTGCCCCTCCGACAGTACGGCGCTCCCTCAGTACTGCCCCTCCGACAGTACGTCACTCCCTCAGTACTGCCCCTCCGACAGTGCGGCACTCCCTCAGTACTGCCCCTCCGACAGTGCGGCACTCCCTCAGTACTGCCCCTCCGACAGTACGTCACTCCCTCAGTACTGCCCCTCCGACAGTACGTCACTCCCTCAGTACTGCCCCTCCGACAGTACGTCACTCCCCAGTACTGCCCATCCGACAGTACGTCACTCCCTCAGTACTGCCCCGACAGTACGTCACTCCCTCAGTACTGCCCCTCCGACAGTACGTCACTCCCTCAGTACTGCCCCTCCGACAGTGCGTCACTCCTCAGTACTGCCCCTCCGACAGTACGTCACTCCCTCAGTACTGCCCCTCCGACATTACGGCACTCCCTCAGTACTGCCCCTCCGACAGTGCGGCACTCCCTCAGTACTGCCCCTCCGACAGTACGTTACTCCCTCAGTACTGCCCCTCCGACAGTACGTCACTCCCTCAGTACTGCCCTCCGAAAGTACGGGGCTCCCTCAGTACTGCCCCTCCGACAGTACGTCAATCCTAGTACCTGCCCTCCGACAGTACGTCACTCCCTCAGTACTGCCCCTCCGACAGTACGTCACTCCCTCAGTACTGCCCCTCCGACAGTGCGTCACTCCCTCAGTACTGCCCCTCCGACAGTGCGTCACTCCCTCAGTACTGCCCCTCCGACAGTACGGCACTCCCTCAGTACTGCCCCTCCGACAGTACGTCACTTCCTCAGTACTGCCCCTCCGACAGTACGTCACTCCCTCAGTACTGCCCCTCCGACAGTACGTCACTCCTCGGTACTGCGCCTCCGACAGTACGTCACTCCCTCAGTACTGCCCCTCGACAGTACGTCACTCCTCAGTACTGCCCCTCCGACAGTACGGCACTCCTCAGGACTGCCCCTCCGACAGTACGTCACTCCTCAT